>NC_137620.1:40543129-40955629 GCF_963280865.1 Gymnoscopelus braueri | reverse complement strand
GTGACTGTGCCTTTAAGAGAGCTTCGTTACGACACTGCCGTAAAGCAGGTCTGTTGTTGTCTTTTACGTCAGTCGCATGTTGTGACCTCCTGTAGGCTCCATAGAGGTATAATATATCTAGAGGGCGGATTGCCCCGCCCCCAGCTATCATTTCAATGAATGTGCTCAGTGCAAGCCCCCAGAACCTAGTGGTTTCATTGAAGCCAAATGGACATGCTGGCCATTCATGGTACTGCATTGTAGGGGCTCCTACACGAACGAGCGAAAACGTTTTCGACCAATGGGCTCGACCCACGAGCGTGCGCACGAGCTTGTGCACAGGGCTGCGTGCTTCTGTGACGTAAAACGCGTCACTTCTGTGACGAACTGGGGCCCTAAATAGGCCGCGCCCACCAAATTTCCAACCTGGAAGAAGGGGTGATTTTGGCCCATGCGCTGGGTGAGCAACTCAATGCAAGTGGATGGGAGGAGATTTCGGGTGCCCTCTCTATTATTTTTAACTCTATGGCTCAGTGTCGTTTTGAAGCACCCGGAAGCCTGCCGGATGTAGAATTATTGAGTCGTTTTTGGACACACCATAGAGTTAGGAGCATGCGCACTAGTGTCCTTTTTGCGTCCTACGGCAGCCCGTGTGTCAAGGTTTGAACGCAAGATATTTATTAAATACACTCGAGATGCATATTTATATTTAAATGCATATGTATTTATGTATAATATGTTTACATATTTATATTTATATATATAAATATCTCAGTATGTTTTGCTCGTGCATGTATTTCTCCCTGCCTGCAGTTCCAGCTTTGGCCACTGGGGTGGCGGCTTCAATGTTTCTCAGCAACTCTGCTTGGGTAGGCTCACGCTGTATGTTTTACATGCCCGAAGTCAGCAGTAAAGTCTATTGGATTTGACCCTTTGTGTGGACATTGAAATCCTTTACAATGTCATGATGACCTTTACTGTTTTCTTGTGTCTCCAGTTGATGTTTTACATCCAGCGGAGCCTCAGACCAGAAAGGACTTTTTACAATGTGAGTCCATGTTGATGCAGGTTCTGAACGTTGAAGTTTCAATCTGATATGTTGTTATTTAAAGCTCTAATGAGTTTGATCTGAGAGACTAACTCGATTTTTCTTTTGTCGTGTGTTCTCACAGATTCCTCTCCTCTGTCTCTGGACATGGACACAATAAACACACGTCTCTCCCTGTCAGAGGAGAAGAGGAAGGTGACTTTTACACATCAACAACAACCTTACCCTGATCATGCAGAGAGATTTACTGGGTTCAACTGTCAGGTGTTGTGTACAGAGGGTCTGTCTGAACGTTGTTACTGGGAAGTAGAGTGGAGTGGTGATAGGGTTGATATAGCAGTCTGTTATAAAGACCAGCAGATCAGCAGACAAACCTGGTTTGGAGACAATCATGAATCCTGGTGTTTACAGTGGCATGATAAAAACTACAGTTTCAGACACAACGATGTTCAGACTAAAGTGTCAGGGCCTCTCTCCTCCAGAGTGGGGGTGTACCTGGACCACAAGGCAGGTACTCTGTCCTTCTACAGTGTTTCTGACACAATGACCCTCCTACACACAGTTCAAACCACGTTCACACAACCTCTCTATCCAGGGATAAGGCTTTATTGGAGCAATGGAGATACAGCAGAGCTGTGTAAGACATGGTAGACATGTTAAAGGGATACTTCACTTTCGGGCCGGGGACACATTTTAAAAAAATATTAAAAATAAATGAAAAAAGTTATGGAAAATTCATGGCCCCCTCACGCATTAGTAGGACACTCTAATGCGTGAGGGGGCCATGAATTTTCCATAACTTTTTTCATTTATTTTTAATATTTTTTTTAAATGTGTCCCCGGCCCGAAAGTGAAGTATCCCTTTAAGAATACTGATGATGATATTCAGTTGAAAGCTTAGTTTCAGAGCTTCAGATTTTCCCTTCTAGATAAAGCATGTGTAAGAATGATGTGATCAATCAATCCATTGTTTTCCGCTCATTGCATTTCTTTAATAAGCCTGCTGCAGACCATCATTATACAGTATGCCCTGTTATCTTGTTGATATTACTACAGAGCCCTCTGTCAGTCTGTGTAGATTGGTTATACTTAATGGCTGGTTTTCAAACTGTGGGTCGGGACCCCCAGGGGGTCCCCAAATGAAGATTTTTTGTTTAATGTGCAACATTGTTTTCTCACTCAACAGTAAACAAACCAACATACAGTATGTATAGTGTATACAGGGTATCTGCACATTTTTAAAGTGAAAGGACTTTTAAGACCTATTGAATACCTTTAAAAGGAAAAATAAAATGAGACATTACTGTTACACACTTATAACTTGCCATGTTAAAAACAAAAGAGGGGGAAAAAGCTTCTGTAACTTCTTTAATATCCGATATGCAAGCTCACAACCTATCTGGTAAAATGACAAAATTATGTTTCAATTCATATAAAGGAGTTTGAGACCGTCAGGTGATCATCATATTTTCATTAACTTTACTTAATTTACACTGACTTATTTTTTTCTAAATAAATGTTAGACTGCAACCTCTAACAGTGTGTTTTAGTCTGATTTGAAGAATGTTTCTGTTTCTGTCTCTCTGTGAAAGTTGTCTCCATGTTTAGATGACGTTTTATACAGGATGTGAATTTTGATGTTGGATGTGAATTTTGATGTTAGAACAGTGTGAGGACTGAGACCAATATCTGATTAATTGTGTGTGTGCACTTGTACAATTGTGAACAAGCCTAATTTTATCCAATAAAACCTATTCATAATATAATGTACTTCTCGTGCCATAGTTCTTTTCAAGAGCAGCGGACCTCTATTGTTATTAACCAAGAGATTAATCAAACACTATTCTATTGGGTTGATGGTGTCCTCAAACTAAATATTTACACTATGATATTTGCTCTAGAAACAAGAAAGAAATGACAAGTCATACTATACCAGGTGCTGTGTGTGTGTGTGTGTGTGTGTGTGTGTGTGTGTGTGTGTGTGTGTGTGTGTGTGTGTGTGTGTGTGTGTGTGTGTGTGTGTGTGTGTGTGGAGATGGGGAGGCAAACTCCATATTAAGAAGTCAATATGAAGTCACAGCAGTAGATCGGCTATTTTCAGCATGCAACCAAGTGTAAAATCTGGCATTACGACGCCATCAAGGCACCGCCAAAATACTTTTTTGCCGATAAAATCAACTGTAGATTTAGTCGACTAAAATCTTATGATATTTAGTTGACTAAAACTAGTCAAAAACAAACATTTCAGATGACTAAAATATGACTAAAACTAAACGAAATTCAAAAGATTAAAATTAAATCAAAATGCCATGCTGTTAGACCCCGTCTTGTGGGTTGAACCAGGGACCTTCCGGTTTCCGCTTGACATTCTGAGCTGTTAGTCAGTATTGTGCCTATTGCAATCATATTTTTAAGAGGACAATTCTGAAACTTAGTATTTTGTCGCAGATACTCCAACCCAGACGTAACCTATACAAAATTAATTTAGCATTTTGTCTCAGAAGTGGCATAAGTTCTAAGATTTAACCCTTTATAACACTCACAACAATGTAGCTATTTTGTAATGCTACAAACTATTAGGCATTTATTGTCAACTGGTTTATATACCACTTAAACATAATACTTTGTTCACAAATAAGCTGAAGTTAAAAAGTAAATGCCATCCCACACAGCAACAGATTTGGCTATGTGGGATGGCACATTTGTTGTGTTAAATTGTGACTGTAGCCTGAATGCATCAGTGGTCAATTGTAAGCAAAAACAGATTGTTGTAATTTGAAGTAAGTAATATCCATAATTGAATGCATACCTTTTGCTGAGATCTGCAGACTAACAATAATTAGCAGTTTCTGGCCAGAGGCACTTGTCTGACCTCTGACCTCACTGGACGCCCGCCACACTTTTTTCTTTTTTTTTTAACACCTCTCCAGCTTAGCTGAGAGTGTAATGTGGTAGAGGAGGTCTACCCGAACGTGTGAGTATGTCAAAAGTGCTGACATGAAGAGCTGTCTCCTGTCCAGCGTCCAATTTGTAAAGGCTATGCACTCCAGTGAACAGCATTTATCCATTTAGATAAATTCTTAATGTTATTAAAACAGTTCCAAACAGTTTTTGTTACACAGAAACATAATTTGTGCTGCCTAGCTTCGTTTAAATGCTTAATTTATTTAGTTTTAATGTGCACATGAATCGTTTTTCAACGGCTTCTATTTACACCCCCCCTTTCCTTTTTTTCTCTTGTACATATTTTTCACTTTTCATACCAGTAACCTGTAAGCTGATTGTACGACGTTCTGTATAGTAGTGTGTATATCTATGTCTCTTATATGTCATCATGATTTGTGTGCGTGGGGATCTCATTGTAAACAAGCTTAGTGCTTTATGAGCCTTCCAGTTTAGTAGACCCTGTATTGTGAATTTTGTACTTCCATGTACTGTTGTTCTCATGTCTTACTAAATAAAGTACATCAATCAATCAATCAATCAATCAATCAATCAATCAATCATGATCAATCAATCCATTGTGTTCCGCTCATTGCATTTCTTTAATAAGCCTGCTAAAGACATTACACAGTATGCCCTGTTATCTTGTTGATATTACTACAGAGCCCTCTGTCAGTCTGTGTAGATTGGTTATACTAAATGTAGTGGTTCTCAAACTGTGGGTCTGGACCTCCAGGGGGTCACCAAATGATATTTTGCTTAATGCGCAACTGTTGCCAAGACGACGATGACGATAGGATAATCGTCCCGATTAAGGACGTAACGCCAGTGTGACGTCGCCCTAAGATCATACGACACCATGTCCCACCCATAAGTACAGCGGAACGCGGGAGCGGCCAGCAGACCAGCTGTAGGATAACCACCTGAAGAATACTTGGAGACTTGAGATAGAGCTTTACCTAGAAGAACTATCCCTAGATAGAGCTATACCTGGAAGAACCATTCCCAGAGGTGCTTCCTAGAATCTCATAGTTAGCTGAGCCGCTCGTCTCAGCCCCAAACAGCCATACTACTGCGACAGTCACAGGAGCCGATAGTGCCTAAAAGAATAATACAGTCCTTTAATACCACATCGAAGTCGTGACAGAGTCCTCTGTTACAGCAACATTGTTTTCTCACTCAACAGTAAACAAACCTACAAACACAAACACACAGTACATACATGTATAGTGTATGTATTCTGAAAACAGAGTATCTGCACATTTCTAAAGTGACAATTTAAGGACTTTTTAAGACCCATTGAATACCTCTTAAATGAAAGATAAAATGAGACATTACTGTGTCGAAAGTAATTAACCAACTATACTATAGAAAATGGTCAAACATTGGCCAAATATTACCTGACAAAGAGACAGAAATTGTGAAAATAGCAGATCTGCAAGCTCACTGTGAGCTTCTAGATCTGCTGTTTTCACAATATTATTATATTGTATATATATGATATATTATATATTATTATTATGAAGTCAAACTAAATGTAATGCCTCAACTGGCTGGTCCCCAGTTCAAATACGAGTATTTTGGGTCTCTGCCTGAAAAGTTTGAGAACCACTGGTGTAATGTCTTCCTCCTCAATGTGTCAATAGGGTATTGTGTGTCAACAGTGAATCGATTTAATCGCTTATAAAAACATATTTGAATGTGATGAACAAGTTTTTTTTACCCCATTTTGTAAATACAGTAGAAACTGTTTGAAGGACTCTTCAAACACTTATGAAGCCATGTTAAAAACAAAAGAGGGGGAAAAAGCTTCGGTAATTTATTTATATACAAGCTCACAACTGATGTGGCAAAATGACAAAATTATGTTTCAATTCATATAGTTGTTTGAGACAGTCAGGTTATCATAATTTTTTCATTAACTTTACATAATTCACACTGACTTCAAAATAAATGTCAGTCTGCAACCTCTAACAGTGTGTTTTAGTCTGATTTGAAGAATGTTTCTGTTTCTGTCTCTCTGTGAAAGTTGTCTCCATGTTTAGATGACGTTTTATACAGGATGTGAAGATAGATGTTAAAACAGTCTGAGGACTGAGAGGACAAGACCAATATCTGATTAAGTGTGTGTGTGTGTGTGTGTGTGTGTGTGTGTGTGTGTGTGCGTATGCGTGTGCGTGTGCGTGTGCGTGTGCGTGTGCGTGTGTGTGTGTGTGTGTGTGTGTGTGTGTGTGTGTGTGTGTGTGTGTGTCTGTCTGTGTCTGTGTCTGTGTCTGTGTGTCTGTGTGTCTGTGTGCGTTGACTTGTGGAAAAGAAATTGGGAACTGAGTGAAGTTTCTCTTCACATATAATCTATAAGTGAAGAGAAAGACAAAAAGGAAGGAGAAGGAAAAGTCTAACATTTGCCCTTAGAAACATTATATTAACCACATGAACCCTAGCGTCCCCTTTCTGGGCATGTCGTAAATAGCCGATCTACAAGTTCACAGCGTGTCTGTAGAATAATCTATTATTATGATGTAACGGTGGCGTTTGTATTGACATTACCTGCACATGTGGCCTTCTAGCACCTTCCTGTATCTTATTTTCAGAAGGATATTTGGTCATAATAATAAGTACAAATATATATAATTCTAAAAACTACAGCTCTGACCTACAGTGTTGAAATCAGGGGACTTTGCACATGTCACATGAGAGTCACATGAGAGTGTTGAAGGGGGTTTATTGATTAGGTCAGATAAGGAGCTGGTGTACAGTGGCCATTGTTATAGAATAGTGCTAAAGCCTGTGTTTCCACATTTAAGACAATACACAAGTCACATGATTAATCAACGGAAGGTTTCACCCACATGGGTAGACCAACCCATATAAATAGAGTGGATGCTTGCTGAACAGGAGTGTGTTCTGCATGCATCAGTGTTACTTGTGACCAGGGTGTTATTGCTGTGTTTGTCATTTTCCATTATGAGCGCCGAGAGACTGACGGTAAGAATTGAGAACGTGTTTACACGGCGATAAATGTTTATATTTCTGATATGTTTTATAGTTGTGTGTGTGTATATCTCATGTCAGTAATTTGTCGTTGTGTTGTTGTTTGTGTTACCTCTTCTCTTTACTTCCAGGGTGGGATGAAGCTGAGCAGTACAGGAGGTCAGCAGTCTTCTGCCTCTGCTGTTCTGCTGTACGCCGGTCCAGCAGACGTGGCCTGTGATTTTTGCACCGGAGCCAGACCTCACAAAGCTCTCATGTCTTGTCTGGTGTGTCTGGCCTCTTACTGTGAGACTCACCTCCAGCCTCACTACAATGTTCCTGTGTTGAAGAGGCACAAGCTGGTCCCAGCCACCAACAAACTGCAGGAGAAGATGTGCTCGGCAGACGTGGCCTGTGATTTCTGCACCGGAGCCAGACCTCACAAAGCTCTCATGTCTTGTCTGGTGTGTCTGGCCTCTTACTGTGAGACTCACCTCCAGCCTCACTACAATGTTCCTGTGTTGAAGAAGCACAAGCTGGTCCCAGCCACCAACAAACTGCAGGAAAAGATGTGCTCCAGTCATGGCAAGCTGATGGAGGTGTTCTGTCGCACAGACCGCCAGTATATCTGCTATCTGTGCCTCATGGATGAACATAAGGGCCATGACACGGTGTCAGATGATGCAGAGAAGGCCGAGAAACAGGTAGGACCACCATCACTTGAAGACAAATCATAAGATAGAGCATGTTTTCAAGACAGAAGCAGAACTAAATGACCATGTCAGAGACATAAAAAGCACAAATCAGGGTGTAATAAAAAGTATTAAAGGATGAAGTACACTCATTTTGGACCCAATGAAAAACAGAGGCGATTGATAACTTTTCATGAATGGTATTTAATGTCCATTAATCTTGCCCCTGCAAAATTGTATTTTGAGGAAGTTACAAAGTTGATTTAAGATGATTGGATAGTGGAGTAAAAGTACAATATTTGCCTCTGAGATGTAGTGGATTAGAAGTAAAAGTACTGAAAACTGGAAATACTCAAATAAAGTAAAAACATCTCAAAATTGTACTTAAGTACAGTACTTGAGTAAATGTACTTCGTTACTTTACACCACTGGATAGAATTGGTATCCCGACTTGATAATGTGCTTTGTTTACAAGCCAAACGGTCTCTTCCTGTTTCTTGCAGAAACAGCTGGTGACAATTCAGGAGGAAGTCCAGCAGAAGATCCAGGAGAAAAAGAAGGAGCTGAAAGACCTGAGACAGGTCCTGGAGGCCCTGAACGTGAGCTGATATTATGATAATATTTCTTGTTCTTGTGTTAACTTAACTGTGATGCTATATGGATGAGACAGTGCCTTGTGTCATCAGAAGCACTAAAGCAGTGGTTCTCAAACCTTTTCATGTCAAGGACCCCCAATGAATATGTATTTGGCTATGGACCCCCATTTGAAAATACTTGTGTGCCAGCAACCCACATATAATATTTGTGAGACTGCGTAGGCGTTTTCCATGCGGCAACATCTCAAACAGTCTGTGGTTGGGATGGTTTTGATCTTTGATGATTTGAAAATAGCAGATCTGTCTACAGATCTGCTATTTTCAAAAGAAACGTGAACAACATTATGGATTGTTTTTGAAACATTTTAACAACACACTCTGTGTGTGTGTGTGTGTGTGTGTGTGTGTGTGTGTGTGTGTGTGTGTGTGTGTGTGTGTGTGTGTGTGTGTGTGTGTGTGTGTGTGTGTGTGTGTGTGTGTGTGTGTGTGTGTGCGTGTGTGAAGCAGAGCTCGGAGGCTCTCCTGAGGCAGCTGGAGGACCACATGGAGCAGCTGGAGAGGAGACATGCTGACCTGGAGGAGCTGTCCAACACTGATGGCATCATCACTTTCATTCAGGTTCCACACATGGCATTTTACTGTTTGGTTTTGACTCATTTAGGAGAAATCAGCTTCATATTTCATCTCATTCCATCATGTCATATTATTATTACATCATAGTATATTACATAACATAACATGACATTATTAATGCTGGTTGTTACTAATACTAATATAGTTCTAGTATACAGTAGTTGTACAGACCAGAATAACAATGTCAGAATTAGGCCTGTCACAATTATTACATAATTGCCTGATCACAATTATTTGAGATAATCACAATTATTTTCTATGATTGTAATAATTGTAAATATTTCTCAAAAATAGCAGATCTACAAGATCAGCTTCTGAGCTTGTAGATTGTCTATTTAAAATTTTGAAAGTATAAAATTATTCAATATCTGCCCTGTACAATTTGTGTTTGTATAATGGAACAGAAATATATATAGAACTAGAAAATGTGCTCCTCGGAGCACAGGTCTCCACCAGTACTGTTCCTGATTAATCCTGTCTTACCTATTTATATTACATATTGTCACATGTCACTTGACCAATGTTAGCTTGGCTGATGGAAGCTCACTTCAAAAAATATAAATGATTTTTTGAAGCACATTTGCTATTTATAGGTTTCTATGTCATCATGCGTCTCGCTAGCCAATCAGAGCATTGGTGACAACAATATTGTCACGTGTCACGTGAAGCTTGACCAATGTTAGCTTGGCTGAGACGGGGGGACACACGGAAGGACAAGAACGAAAACATACTCTCCACCTCTGGCGGAGACAAATATATTTGCCAGACCCAGGGGGTCGGGCCTACATGTGGCTTTGTCTGTCCCCCTCTCCAAACATACATCTACATACATGGGCATAAAAGAGGTCTGTCTTCTGTCCTCTTTTTGATTGGCCAAGCTTAGCGTGACGTAGTGCTCTGATCTTTCAACCACTAGGGGTCTGGTAGTACCAGGTCTCCTGGTTCCCTTGTTTGCCAGACCCAGAGGGTCGGCCTACATGAGGCTTTGTCCCTCTTTCGTCCATACATGGGCATGTCCCCTTTTCCCTCAGGCCTCAGCCATAAAAGTCTGTCCCCCTTTCGTCCATACATGGGCATAGAAGGGACCTCTGAAAAGGGACACAGGCTGACACGTCATGTGAAGTCCGGCTTAGCCGTGACGTAGTGCTCTGATCTGATAAAGTACTTATTCTGGGTCTGGCAGAACCAGGTCTCCTGGTCTTGTTTATTGATATATTCAATGCCAAAAACACAATCACATTGTTAATCACAATTGTTGCCAGACCCAAGGGGTCGGGCTTACATGAGGCTAAGTACCTGTTTCGTCCATACATGGGCATGGTCACTTTGTCCTCCAGGTCCAGCCAAAAAAAGTCTGTCCATACATGGGCATAGAAGGGACACACGTCATGCGAATCCCGGCCATTCAGATTTCAACCACTAGGGGTCTGGCAGTACCAGGTCTCCTGGTTCCCTTGTTTGTATGAGAATTAGAGACAAATTAAATCGTGTGTGTGTGTGTGTGTGTGTGTGTGTGTGTGTGTGTGTGTGTGTGTGTGTGTGTGTGTGTGTGTGTGTGTGTGTGTGTGTGTGTGTGTGTGTGTGTGTGTGTGTGTGTGTGTGTGTGTGTGTGCGCGCGCGTGCGCGCGCGCGCGCACTGGTTGATCAACAGGGACATCAGCTCCACCAATTGTGATCGCTTGGTTTAATGTTCTTCCATCCCTGTCTATACTGGTTTACTTGTCTCTCTCCAGAGTTTCCAGTCTCTCTCCAGTTCCAGTGGATCTCCAGTCTCACCCAGTGTGGTCATCTGTCCTCTGAATTCCTTCACAGATGTGATTGATGTGGTGTCTGGTCTGAGAGACCAACTAGACAACATCCTGAAGACAACTTGGCCAGAGATATCAAAGAGAGGTGAGATTTAAATTTGTTTCTTGTTTTTCTAACCAGCCATCATAGTAAACATGGATTGATGAAGTCAGAAGGCAACTGGAGATATTTGAACTGGAGCAGACTGATGGTACACAGGTTGGCTGTCTGTCAGATTGGACAGAAACATTGAAGAATCTAAGAATATTTCTCAAAGGAGAGGTTAGGGTTAGATTTAAATGTCTTTATTGTGTTTTAACCGGCCCCTATACTGTACAGTACATTTCTAAGTGTTGAAACAGTTTGTAGGCTACAGGTGGAAGTATGTCTGGGAAGGCTACTAAAGCCTGTAGTATGGGAGGCAAATGTTGATCTCAAATCTCACTAGTTTTTACCCTGTATCCTATATGAGTTCTCTTTTTCCTGATTGGATAGAATCAGTGGTGGAAAAAGTAATCAAATGTTTTACTTAAATCTACAAAGTGACTAGTAACTAAAGTTTTCACATAATTGTAGTGGAGTAAAAGTACAATATTTGCCTCTGAGATGTAGTGGATTAGAAGTAAAAGTACTGAAAACTGGAAATACTCAAATAAAGTAAAAACATCTCAAAATTGTACTTAAGTACAGTACTTGAGTAAATGTACTTTGTTACTTTACACCACTGGATAGATTTGGTATCCCGACTTGAAAATGTGCTTTGTTTAGGAGGAAGTCCAGCAGAAGATCCAGGCCACCAATTCTTATGTTGTGACTGAATTTATTCCCCACACAGTTGTACAGAAACATGACAACTAAGAACCAAGAGTTTCTTTCTTTCTTTCTTTCTTTCTTTCTTTCTTTCTTTCTTTCTTTCTTTCTTTCTTTCTTTCTTTCTTTCTTTATTTTTTCAAATATTGATTGGATGACATGTGTAACCCACCTGAAAATGTATTTTCTGTTTTACTGAAGAGCTGGGGAGACAGCTGTTACTGAACAAACACTATATAATAGCAATTACTATCAAGCTATAATAGCTTGAACTTCTTGACAAAATCCTTGGAACTTCAGTTTAATCCATTCTTCAGTATGATGTCTGTCATATATGCTATATATGTGACTGTGCCTTTAAGAGAGCTTTGTTACGACACTGCCGTAAAGCAGGTCTGTTGTTGTCTTTTATGTCAGCCGTATGTTGTGACCTCCTGTAGGCTCACGCTGTATGTTTTACATGCCTGAAGTCAGCAGTAAAGTCTATTGGATTTGACCCTTTGTGTGGACATAGAAATCCTTTACAATGTCATGATGACCTTTACTGTTTTCTTGTGTCTCCAGTTGATGTTTTACATCCAGCGGAGCCTCAGACCAGAAAGGACTTTTTACAATGTGAGTCCATGTTGATGCAGGTTCTGAACGTTGAAGTTTCATTCTGATATGTTGTTATTTAAAGCTCTAATGAGTTTGATCTGAGAGACTAACTCTAAACACAATAAGGTTCATGAGGTTTGATTTTTCTTTTATCATGTGTTCTCACAGATTCCTCTCCTCTGTCTCTGGACATGAACACAATACACAGAATGCTCTCCCTGTCAAAGGAGAAGAGGAAGATGACTAGAACACAACAACAACAACCGTACCCTCATCATGCAGAGAGATTTACTATGTACTCTCAGGTGTTGTGTACAGAGGGTCTGTCTGAACGTTGTTACTGGGAAGTAGAGTGGAGTGGTAAAGGGGTTGGTATAGCAGTCAGTTATAAAGACGTCAGCAGACAAACCTACTTTGGATCCAATGATAAATCCTGGTGTTTACAGTGCATTGATAAAAACTACAGTTTCATTCACAACAATGTTGACACTAAAGTGTCAGGGCCTCTCTCCACCATAGTGGGGGTGTACCTGGACCACAAGGCAGGTACTCTGTCCTTCTACAGTGTTTCTGACACAATGACCCTCCTACACACAGTTCAAACCACGTTCACACAACCTCTCTATCCAGGAATAAGGCTTTGGTATAGCTTTGGAGATACAGCAGAGCTGTGTAAGACATGGTAGACATGTTAAGAATACTGATGATGATATTCAGTTGAAAACTTTTTTTTTTTTTTTTTTTATCATAGATAAAGCATGTGTAAGAATGATGTGTACAGTATACTACACCATCATGATCAATCAATCCATTGTGTCTCATTGCAATCAATCTCATTGCATTTCTTTAATAAGCCTGCTGCAGACAATCATTATACAGTATGCCCTGTTATCTTGTTGATATTACTACAGAGCCCTCTGTCAGTCAGTGTAGATTGGTTATACTAAATGTAGTGGTTCTCAAACTGTGGGTCTGGACCCCCAGGGGGTCCCCAAATGATGATGATATGCTTAATGTGCAACATTGTTTTCTCACTCAACAGTAAACAACATACAGTATGTATAGTGTATACAGGGTATCTGCACATTTCTAAAGTGAAAGGACTTTTAAGACCTATTGAATACCTAAAAGGAAAAAAAAATGAGACATTACTGCCAAAATAACAAACTTTACTATATAAAATGGTCAAACATTGGCCAAATATTACCTGACAAAGAGACCAACATTGTGAAAACAGGTCTACAAGCTCACTGTGAGCTCGTAGATCTGCTGTTTTCACAATATTAATGAAGTCAAACTAAATGTAATGCCTCAACTCCTGCAATTCCAAGTGCTTGTCAGTGTGGGTGGGTGATTCCCAGTTCAAATATGATTATTTTGGGGGGTCGGCGCGGCCTGAAAAATTTGAGAACCACTGGTGTAATGTCCCCTCAATGTGTCAATAGGGTATAGAGCACCGAAGTCCTGACGTGACTCGTTCATCCCCAGGTTTGCGGAAGTAATTTCTCTATGGAGAATAACATTGGGTCATCTTAGAATCGTCTCATATAAGAATTGTGGTCCAAAAATAAACACCGCGTGTCGGCGTTATTGTCAGGGAGGGGGTTCTGTATCGTTTATGATAGTCAGTCACTTATATTTGATACAGTCTGTTTCTGGCGAAAATGTAACTAATTCGGCGGAAGTAACATTAGCGTTTTCTCACCGTCAGTTGATGCTTCATATCCATAAGAGTCAACACGCCGGGGTCATTTGTTTATTTTTGGAACACAGTTCTTATTTGATGCGATATTAAATACGTCTATGGGATTCAGAACGGGGGTGGAAAACTGCGAACCAGGTAGACAAACAAAGGATGTGTAAATGACGTCAGACTTCGGCGGTCTATTGTGTGTCAACAGTTGATCAATTTAATCGCTTATAAAAACATATTTTAATTTGATGAACAAGTTCCCTTTTATTTTCTCCCATTTTGTAAATACAGTGGAAACCTTGGAGTCCTTCAAACTGTTACACACTTATAACTTGCCATGTTGAAAACAAAAGAGGGGTAAAAAGCTTCTGTAACTTTAATATCCGATATGCAAGCTCACAACCTATCTGGTAAAATGACAAAATTATGTTTCAATTCATATAAAGGAGTTTGAGACCGCCAGGTGATCATAATATTTTCATTAACTTTACTTAATTAACACTGACTTATTTTTTTCTAAATAAATGTTAGACTGCAACCTCTAACAAAACTGTGTTTTAGTCTGATTTGAAGAATGTTTCTGTTTCTGTCTCTCTGTGAAAGTTGTCTCCATGTTTAGATGACGTTTTATACAGGATCTGAATTTTTATGCTAGAACAGTCTGAGGACTGAGAGGACAAGACCAATATCTGATTAATTGTGTGTGTGCACTTGTACAATTGTGAACAAGCCTAATTTTATCCAATAAAACATATTCATAATATGATGTACTTCTCGTGCCATAGTTCTTTTCAAGAGCAGCGGACCTCTATTGTTATTAACCAAGAGATTAATCAAACACTATTCTATTGGGTTGATGGTGTCCTCAAACTAAATATTTTACACTATGATATTTTCTCTAGAAACAAGAAAGAAATGACAAGTCATACTATACCAGGTGCTGTGTGTGTGTGTGTGTGTGTGTGTGTGTGTGTGTGTGTGTGTGTGTGTGTGTGTGTGTGTGTGTGTGTGTGTGTGTGTGTGTGTGTGTGTGTGTGTGTGTGTGTGTGTGTGTGTGTGTATGCGTGTGTGTGTGGAGATGGGGAGGCAAACTCCATATTAAGAAGTCAATATGAAGTCACAGCAGTAGATTGGCTATTTTCAGCATTTAACCAAGTGCAAAATCTGGCATTACGACGCCATCAAGGCAGCGCCAAAATACTTTTTTGCCGATAAAATCAACTGTAGATTTAGTTGACTAAAATCTTATGATATTTAGTTGACTAAAACTAGACAAAAACAAACATTTCAGATGACTAAAATATGACTAAAACTAAATGAAATTCAAAAGATAAAAATTAAATCAACATTTGGTGTCAAAATGAACACTGCGTCACAGTGACATGACAAGCCATGCTGTTAGACCCCGTCTCGAACCAGGGACCTTCCGGTTTCCGCTTGACATTCTGAGCTGTTAGTCAGTATTGTGCCTATTGCAATCATATAACCCTTTATAACACTCAAAACAATGTAGCTATTCTATGCTGCTACAAACTATTAGGCATTTATTGTCAACTGGTTTATATACCACTTAAACATAATACTTTGTTCACAAATAAGCTGAAGTTAAAAAGTAAATGCCATCCCACACAGCAACAGATTTCGCTGTGTGGGATGGCACATTTTTTGTGTTAAATTGTGACTGTAGCCTGAATGCATCAGTGGTCAATTGTAAGCAAAAACTGATTGTTGTAATTTGAAGTAAGTAATATCCATAATTGAATGCAAACCTTTTGCTGAGATCTGCAGACTAACAATAATTAGCAGTTTCTGGCCAGAGGCACTTGTCTGACCTCTGACCTCACTGGACGGCCCGCCACATTTTTTTTTTTTTTTTTTTTTACACCTCTCCAGCTTAGCTGAGAGTGTAATGTGGTAGAGGAGGTCTCCCTGAACGTGTGAGTATGTCAAAAGTGCTGACATGAAGAGCTGTCTCCTGTCCAGCGTCCAATTTGTAAAGGCTATGCACTCCAGTGAACAGCATTTATCCATTTAGATAAATTCTTAATGTTATTAAAACAGTTCAAAACAGTTTTTGTTACACAGAAACATAATTTGTGCTGTCTAGCTTCGTTTAAATGCTTAATTTATTTAGTTTTAATGTGCACATGAATCATTTTTCAACGGCTTCTATTTACACCCCCCCTTTCCTTTTTTTCTCTTGTACATATTTTTCACTTTTCATACCAGTAACCTGTAAGCTGATTGTACGACGTTCTGTATAGTAGTGTGTATATCTATGTCTCTTATATGTCATCATGATTTGTGTGGGTGGGGACCTCATTGTAAACAAGCTTAGTGCTTTATGAGCCTTCCAGTTTAGTAGACCCTGTATTGTGAATTTTGTACTTCCATGTACTGTTCTCATGTCTTACTAAATAAAGTACATCAATCAATCAATCAATCAATCAATCAATCAATCAATCAATCAATCATGATCAATCAATCCATTGTGTTACGCTCATTGCATTTCTTTAATAAGCCTGCTGCAGACAATCATTATACAGTATGCCCTGTTATCTTGTTGATATTACTACAGAGCCCTCTGTCAGTCTGTGTAGATTGGTTATACTAAATGTAGTGGTTCTCAAACTGTGGGTCTGGACCTCCAGGGGGTCCCCAAATGATGTTTTGCTTAATGTGCAACATTGTTTTCTCACTCAACAGTAAACAAACCTACAAACACAAACACACAGTACATATAGTGTATGTAGTGAAAACAGAGTATCTGCACATTTCTAAAGTGACAATTTAAGGACTTTTTAAGACCTATTGAATACCTCTTAAATGAAAAATTTAATGAGACATTACTGTGTCAAAAGTAATTAACAAACTATACTATAGAAAATGGTCAAACATTGGCCAAATATTACCTGACAAAGAGACAGAAATTGTGAAAATAGCAGATCTACAAGCTCACTGTGAGCTTGTAGATCTGCTGTTTTCACAATATATATATATATATATATATATATATATATATATATATATATATATATATATATATATATATATATATATATTATGAAGTCAAACTAAATGTAATGCCTCAACTCTGGCAATTCCAAGTGCTTGTCAGGGTGGCTGGTCCCCAGTTCAAATACGAGTATTTTGGGTCTCTGCCTGAAAAGTTTGAGAACCACTGGTGTAATGTCATCCTCCTCAATGCTTCAATAGGGTATTGTGTGTCAACAGTGAATCGATTTAATCGCTTATAAAAACATATTTTAATGTGATGAACAAGTTTTTTTTACCCCATTTTGTAAATACAGTAGAAACTGTTTGAAGAGTCCTTCAAACAGTTACACACTTATGAAGCCATGTTAAAAACAAAAGAGGGGGGGAAAGCTTCGGTAATTTATTTATATACAAGCTCACAACTGATGTGGCAAAATGACAAAATTATGTTTCAATTCATATTGTTGTTTGACACAGTCAGGTAATCATATTTTTTTCATTAACTTTATTTAATTCACACTGACTTCAAAATAAATGTCAGTCTGCAACCTCTAACAGTGTGTTTTAGTCTGATTTGAAGAATGTTTCTGTTTCTGTCTCTCTGTGAAAGTTGTCTCCATGTTTAGATGACGTTTTATACAGGATGTGAAGATAGATGTTAAAACAGTCTGAGGACTGAGAGGACAAGACCAATATCTGATTAATTCTTGTGTGTGTGTGTGTGTGTGTGTGTGTGTGTGTGTGTGTGTGTGTGTGTGTGTGTGTGTGTGTGTGTGTGTGTGTGTGTGTGCGCGCGCGCCTGCGTGCGTGCGTGTGCGTTGACTTGTGGAAAAGAAATTGGGAACTGAGTGAAGTTTCTCTTCACATATAATAAAGACGAAAAGGAAGGAGAAGGAGAAGTCTAACATTTGCCCTCAGAAACATTATATTAACCACATGAACCCTAGCGTCCCCTTTCTGGGCATGTCGTAAATAGCCGATCTACAAGTTCACAGCGTGTCTGTAGAATAATCTATTATTATGATGTAACGGTGGCGTTTGTATTGACATGTTACCTGCACATCTGGCCTTCTAGCACCTTCCTGTATCTTATTTTCAGAAGGATATTTAGTCATAATAATAAGTACAAATATATACAATTCTAAAAACTACAGCTCTGACCTACTGTGTTGAAATCAGGGGACTTTGCACATGTCACATGAGAGTCACATGAGAGTGTTGAGAGGGTTGATTGATTAGGTCAGATAAGGAGCTGGGGTACAGTGGCCATTGTCATAGAATAGTGCTAAAGCCTGTGTTTCCACATTTAAGACAACACACAAGTCACATGATTAATCAACGGAAGGTTTCACCCACATGGGTAGACCAACCCATATAAATATAGTGGATGCTTGCTGAACAGGAGTGTGTTCTGCATGCATCAGTGTTACTTGTGACCAGGGTGTTATTGCTGTGTTTGTCATTTTCCATTATGAGCGCAGAGGGACTGACGGTAAGAATTGAGAGCGTGTTTACACAGCGATAAATGTATATATTTCTGATATGTTTTATAGTTTTGTGTGTGTATATCTCATGTCAGTAATTTGTCGTTGTGTTGTTGTTTGTGTTACCTCTTCTCTTTACTTCCAGGTTGTGATGAATTTGCCCAGTACAGGAGGTCAGCAGTCTTCTGTCTCTGCTGCTCTGCTGTACGCCGGTCCAACAGACGTGGCCTGTGATTTCTGCACCGGAGCCAGACCTCACAAAGCTCTCATGTCTTGTCTGGTGTGTCTGGTATCTTGCTGTGAGACTCACCTCCAGCCTCACTACAATGTTCCTGTGTTGAAGAAGCACAAGCTGGTCCCAGCCACAAACAAACTGCAGGAGAAGATGTGCTCCAGTCATGACAAGCTGATGGAGGTGTTCTGTCTTACAGACCACCAGTATATCTGCTATCTTTGCCTCATGTATGAACATAAGGGCCATGACACGGTGTCAGCTGATGCAGAGAAGGCCGAGAAACAGGTAGGACCACCATCACTTGAAGAAAAATCATAAGATAGAACATGTTTTCAAGATAGAAGCAGAACTAAATGACCATGTCAGAGACATAAAAAGCACAAATCAGGGTGTAATAAAAAGTATTAAAGGATGAAGTACACTCATTTTGGACCCAATGAAAAACAGAGGTGATTTATAACTTTTCATGAATGGTATTTAATGTCCATTAATCTTGCCCCTACAAAAGTGTATTTTGAGGAAGTTACAAAGTTGATTTAAGATGATTGGATCCAAACTAAACTGTCTCAAATCTCACTAGTTTTTACCCTGTATCCTATATGAGTTCTCTTTCTCCTGATTGGATAGAATCAGTGGTGGAAAAAGTAATCAAATGTTTTACTTAAATCTACAAAGTGACCAGTAACAAAAGTTTTCACATAATTGTAGTGGAGTAAAAGTACAATATTTGCCTCTGAGATGTAGTGGATTAGAAGTAAAAGTACTGAAAACTGGAAATACTCAAATAAAGTAAAAACATCTCAAAATTGTACTTAAGTACAGTACTTGAGTAAATGTACTTAGTTACTTTACACCACTGGATAGAAGTGGTATCCCGACTTGAAAATGTACTTTGTTTACAAGCCAAACTGTCTCTTCCTGTTTCTTGCAGAAACAGCTGGTGAGAATTCAGGAGGAAGTCCAGCAGAAGATCCAGGAGAAAAAGAAGGAGCTGAAAGACCTGAGACAGGTCATGGAGGCCCTGAACGTGAGCTGATATTATGATAATAGTTCTTGTTCTTGTGTTTACTGTGATGCTATATGGATGAGACAGTGCCTTGTGTCATCAGAAGCACTAAAGCAGTGGTTCTAAAACCTTTTCATGTCAAGGACCCCCAATTAATATGTATTTGGCTGTGGACCCCCTTTTATGATTTGAAAATAGGAGATCTGTCTATAGATCTGCTATTTTCAAAAAAAAAAGTGAACAACATTATGGATTGTTTTTGAAACATTTTAACAACACACTCTGTGTGTGTGTGTGTGTGTGTGTGTGTGTGTGTGTGTGTGTGTGTGTGTGTGTGTGTGTGTGTGTGTGTGTGTGTGTGTGTGGTGTGTGTGTGTGTGTGTGTGTGTGTGTGTGTGTGTGTGTGTGTGTGTGTGTGTGTGTGTGTGTGTGTGTGTGTGTGTGTGTGAAGCAGAGCTCTGCAGAAGCAGCAGTGGAGGCCAGTGACAGGATCTTCAGTGAGATGATGGTCTCCATTGAGAGAAGACGCAGTGAGCTTAAAGAACTGATCAGAGATCAGCAGCAGACTGCAGTGGCTCAGACTGAGGCTCTCCTGAGGCAGCTGGAGGACCACATGGAGCAGCTGGAGAGGAGACATGCTGACCTGGAGGAGCTGTCCAACACTGATGACATCATCACTTTCATTCAGGTTCCACACATGGCATTTTACTGTTTGGTTTTGACTCATTTAGGAGAAATCAGCTTCATATTTCATCTCTTTCATCTCATTCCATCATGTCATATTATTATTACATCATACTAGTATATTACATAACATAACATGACATTATTAATGCTGGTAGTTACTAATACTAATATAGTTCTAGTATACAGTATACAGAATTAGGCCTGTCACAATTATTACATAATTGCCTAATCACAATTATTTGAGGTAATTGTAATAATTGTAAATATTTTTCAAAAATAGCAGATCTACAAGATCAGCTTCTGAGCTTGTAGATTGTCTATTTAATATTTTGAAAGTATAAAATTATTCAATATCTGCCCTGTACAATTTGTGTTTGTATAATGGAATATTCTATTGATATATTCAATGCCAAAAACACAATCACATTGTTAATCACAATTATTTGTATGAGAATTACAGACAAATTCAATCCTGTGTGTGTGTGTGTGTGTGTGTGTGAGTGTGTGTGTGTGTGTGTGTGTGTGTGTGTGTGTGTGTGTGTGTGTGTGTGTGTGTGTGTGTGTGTGTGTGTGTGTGTGTGTGTGTGTGTGTGTGTGTGTGTGTGTGTGTGTGTGTGTGTGTGTGTGTGTGTGTGTGTGTGTGTGTGTGTGTGTGTGTGTGAACAACAGGGACATCAGCTCACCTCCACCAATTGTGATCTCTTGGTTTAACGTTCTTCCATCCCTGTCTATACTGGTTTACTTGTCTCTCTCCAGAGTTTCCAGTCTCTCTCCAGTTCCAGTGGATCTCCAGTCTCACCCAGTGTGGTCATCTGTCCTCTGAATTCCTTCACAGATGTGATTGATGTGGTGTCTGGTCTGAGAGACCAACTAGACAACAACCTGAAGACAACTTGCCCAGATATATCAAAGAGAGGTGAGATTTAAATGTGTTTCTTGTTTTTCTAACCAGCCATCATAGTAAACAACCCCACCTGAAAATGTATTTTCTGTTTTACTGAAGAGCTGGAGAGACAGCTGTATATAATACCAATTACTATCAAGCTATAATAGCTTGAACTTTTTGACAAAACCCTTGGAACTTCAGTTTAATCCATTCTTCAGTATGATGTCTGTCATTTATGCTATATACAGTATGTGACTGTGCCTTTAAGAGAGCTTCGTTACGACCAGGGACGTGCTGGCCACTGGGAAATTCGGGAAAATTCCAGAACGGCCGCGCCATTTACGGGCCGCCAGACGGCCGGTGGGCCACCCAAAAAAATAATAATTTATTACGGTAATTTCCGGGTCGCGCGGCCCAATTATTAGTTACATTACTGTTGGGCTGGGACGTTTATCAGCAGTGGCGCAATTTACATAGGGTTGCTGGGTTAAACCCCCCCCCCCCCCCCGTTGACAAAACAAAACGGTGGGCCGGTTCGGAAAATCCCAGAGCTTAATTTTGGTCCCAGCACGCCCCTGGTTACGACACTGCCGTAAAGCAGGTCTGTTGTTGTCTTTTACGTCAGCCGTATGTTGGGACCTTCTGTAAGCTCACGCTGTATGTTTTACATGCCCGCCCCGAAGTCAGCAGTAAAGTCTGTTGGATTTGACCCTTTGTTTGGACATAGAAATCCTTTACAATGTCATGATGACCTTTACTGTTTTCTTGTGTCTCCAGTTGATGTTTTACATCCAGCGGAGCCTCAGACCAGAAAGGACTTTTTACAATGTGAGTCCATGTTGATGCAGGTTCTGAACGTTGAAGTTTCATTCTGATATGTTGTTATTTAAAGCTCTAATGAGTTTGATCTGAGAGACTAACTCTAAACACAATAAGGTTCATGATGTTTGATTTTTCTTTTGTCGTGTGTTCTCACAGATTTCTCTCCTCTGTCTCTGGACATGAACACAATAAACACACGTCTCTCCCTGTCAGAGGAGAAGAGGAAGGTGACTTTAACACGACAACAACAACCTTACACTGATCATGCAAAGAGATTTACTTCGTACTTTCAGGTGTTGTGTACAGAGGGTCTGTCTGAACGTTGTTACTGGGAAGTAGAGTGGAGTGGTGGAGGGGTTGATATAGCAGTCTGTTATAAAGACCTCGGCAGACAAGCCGGCTTTGGAAACGATGTTAAATCCTGGTGTTTACGGTGCATTGGTAAAGACTATTGGTTCAGACACAACAGTGTTGAGACTAAAGTGTCAGGTCCTCTCTCCTCCAGATTGGGGGTGTACCTGGATCACAAGGCAGGTACTCTGTCCTTCTACTGTATTTCTGACACAATGACCCTCCTACACACATTTCAAACCACGTTCACACAACCTCTCTATCCAGGAATAAGGCCTTGTTACTATGGAGATACAGCAGAGCTGTGTAAGACATGTATTATGGAAGCTTTTACATGTTACTTTATGTAAGTTAAACAGATCAGGAAGATGCAGGACTCAGTTGTCAGGAACCAAACTCCATGCTTTATTGTAGATCTCATCACAGCAGAGAGAGACTAGTGTCTCCCTCCAGAGCTTCCCCCAGAACCCCCAACACCACTCTCTTACATACATTTATATCAGGAGAAGTACACATGAGGTAACAACAGATGGTCATTCCTTACATGGGCTTTATTCTATAACTGACTCACACATAGTCGGTATATTTGAAATAGGTTTGCATGAGTCGACTGTTCCTAAAGGAGTTTTGTCAGGGAGAGGAGTTTAACAAGGAAGAACAGGTGATGATTGTTGCATCTACTAATACATTCAATTAATCAATACCACAATGACTGTTATATGAATTTTATCCACCACACACATGGTAGACACGTTAAGAATACTGATGATGATATTCAGTTGAAAACTTAGTTTTCTTCATTTGATAATAGATTTTCCCTTCTAGATAAAGCATGTGTAAGAATGATGTGTACAGTATACTACACCATCATGATCAATCGATCCATTGTGTTCCGCTCATTGCATTTCTTTAATAAGCCTGCAGCAGACAATCATTATACAGTATGCCCTGTTATCTTGTTGATATTACTACAGAGCCCTCTGTCAGTCAGTGTAGATTCATGGTTCTACTAAATGTAGTGGTTCTCAAACTGTGGGTCTGGACCCCCAGGAGGTCCCCAAATGATGATGATATGCTTAATGTTTAACATTGTTATCTCACTCAACAGTAAACAAACCAACATACAGTATGTGTAGTTTATACAGGGTATCTGCACATTTCTAAAGTGACAATTTAAGGACTTTAAAGACCTATTGAATAACTCTAAAACGAAAAATAAAATGAGACATTACTGCGTCAAAAGTAATCAACAAACTATACTACTGTATATAAAATGGTCAAATATTACCTGACAAAGAGCCAGAAATTGTGTTTTGGGCGTTGTGAGCTGCTATTTTCATAATATTAAAGTCAAACTAAATGTAATGCCTCAACTCCTGCAATTCCAATTGCCTGTCAGGGTGGGGGGTCCCCAGTTCAAATGTGAACATTTTGGGGAGTGCTCAGTTCAAATATATGATTATTTTGGGGGTCCCCAGTTCAAATACGATTATTTTGTGGAGTCTCTGCCTGAAAAGTTGGAGAACCACTGGTGTAATGTCTTAGGGCGTGCTCCCACCAAGAGTTGGCTGGCCGCTGTTAAACGCAGGTTGTGCGCGGCCACAGTTTTTTGCAGCCAGCGGATTCTAAAAAACGGGAGTGTCGCGCCTGTCACTCACTTTCAGGAGCCTCCCCGTAGCCCGCATCGGCTGCTGCCTTGAGCCTTGAGCACCATGTTGCTTCCTGAGTCTTGAGACGGTCCGCCTTCGACTCACCCGATTGGACAGAGGGGGAAAATCAGCGCCTGCCTCCAGCAGTTTTATGCTTAGTCGCGGAGAGCAGATAAACGCAAGGTCTGCGCGACTAGCGGAAAAATCTGCTCTTGCGTGAATCAACGCATTTGCATTGACAATGCATTGGCAGATTCTGCAAACAGCGGCCAGCCAACGCTTGGTGGGAGCGCGCCCTTACTCCTCAATGTGTCAATAGGGTATTGTGTGTCAACAGTTAATCGATTTAGTCGCTTTTAAAAACATATGTGATGAACAAGGTACTTTTTTCCTTTTTTTCTCCTCCCAGTTTGTAAATACAGTAGACACCTTGGATTCCATGAAACAGTTACAAACTTATAACTTGCCATGTTAAAAAAAAGAAGAAGCGGAAAAAGCTTCTGTAACTTCTTTATCCGATCTACAAGCTCACAACTTATCTGTGAAAATGACAAAATTATGTTTCAATTCATATAAAGGAGTTTGAGACCGTCAGGTAATCATTATTTTTTCATTAACTTTACTTCATTTACACTGACTTGTTTTTTCAAAATAAATGTTAGTCTGCAACCTCTAACAGTGTGTTTTAGTCTGATTTGAAGAATGTCTCTCTGTGAAAGTTGTCTCCATGTTTAGATGACGTTCTATACAGGATGTGAATTTAGACGTTAGAACAGTCTGAGGAGTGAGAGGACAAGACCAATATCTGATTAATTGTGTGTGTGTGTGTGTGTGTGTGTGTGTGTGTGTGTGTGTGTGTGTGTGTGTGTGTGTGTGTGTGTGTGTGTGTGTGTGTGTGTGTGTGTGTGTGTGTGTGTGTGTGTGTGTGTGTGTGTTTGTGTGTAAAAAGTCAAACTTGTGTCTATGCTACATTGGTCCCTGGACAATGATAATAATTAAATACTAAACATAGTGTAAATATAATTCTGAGTTTGCTTTTATCTAGTTTTACTAACTGTACACTTAAACAATTTTGCCAGTAATCTTCAATACATTTTTTATATACATGTAATTACTTTCCATCAGAGGCTTCCACACATAGATTCATAATGAATGACATCATTGACATGACATATCATGGGTTAATGACTCATTAACTTTGGATTACAACTGGACTTTGTATCATTTATTACTTATTTTCCCATTGCACAATGATGAATGAACAGTCTCTTTTCTTCAGTCAGTTTATTAGAACTTCTTCAGCAAATAGAAGACGTTTTCAAGTTCACATCACTTCCTCAATAGTGCAATAGACCAGTGGTGTAAAGTAACTAAGTACATGTACTCAAGTACTGTACTTAAGTACAAAAAGAGTTATTTTTACTTTACTGTAGTACTTCCCCTATGACATTCATTTTCACTTTTTTAATTTTTTATGTTTTTTGGGGGGTTTTATGACCTCAATTATACCCAAAAAATCTGAACTTTGAACATTCAGTGGATTTTCTGTGGTCTGGGGTTTTTTGAATAATTAGGCTGAAAAGTAATCTGAGCTTGGCCCTTCGGCAGTGAGGTCACAGCCGATTAATCCCGCCCACTCTCCTCCTCGCCCCTCCCCTCCCCTATCCTTTCCTTCGGGGGGGGGGGGGGGGGGGGAGCGGAGCAGAGGCGATGATTGACAGGCAAAATCCCTCACCAGCGACACCCGCAGGCAAAGATTTCTTTTTTCATAGCAGTTGAAAAGGCTTTAGAAATGTGAGAGAAAAACACCTGCCATGGATCAATGGAGTGGAATTTTTTGTTAAAACTTTCTATACACGTTTGAAGGACCATGACAAAGACTTTTAATGTGTGGTAAAACTGAACGTCATGAAACCTTTAACATTTTATTGGACAGAAATGTAAAAACCGCACAAGTACAGTCAAACACTTTGTCTAAAAGGATAACACCACAAAAGTCCTTGCGGTCTTGTTTCCATTGGGGTCCTAGGTACTGGGGGAATTGACCCTTTGACTATCTTAAAACTACATCCCATCACTCAAATACCCGTTAATTGCCTCTGAGATGTAGTGGAGAATTAATAGTCACTAAGTCAGTCAATAGGCTGTTGTTTATCTATAACCCAGTGGTTCTCAACCTATTCAGGCCGTGACCCCCAAAAATAATCATAATTGAACTGGTAACAGACTGTAGAATGAAAGATTATAGGCCTTTAAATTGGTTAATTTAGCAAAGCTTTAAAACTGCACATTACAAAATACGGTAGCTGATCTTTTTTCAAAATAAAAAATAAGATAAGTCATAAGATGTCGTGCAAAATAGAGAATATGTTTGATAAAGTGAGTGATACAGACTGCACAGCTAAAAATAAAATAAAATACTTGACCCTATTATAAATGAGTGTATCGTGTCTATCAAATTCATGCAGTTAACATAATTCACCACTATGTGTTTCAAGTTTCAATAAAAAAATCCAATGTGTGGCCCTTCACTCACTTTATCAAAGTCAGTTTGGCCCCCCAAAAAAAGTGTTTTATGTCCAGTGAAGTCAAGACCTACAAAACCAAATCATCTGGGGAAAAAATGATAGTTTTTCTAAAAACATAATTCAATCATAATATCTCAGAATGTGACATATTATGCATGCACAGTAGACTAATGATTATATTTCAGAAACTGATTCCATGGGAAATACATATTTCAAAATGATGGCAGACGCATATCATGTTTATTAACCACTTAAACCCCATATGGGTAACCAGAGTCCCTCAGGGCTCAATACTAGTGTCTTTTCTGTTTTGGGTTATTGTGGGGAAAGCTTTCGCTGAAAATAGCCGATCGACAAGCTCACAACGCGTCGCAGCGCGACGCGTTGTGAGCTTGTCGATCTGATATTTTCTGTGACCACAATACGGATGCTGGGGTTTTTAAGTGGTTAAAAATAATATTGAATATAGAAGTCCTAAGTACATTTGCTGTATCATTTTGTTTTGTTCATTTAGTCACAAGCTCTATTTAATGCTTTTCATCAGTTAAACATTTATGAAAATCACAGACAGACTTAAAGGGCCACTTCCCTGATTTTGAACCCAAATCCTGTTTTCATGAAGTCGAGGACAAAATAAAGATGATTTGGCAGTGCTTCTATGTTTTTATTTGGAATTTGGAATGTTTACTCTGTGACATCACAGGGTGAACCTCAGTTCCTCCTATAGACTACTTGGGACTACAGTTTTTACTGTATACTGTAGTTCCAGTCGGAACTATACTAATATCAGCTGGAGTCCTGTGTGACTATATCTTCTCATGTGCGTACGCTCCAAATAGTTCTGCTGTCCCTATTTTGGCCATTAACCAAAAATATGATTTATATTTTGCTATGTTTAACAAAATGTGTTATTTTCACTACTTTTGTGCAACAGTGTCACACCACAAAGTATTATTTATTTTAAGAAAAAAATCATATAAAGTTGAAATATGGAGATAAAGGTTTTCTGCATAACAGCGACAATACAGTATTTCTGATAGTTTGAATGTGAGCTTGAACAAGCCTAAGTTTATCCAATAAATCATTAATATATTAATCTGTATAGTTTTCATGTCATAGTCCTTTTCAAGAGCAGTGGACCTTAACCAAGAGATGAATGAAACACTACTCTGTTGGGTTGATACTAGTGTCCTCAAACTAAATATTGTACAAAATCATTATGCCTTTACTCTGATATTTGCTCAAGAAAAAATTAGTTTCATTTGTATTGACAGCAAAATCCTGCATGGCTATAAGCAAACGAGTGGTGAACGCTGCCCCCTTGTGTCCAAAGTGAAACATAACCTGAAACAGAATCTCATTTAATGTAACTTTGCATTCACAGTATTGTTTGTTTTTGTTTTGTTTTTAGAATTCCACAAGTTTAACAAATACGTACATTCAATTCTCACTGGAAAAGATTGACACAGTGAGGCTTGGAAAGGGAAAGCTAGTGATTATTATGAGGTCCTATTCAGAGGTCTGAGAGTGTTTTTAAGGAATGGTTCCTTGTTTTCCTTCCAGAATACAGTAGCCTATGCTTGCATAGTGTCTGTTACTTTGATGTGAAAGAACATGAGGTGTTGACCGTTCCGTTGTTGAACAGAGATTTACTATATTCCATTTCCCATTTTAATGCTGACCTTTACTTAATCATTAATGAAGTTGTACAGTCTACCTTCTAGTGTATTTTAATTACAATAAAAGGTTATAGGCCTATAATTTGGTCTCTACACCTATATGCTTTTCTATTCCATGTAAACCAACAGCCAATGCCTAAAAGTGTGTATAATTTGAAACTTGTGTGTTCTGAGCTTTTTCATCTGGACCATGTACATAACACAGCAATGAATTACAGTAGGAGAGGTTTTATAGCACACAATGTCATAGATGTTGTTTTTTACAGTGAAGTCAAGACCTAAATAACCAAATAATCTGGGGGAAAACATATTTTGTCCATCATTCAACCATAATGTCTCAGAATGTGACATTATGTATGCGATTTAGACTAATGATTATATTTCAAAAACGTATTCCCTGGGAAATACATATTTCAAAATGATGGCAGATGCATCATGCTTGTTAAAAAAAAATTGCGCAAAATACAACAATTACATTAACAGTATCAACTATGCTATGGGCTACACTTAATAGGATGAAATGCAACTCAGAAGCAAATTTGAGCAAATTCCAGTTTGCTTCCATTGAAAAGTGTACTGAACACTAGGTTACATGTTCATGTGTGTCCATGAGATCATGTGTCCCCTGACAGTTAAAGCTGTTAAACCAAAGGTCCAGTCGACTGTCCACTGTCCTGTCCACTGAGGTCACAATACTGAAGGTAATTCATTCATCATCCTTCAATTTGACAATGCTGCTGGCATTTCTCTCACTTAATCAGTAGGAACTTAATCTTGTTTCCTGAAATAACACACAATGAATAATTACATCAACACTTCAGGTCCAACTCCAGCTGAACCTGAAGTGAGGGGACAAAAGAAAAGAGAATACAGATGACAAGCAATGACACACCAGCAATAAAGCATCACTGAATTGGCCACCAGATGTCACCCTTGTATCATTTTCAGGTCTCCCCTTTAGTATGATCAAGTTCACCTGTCCTGTCTTGCCGTGACTTATTTGTAATCCTAGAGAGTATAGATGGGTTTCCGCGCGACGTCATCACAGAGCAGAGTGCGCAATCTGCGCATGCGGGTGGTAGAACGAACCGGAAGCGCCATTCACTCTGTTGTTATTTTCGGGATTTAGATAGGCATAATGCTGCTATTTTAGGCATAATAGGCATAATGCTGCTATTATATACAAACAGATCCAACTTCCGACAAATCATTTTTATTGAGTAAAGAAGATATTACAAACTGCATCATTTAATCTACTTTCATTAAACCTGGTGAAGACCATTTCTTTTATGAGTGTACATTTGACTAGAGCTGCTGCGGGTAATAGCGCCCTCTACTGCTCAACCCTCCACTGCGCGCGCATCATCCTCTCATGTTTACAAACAGGAAACCCATCTATTAGAGCGTTTCACTATAATATATGAGCTCACTGGAGTCTGGAGGAAGTGGAGAGAGTGTGGAACTAGTGAGAAAGTCGAGATATTTGACTAAAATACACATTTTCTGCCATACTTTACCCCAAATAAATACCCCCGATTGTGTCACCACCAACAGGCTTTTCCACACGGAGGGGAAATAATGGTGTTGTGTGAGAGTCCAGCTGTACAACGTTCAACCACAAGCTGAACCTGTTTGTGCTACAAATTCACTGTTTCTTTAAAACCACTGCCTCCTGCAAACATCCAGTAAGTCCCTCCCTTTGCCTCTCCTACTTTTCTTCAGAAGAAACGAAACTCAGAGCTGTTGTGTGTTTCTCTCTCAGTCTCTCTTCAGAGTAAACCAAAGTGTTGTGTGTTTTCTCTCAGTGTGAGTGTGGTTGTCAGTCAAATGGCACAACAACAACAACAGACATGTGAGCTGGACCAGGACCAGTTCTGCTGTTCTGTCTGTCTGGACCTTCTAAAGGAACCAGTGGGTCTACCGTGTGGACACAGTTACTGTAGAAGCTGTATTGAGGGTTACTGGGACCAGTATGAGGAGACTGGAGTCTACAGCTGTCCCCAGTGCAGAGAGAGCTTCAGTCCCAGACCTGTTCTGAGGAAGAACACCTTGCTGGCTGAGGTGAGATGACCTTACAAGTTACAACCACACATTAAACTACATGTTCTGCTACTCAAAACTCCTTGTTGACTATTGTGATAGATGATAGTTATACTATATGTTGGTTACTTACTACACATTATGTTATGTATGTTGATAATGTCCACACATACTAAGAATACTATTTAGATAGCATGTTAGACCAGTGGTTCTCAAAGTGGGGTCTGGGGACCCCCAGGCGTCCATGAGAGGAGTCCAGGGGGACTCGAACAAAATGTGTTAATAGAGCATCACAGTCTGTTTAACCACTGTAACCCTATACATCAGCTATTTGAAAATTGACGATCTACAAGCTCACAATGCAATGATATGCAATATTTTAAAAACATTTTAACAACATAAATCTTGTATGGGGGTCCTTGGCACAAACAATTTTTCATATGGGGGTCCGTGGCCAAATACATTAATTTGGGGGTCCTTGACATGAACATGTTTGAAACCCACTGGTTTAAACAGATGCTAGGTTTGATGGTATCTTAGTTTCTTTGCAGTCTACAGTACAAACATTATGCTGTCATTTTGTTGACTAGGGTAATTTACTCTGATCTTTGACTGTGTTAGTCACTGGTTAACCATTAAACTCTACTGTCGCTATTGTTGCCATGTCATTCATTGTAGGCAAACATAATAGCAGATTCATAGGGTTCTAGTGGTTAAGAGTGTCTGCTAAACGCTTACATTGTAAATGTTTTACAACATACTGTAAAGCAATCAAACTTTATGGAATGCAAAGTTCAGAACCACAGTGTTCAGATAGTGTTACTATTATTATCAGATGAACTTACCTGTAATTTCTCACTGTGTGTGTTTATCACCATGATGATTCAAGTTTCTTTATTAGGATAAACCCCTTGAGATGAGCCATCTCGTTTTAGAGGAGGTCCCAACATAAATACATGTCACAATCGTTACATGTACACAAAGTAGACAAAACAATAACTAGACAAACGAAACAAAACAGACACACAATAACATTATGAACCTTGACAAACATCACAGCCTTAAGATGCATAAAATCCAGTAATATAATACATTCTGAAAATGGTATGTTCAACACAGTGACTAAAGAACAGTATTTAGAGAATTAGAACTGAAAATAATAAAGTATGGCGTCATGTATGATGGCAGGTTTATCGATAACAAGAGCATACAACTTCAAAGTAAGAAGACAGTGCACATTTAAAAAGTGGGAATGTTGAAATGGATCTGATATGAACTGGTAAATTATTCCAATCTGAAGGAGCTTTGAAAGAAAAGGCATGTTTACCAATTATACTTCTTGCCAACTGAACAGTAAAGTAAACCTGTGTAGAGTGTCTGGTACGTTGTGTTGAAGGAATGGGAACTAAAAAGCGTTTAAGGTAGATGGGATAACTAAAATAAATACATTTGAATACAATTTGAAGCCAGTGCATGTGTCTTCTTACTTTTAGTGATTGCCATTGAAGTCTGTCATACATTGTGCAGTGATGTGTGAGAAAAGGACAACCAAGGACAAATCTACAGAGTCTATTGTATGCTGTGTTAAGTGGAACAAGATCTTTCTTAGAAGCATTTTGATATACCACGTCACAATAGTCAAATAATGGAAGTATTAATTGTGTAGCCAGTTTCTTACGGACATTGAGTGAAAAACAGTCTCTGGATCTGTATAAGACACTTATTCCAAAGTTAACCTTTTTTAGAACATGATTAATGTGAGATTTAAATGTGAGTTCTGAGTCCAGCCATACACCAAGATATTTTATGTTGTCAGCTTTATGCAGAGGCATGCCGTCATGACTGGTTATTATAAAAGAAGCAGGAATGGATTTGAGTTTAGGTCTAGTGCCAAAGATCATGATAAAAGTCTTTGATTTATTAAGCAATAATTTGTTATGCAAGAGCCAGTTTTGTAAAATATTGTAGTCATATTGCAAAGAGGCTTGAATTTGTGATGTATCTGAACTGGATGTATAGATAACCGTGTCATCGGCATAAAGCTGGGAACAACAGTGTTTAAAAATTGAGGGCAGACTGTTCACATAGATAGAAAATAGAAGGGGTCCTAATGTAGAACCCTGCGGAACGCCTTTTTGTTGAACCACCATGGAAGATTTATTTCCTTGCAGGACAACACACTGTTTTCTATTATGTAGGTATGAGTTGAACCACAGAAGGGCATTTTGCGAAAGGCCAATAGCATGAAGCTTGTCTAAAAGAAGATATCGGTCAACTAAATCGAAAGCTTTTGTTAAATCAATAAATATCGCACCAGTCAGCTGACCATTCCCTGCTGAGGAATATACATCATTTGTGAGTTTAAGTAATGCAGTTGTAGTGGAATGATTGGGCCTAAAACCTGATTGAAATTCAGATAAAATGTTATTAGTAGTGGTATAATGGGAAAGTTGGTTATAAATTATTTTTTCAAAAACTTTGGCAGTGGAGCAAATAATAGATATGGGTCTATAATTATCAAGATTGAGTACATCGCCTCCTTTATGAAGTGGAGTGATACGGGCATGTTTAAAAATAGCTGGAAGCTCACTGGTAGACAAGGAAAGATTAAATAAATCGGCAAGTGGGTACATAATTATGTGGGCAGCTAACTTAAGAAACCGGTTTTCAACTCCATCCGGTCCAGCACCACCATCCACTTTTAATTCGTTGATGGCAGTCTGAACTTCGACTGGTGAAATTTTCCTAAAGGCAAACGTGCTCGGACAATATGGACCATTACTAAAGGAACCAGGGGTGAGATATGAATCTTTTACAAGAGTAGAGCAGACAGTGGAAAAGTGCTGACTGAAAGCCTGGGCAATCGATAATGAATCATGCAGTATTGTGTTATCACTTCTTATTTGATTAATTTGGTGCTTATCTGATGTATTCATAACTGTTTTCATTGTTTTCCAAAATTGCTTAGGGTTCTTAAAGTCACTAGTAAGACATTCTTTATAATAATTAGCTTTTGCATCTCTGGTTTTCGTTTTGCTTTTATTTCTAAGTTGCCTATATACTTCCCAGTCAGCACCTTCCCTTGTTCGCCGAAATGTTGCCCATGCTTTGTCCCTCTGCCTAAAGAGATGTAGGAGTTCAGGACTGACCCAAGGGAGATGTTGGCCCTTAACTTTAACCATTTTCCATGGTGCATGTTTATCAACAACCTCCATAAATTCTGTGGAGAAAAAATCCCAGGCATTTTGAACATTAGGTATAAGTTGGTATCTATCCCAATCAATAGCCATCAAATCATTAATAAATACATTTAAATGAACCTCACAATGACTGTGTTGTATTTGTCATCAGTGAGTGACCTCCCCTCCTCTTCTCTTTACTTCCAGGTTGTGATGAAGCTGAGCAGTACAGGAGGTCAGCAGTCTTCTGTCTCTGCTGCTCTGCTGTACGCCGGTCCAGCAGACGTGGCCTGTGATTTCTGCACCGGAGCCAGACGTCACAAAGCTCTCATGTCTTGTCTGGCGTGTCTGGCCTCTTACTGTGAGACTCACCTCCAGCCTCACTACAATGTTCCGACTTGGAAGAAGCACAAACTAATCCCAGCCACCAACAAGCTGCAGGAGAAGATGTGCTCCAGTCATGACAAGCTGATGGAGGTGTTCTGTCGCACAGACCACTAGTGTATCTGCTATCTGTGCACCATGGATGAACATAAGGGCCATGACACGGTGTCAGCTGCTGCAGAGAAGGCAGAGAAACAGGTAGGACCACCATCACTTGAAGACAAATCATAAGAGAGATCATGTTTTAAAGATAGAAGCTAAAAAAAACATGTCGGAGACATTGAACGCACAAATCAGGGCGTTGTACATTAAAGAAGTATTAAAGGATGAAGTACACTCCTTTTGGACCTAATGAAAAAAAAAATTATAACTTCGATAACTTTTCATGAATCATATTTCACCATTAAGAAAGGGCAAGACGCAGGGGCTTAATATTGATATCTCATCCCTGCAAAAGTGTATTTTGTAGAGGTTACACAGTTGATACCCATTTAGACCTGAGGCCGATTCTATGATTGCCTTATAAATCCTGACCTAAGTTTTCTGAAAAACTATTTTCTTTTATTCAAAAAATGTAAAATAAAAATAATATAGCTATTTAATGTATACAGCAACAACTACACACAGAGGTGTTCCCGGCTGAAAGGTATAACGTTTAGGTGTTCCAGGTCTAAATGGGTTAAGATGATGTGTGGATCCAAACTAAACTGCCTCCAATTTCACTTGTTTTTACCCTGTATCCTGTATGAGTTCTCTCTCTCCTGATTGGATAGAATTGGTATCCTGACTTGAAAATGTGCTTTGTTTACAAGCCAAACTGTCTCTTCCTGTTTCTTGCAGAAACAGCTGGTGACAATTCAGGAGTAAGTCCAGCAGAAGATCCAGGAGAAAAAGAAGGAGCTGAAAGACCTGAGACAGGTCATGGAGGCCCTGAACGTGAGCTGATATTATGATAATAGTTCTTGTTCTTGTGTTTACTGTGGAAAGAGGAAAGATGGTGATGCTACCTGGATGAGACAGAGCCATGTGTCATCAGAAGCACTAAAGCAGTGGTTCTTAAACCAATTAATATGTATTTGGCTGCAGACCCCCATTTGAAAATATTTTATGCCATAAAATGTTTCAAAATGATTCATTCCCATTCTCTCACGAATTTTAGAAAATAGCAGATCTACAACCTCACTACGCGCCGCGGCGCATTCGCCATGTGTTGGGAACTTGTAGAACGGCTATTTTCAAATACTGTAGCTGATGTCCTGAGGCCGATTCTAAAAATGTCTTTCTGAAAAACGTATATTGCTATATCAGTGGTGCTCAAAACCTTTTCTTGTCAATGATAACACAAAAAGTGTGTGCGTGCGTGTGTGTGTGTGTGTGTGTTAAGCAGAGCTCTGCAGAAGCAGCAGTGGAGGCCAGTGACAGGATCTTCAGTGAGATGATGGTCTCCATTGAGAGAAGACGCAGTGAGCTTAAAGAACTGATCAGAGATCAGCAGCAGACTGCAGTGGCTCAGACTGAGGCTCTCCTGAGGCAGCTGGAGGACCACATGGAGCAGCTGGAGAGGAGACATGCTGACCTGGAGGAGCTGTCCAACACTGATGACATCATCACTTTCATTCAGGTTCCACACATGGCATTTTACTGTTTGGTTTTGACTCATTTAGGAGAAATCTGCTTTTCATTCCACTCGATTACATTACATTACATTACATGTCTTGGCATAATTTGTGCTGGTAGTTACTAATACTAATATAGTTCTAGTATACAGTAGTTGTACAGACCACAATAACAATGTCAGAATTAGGCCTGTCACAATTATTACATAATGGTCTAATCACAATTATTTGAGATAATCACAATTATTTTCTACAATTGTCATAATTGTAAACATAAAAAAATAAATAGAAGATCTACAAGATCAGCTTCTGAGCTTGTAGATTGGCTTCTTCCACTGTTTTTTAAATATTTTGAAAGTATAACATTATTCAATATCTGCCCTGTACAATTTGTTTTCGTAGTGTGTGCTGGTTAAACAACAAGGACATCAGCTCAACTCCACCAATTGTGATCAATATTCTAATCTATCTCTGTCTATACTGGTTTACTTGTCTTTCTCCAGAGTTTCCAGTCTCTCTCCAGTTCCAGTGGATCTCCAGTCTCACCCAGTGTGGTCATCTGTCCTGTGAGGTCCTTCACAGATGTGATTGATGTGGTGTCTGGTCTGAGAGACCAACTAGACAACATCCTGAAGACAACTTGGCCAGAGATATCAAAGAGAGGTGAGATTTAAATGCGTTTCTTGTTTTTCTAACCAGCCATCATAGTAAACATGGAATGATGAAGTCAGAAGGCAACTGGAGATATTTGAACTGGAGCAGGCTGATGGTAGCCTGGTAAACCCTCCCTCCGGAAATCTCATTTCCATTTGAATCAAATGGAAATGAGATTTCCGGAGGGAGGGTTTACCAGGCTAGACTGATGGTACACAGGTTGGCTGTCTGTCAGATTGAACAGAAACATTGAAGAATTTAAGCAAGAATATTCCTCAAAGGAAAGATTAGGGTTAGATTTAAATGTATTTATTGTGTTTTAACCGGCCCCTACTGTACAGTACATTTCTAAGTGTTGAAACAGTTTGTATAGGTGGAAGTATGTCTGGGAAGGTGCAATAAATTAGTGTGACCTGTGTTTCATGTCACCCGCTACAGTATATAAATGCACCATTTACAATTTTTTATTATTATTATATTTTTGTGTTCGATAAATGATCTTGAGGAGTTCTCTCTCCTGATTGGATGAAATGTGAAACCCACCTGAAAATGTATTATAAATGTAAAATGAGAGACAGGGAGACAGCTGTTACTGAACAAACACTATATAATAGCAATGATGCTATAATAGCTTGAACTTTTTGACAAAACCCTTGGAACTTCAGTTTAATCCATTCTTCAGTATGATGTCTGTCATATATGTTATATATGTGACTGTGCCTTTAAGAGAGCTACGCTTCGACACTGCCGTAAAGCAGGCCTGTTGTCTTTTACTTCAGTCGTATGTTGTGACCTCCTGTAGTCTCACGCTGTATGTTTTACATGCCTGAAGTCAGCAGTAAAGTCTATTGGATTTGACCCTTTGTGTGGACATTGAAATCCTTTACAATGTCATGATGACCTTTACTGTTTTCTTGTGTCTCCAGTTGATGTTTTACATCCAGCGGAGCCTCAGACCAGAAAGGACTTTTTACAATGTGAGTTCATGTTGATGCAGGTTCTGAATCTGAACGTTGAAGTTTCATTCTGATATGTTGTTATTTAAAGCTCTAATGAGTTTGATCTGAGAGACTAACTCTAAACACAATAAGGTTCATGAGGTTTGATTTCTCTTTTGTCGTGTGTTCTCACAGATTCCTCTCCTCTGTCTCTGGACATGAACACAATACACACAAATCTCTCCCTGTCAGAGGAGAAGAGGAAGATGACTTTAACACAACAACAACAACCTTACCCTGATCATGCAGAGAGATTTACTGCGAACTTTCAGGTGTTGTGTACAGAGGGTCTGTCTGAACGTTGTTACTGGGAAGTAGAGTGGAGTGGTAGAGGGGTTTATATAGCAGTTTGTTATAAAGACATCAGCAGACAAACCCTCTTTGGAAACGATGATAAATCCTGGTCTTTACAGTGCATTGATAAAAACTACAGTTTCAGACACAACTATGTTAACACTGAAGTGTCAGGGCCTCTCTCCTCCAGAGTGGGGGTGTACCTGGACCACAAGGCAGGTACTCTGTCCTTCTACAGTGTTTCTGACACAATGACCCTCCTACACACAGTTCAAACCACGTTCACACAGCCTCTCTATACAGGGATAAGGCTTTATAGCTATGAAAATACAGCAGAGCTGTGTAAGACATGGTAGACATGTTAGGAATACTGCTGATGATATTCAGTTGAAAACTTTGTTTTCTTCATTTGATAATAGATTTTCCCTTCTAGATAAAGCATGTGTAAGAATGATGTGTACAGTATACTACACCATCATGATCAATCAATCCATTGTGTTCCCCTCATTGCATTTCTTTAGTAAGCCTGCTGCAGACAATCATTATACAGTATGCCCTGTTATCTTGTTGATATTACTACAGAGCCCTCTGTCAGTCAGTGTAGATTGATTATACTAAATGTAGTGGTTCTCAAACTGTGGGTCTGGACCCCCAGGTGGTCCCCAAATGATTATAATTTTCTTAATGTGCAACATTGTTTTTCTCACTCAACAGTAAACAAACCAACATACAGTATGTATAATGTATACAGGGTTTCTGTCCATTTCTAAAGTGACAATTTAAGGACTTTTAAGACCTATTGAATACCTCTAAAATGAAAATTAAAACATGGCATTACTGCATTAAAAGTAATCAACAAACTATACTAAAAAATTGTTAAACATTGGCCAAATACTTACTCCTCATGGTGTCAATAGGGTATTGTGTGTCAAAAGTTAATTGATTTATCGCTTATAAAAATATATTTTAATATGATGTATATATATTTTTTGACCCTCCCTTTTTTTCTTATTTTATCTCCCATTTTGTAAATACAGTAGGAACGTTTGAGTCCTTCAAACAGTTACACACTTAAAACCTGTTAAAAACAAAAGAGGGGGGAAAAGCTTCCGTAATTTCTTTAATATCCGATCTACAAGCTCACAACATATCTGGCAAAATGAACAAAATGTTTCAATTCATATAAAGGAGTTAGAGACCGTCAGGTAATCATTTTTCTTTTCATCAACTTTACTTAATTTACACTGACTTGTTTTTCCAAAATAAATGTGAGCACTGTGGCTGCAACCTCTATAGCAGAGTGTTTTAGTCTTATTTTGAAGAATGTTTCTCTTTCTGTTTCTGTCTCTCTGTGAATGTTGTCTCCATGTTTAGATGATGTTTTATACAGGATGTGAAGATAGATGTTAAATCAGGCTGAGGACACATGTGTGTGTGTGTATGTGTGTGTGTGTGTGTGTGTGTGTGTGTGTGTGTGTGTGTGTGTGTGTGTGTGTGTGTGTGTGTGTGTGTGCGTGTGTGTGTGTGTGTGTGGTCAAACTTTTGTCTATCCTACATTTTTCCCTAGACAATGATAATAATTAAATATTATACATAGTGTAAATATGTTTGCTTTTATCTAGTTTTACTAACTGTACACTTAAACAATTTTGCTAGTAATCTTCAATACTTTTTCTATATACATGTAATTACTTTCCATCAGAGGCTTCCACACATAGATTCATAATGAATGACATCGTTGACATGACATATCATGGGTTAATGACTCATTAACTTTGGATTACAACTGGACTTTGTATCATTTATTACTTATTTTCCCGTTGCACAATGATGAATGAACTGTCTCTTTTCTTCAGTCACTTTATTAGAACTTCTTCAGCAAAATAGAACAACAGTTTTCAAGTTCACACATTCCTCAATAGTACAATAGACCAGTGGTGTAACTAACTAAGTACATGTACTCAAGTACTGTACTTAAGTACAATTCGGAGGTATTGTTACTTTAACGTAGTACTTCCCATTTTCAATACTAAACATTTTATTGGACATAAATGTAAAAACAGCACGAGTACAGTCAAACACTTTGTCTAAAAGGATAACACCACAAAAGTCCTTGCGGTCTTGTTTCCATTGGGGTCCTAGGTACTGGGGGCATTGACCCTTTGACTATCTTAAAACTACATCCCATTACTCAAATACCCCTTAATTGCCTCTGAGATGTAGTGGAGAATTAATAGTCACTAAGTCAGTCAATAGGCTGTTGTTTATCTATAACCCAGTGGTTCTCAACCTGTTCAGGCCGTGACCCCCAAAAATAATCATAATTGAACTTGTATGTTTTCATATTGAATTTAGAATGTTTACTCACAGGGTGAATCCCAGTTCCTCCTATAGACTACTTGGACTACAGTGTTTCCTGTATACTGTAGTTCCAGTCTGAACTATACTAATATCAGCTGGAGTCCTGTGTGACTATATCTTCTCATGTGTGGATGCTCCAAATAGTTCTGCTGTCCCTATTTTGGCCATTAAACAAAAATATGATTTATTTTTTGCTATGTTGAACAAAATATGTTATTTTCACTACCTTTGTGCAACAGTGTCACACCACGAAGTAGGGAATTATTTATTTTAGGAAAAAAATCATCTAAAGTTGAAATATGGAGATAAAGGTTTTCTACATAACAGCGACAATACCGTATTTTTGATAGTTTGAATGTGAGCTTGAACAAGCCTAAGTTTATCCAATAAAACATTAATATAATAAGTGGTACTTTTCATGTCATAGTCCTTTTCAAGAGCAGTGGACCTTAACCAAGAGATGAATGAAACACTACTCTGTTGGGTTGATAGTGTCCTCAAACTAAATATTGTACAAAATCATTATGCCTTTACTCTGATATTTGCTCAAGAAAGATAGTTTCATTTGTATTGACAGCAAAATCCTGCATGGCTATAAGCAAACAAGTGGTGAACGCTGCCCCCTTGTGTCCAAAGTGAAACATAACCTGAAACAGAATCTCATATAATGTAACTTTGCATTCACAGTATTGTTTGTTTTTGTTTTGTTTTTAGAATTCCAAAAGCTTAACAAATACGTACATTCAATTATCACTGGAAAAGATTGACACAGTGAGGCTTGGAAAGGGAAAGCTAGTGATTATTATGAGGTCCTATTCAGAGGTCTGAGAGTGTTTTTAATGAATGGTTCCTTGTTTTCCTTCCAGAATACAGTAGCCTGCTTGCATAGTGCCTGTTGCTTTGCTGTGAAAGAACATGAGGTGTTGACCGTTCCGTTGTTGAACAGAGATTTACTATATTCCATTTCCCCTTTTAATGCTGACCTTTTCTTAATCATAAGTTGTCTGTCTGTCAGTCTACCTTCTAGTGTATTTTAATTACAATACAAGATTATAGTTCTATAATTTGGTCTCTGCACATATGCTTTTCTATTCCATGTAAATCAACAGCCATTGTCAGCCAATGCCTAAAAGTGTGTATAATTTGAAACTTGTCTGAGCTTTTTCATCTGGACCATCTAACTATAATTCCAGTAAGCTCTGAGACCAACCTCTGAGCCCAAACCTCTGAGCCCAAAATGTTTCTGCCCGGTTCTCCTCAGTGCCTGGAGCTATTGATCTCAAATTGCGCACAGCCATTGACCATTACCATGTGCATGGAACTGTGAAGCCCGTTTTTCGATTACATCAAATCTCAGCTTATTATTACCGTTTATCTAACTATAATTCCAGTAAGCTCTGAGACCAACCTCTGAGCCCAAACCTCTGAGTCCAAACCTCTGAGCCCTCTGAGCCCAAAATGTTTCTGCCCGGTTCTCCTCAGTGCCTGGAGCTATTGATCTCAAATTGCGCACAGCCATTGACCATTACCATGTGCATGGAACTGTGAAGCCCGTTTTTCGATTACATCAAATCTCAGCTTATTATTACCGTTTATGTGTCAAACAATGGCAGATCACGCTGTGCAAGGTTGCCAGGTTTCGCGAGACAAACAAGCAGCAAGGTCTATGAAAACAAGGCCAAACGAAGCGAGCCCTACAAGCAACAAGGTCTATGAAAAGAAGGCCAAACGAAGCACCGTCACACATATACATTGCCTCTTGGAAAACAGCCGCTCTACAAGCTCACAACGCGTCCCCACACCCACCTGCACTTTCACAACCAACGCCAAAAACACACTTCCACCAATATTGCCCCTAAACCGCTTACAATAGGCGAACATGGCAACACCAAAGTCTGTCACACCATAGACTCCGCCCACTCTGGGCCGGGGTGGGAGCGGGAGGGGGCGGGCGACTAACATGCCTATGCCAGGGAGTCACATTTCATTCTACATCGTGGCGCACTTCACCGGGTATGGTCTAGTGTACATAACACAGCTATGAATTACAGTAGGAGAGGTTTTATTGCACACAATGTCATAGATGTTTTTTATTTACAGTGAAGTCAAGACCTAAATAACCAAAGAAATCTGGGGGAAAACATATTTTGTCCATCATTCAACCATAATGTCTCAGAATGTGACATTATGTATGCGAATTAGACTAATGATTATATTTAAAAAACTGAAATACATATTTCAAAATTATGGCAGACGCATCATGCTTGTTAAAAAAAAATGTGCAAAGTACAACAATTATATGAACAGTATCAACTATAGGCTACACTTGATAGGATGAAATGCAACTCAGAAGATGAATTTGAGCAAAATCCAGTTTGCTTCCAATGACAAGTGTACTAAACTATAGGTAACATGTTCATGTGTGTCCATGAGATCATGTGTCCCCTGACAGTTAAAGCTGTTAAACCAAAGGTCCAGTCGACTGTACCACTGTCCTGTCCACTGAGGTCACAATACTGAATGGAATTCATTCATCATCCTTCAATTTGACTGGCATTTCTCTCACTTAATCTGTAGGAACTTAATCTTGTTTCCTGAAATAACACACACAATGAATAATTCCATGAACACTTCAGGTCCAACTCCAGCTGAACCTGAAGTGAGGGGACAAAACAAAAGAGAATGCAGATGACAAGCAATGACACAACAGCAATAAGGCATCACTGAATTGGCCACCAGATGTTTTTTTATTATATCATTATGATCGGGTTCACCTAGCCTGGCATTGACAGACTGATGATGTGGCCTCACTCACACGTTCCTCCACGGTATCAGTCTGGACTTCGGCCCATAGGCAGAGAGTATGAGAAATCAGAAAATGAGCGGGCCAATCAGGGGGCTGCTTTTCACTGTTGTACGGACAGCAGTTGAAACGCAGTCACTGATTGGCCCGGTCATGTCTTTGTAATCGTGAGTGTTAAACTCTTAACGCTCCAGCCCCTGAATCCATGAGAGAAACTAAATGAAAATTCAGGTGGAGTGTCAGGCTACTCAATACCATGTGTGCCCACTGGAAGAAGTGGAGCGAAAGTGGTCTGTGTGGAACTAGTGAGAAAGTCGAGATACTTCACTAAAATACACATTTTCTACCAGAACTGCCCCCCTTCTCCTTCATGCCGTTCCTGCCTCCAAATAAATACCCCCGATTATCTGGTAACCCTGTGTCACCACAACCAGGCTTTTCCACACGAAGGGGAAATGATGGTGTAGTGTGAGAGTCCAGCTGTACAATGTTCAACCACAAGCTGAACCTGTTTGTGCTACACATTCACTGTCTCTTTAAAACCACTGCCTCCTGCAAACATCCAGGAAGTCCCTCCCTTTGCCTCATAGATGTCTTTGCCTCTCCTAGTTTTCTCTCCTAGGAAACGAAACCCAGTCTCTCTTCAGAGTAAACCAAAGTGTTGTGTTTTTTCTCAGTGTGAGTGTGGTTGTCAGTCATATGGCACAACAGCAGCAACAACAGACATGTTAGCTGGACCAGGACCAGTTCTGCTGTTGTTCTGTCTGTCTGGACCTTCTAAAGGAACCAGTGACTCTACCGTGTGGACACAGTTACTGTAGAAGCTGTATTGAGGGTTACTGGGACCAGTATGAGGAGACTGGAGTCTACAGCTGTCCCCAGTGCAGAGAGAGCTTCAGTCCCAGACCTGTTCTGAGGAAGAACACCTTGCTGGCTGAGGTGAGATGACCTTACAAGTTACAACCACACATTAAACTACATGTTCTGATACACAAAACTCCTTGTTGACTATTTTTGATAGATGGTTATACTATATGTTGGTTACTACACATTATGTTATGTATGTTGATAATGTCCAACATAATTATAATAATAGATAATAGATTAATAATAGATAATAGATTTTCCCTTCTAGATAAAGCATGTGTAAGAATGATGTGCAGTATACCATCATGATCAATCAATCCATTGTGTTCCGCTCATTACATTTCTTTAATAAGCCTACTGCAGACAATCATTATACAGTATGCCCTGTTATCTTGTTGATATTACTACAGAGCCCTCTGTCAGTCAGTGTAGATTGGTTATACTGAATGTAGTGGTTCTCAAACTTTGTATCTGGATCCCCAGGAGGTCCCCAAATGATATTATGCTTAATGTGCAACATTGTTTTCTCACTCAACAGTAAACAAACCAACATACAGTATGTATAGTTTATACAGGGTATCTGTCCATTTTTAAAGTGACAATTTAAGGACTTTAAAGACCTTTTAAATACCTCTAAAATGAAAATTAAAACATAGCATTACTGCGTCAAAAGTAATCAACAAACTATACCGTATAAAATGGTCAAATATTGGCCAAATATTACCTGACAAAGAGACAGAAAATGTGAAAATAGTCGATCTACAAGCTCAGAAAGGCGTTGTGAGCTTGTAGATCTGCTTGTCCCCCAGGCGGGAGTTGAATCATAATTCTTTTCATTAACTTTACTTCATTTACACCGACTCGTTTTTTCTTCAAAATAAATGTGAATACTGTGGCTGCAATCTCTATTGCAGAGTGTTTTAGTCTTATTTTGAAGAATGTTTATCCTTCTGTTTCTGTCTCTGTAAACGTTGTCTCCATGTTTAGATGATGTTTGATACAGGATGTGAAGATAGATGTTAAAATCTGACATGAAAGGACTGACTGTGTGTGTGTGTGTGTGTGTGTGTGTGTGTGTGTGTGTGTGTGTGTGTGTGTGTGTGTGTGTGTGTGTGTGTGTGTGCGTGTGTGCGTGCGTGCGTGTGTGCGTGCGTGCGTGCGTGCGTGCGTGCGTGCGTGCGTGCGTGCGTGCGTGTGTGTGTGTGTGTGTTTCACTATTAAAAACTATTTGTCTGTTCATCGCCCTCCAGGTGGCGCTGCAGAGCCGGCACCGGGCAAGTCCATCCATCACATGCGTCAGTTCCACTCCCACCACAATCTGGGAACCCAGATCCAACTGAAAATGAAAAACAGCGACCTCTGCTGTTTGTTCTATGTCTGTTGGCTCTGGGCGGAAGAAAACGTAACACCAGTGCGCAAGGAAACCGGTGTTTGTGTATGCCTTCAGCTTTCACTTCCGGTGGGTGCCACTATGTTTTCATTCCCACTAACAATATTTCTACACGGAACACAGACACCACTTCTCCCAGAGAACATGGATCGTTTTGGTTATAAGCCCACTTGTTTCTATGATGAAAGAGTAAGTTAAAATGTGAATATCTTTCCGTGGTTTTGTCTGCTCCGCGGACGCTATTGTTAAATTAGTTTGGGTTTGTTTCGAGGGGGAAAGATCGACGGACATATGAATCCCGCCCACTACATTTGATTGGGTAAAGCGCGGCCTGCTTCCTGATCTGAAGGCACGCCCACTTGTAGCCAATGCGCACACGTTATGACGAACCTCCCCGACAGATTCCAACGCAGTGCAGAATCTGTTCTTGAGAGATTACTCCCACCATAACCTGCTGAGCTTGGCTCAGCCCCCCCCCCCCCCCCCCCCTCGGACAGCAGCGGCAGCTCTTCCAGGCTCCAGGCCCCAGACTCGGAGCGCCAGCCCCAGGACGGGAGGCCCCCCATGGGCTCCACGCTGAGCTTCTCCCTGGTGGGCGGCGGGGGCTGCTCCGCCGCCGAGAACAGCATCTGGATCAGGCAGGTGGCGCCCCAGGAGGAGGAGGAGAGTACGCCCTCCCCCGCCGCCATCACCAACTTCTGGGACCTTTTTCACCGGGAAGGGCTTGTCCGGGTCCGAGACCATCGTATTATGGAGAGGGAGAGGATGAAGGAAGAGAGAGAAAGAGGGAGAGGGGGAGAGAGAGAGTGTGCGTGCGTGCGTATGTGGTTGTGCACATGTGTGCACATGTATGTGTGTGTGTGTGTGTGTTGTGTGTGTGTGTGTGTGTGTGTGTGTGTGTGTGTGTGTGTGTGTGTGTGTGTGTGTGTGTGTGTGTGTGTGTGTGTGTGTGTGTGTGTGTGTGTGTGTGTGTGTGTGCACGTGCGTGCATGCGCGTGTGTGCGTGCGTTGACTTGTGGAAATTAAATTGGGAACTGAGTGAAGTTTCTCTTCACTTATAATCTATAAGTGAAGAGAAAGACAAAAAGGAAGGAGAAGGAAAAGTCTAACATTTGCCCTCAGAAACATTATATTAACCACATGAACCCTAGCGTCCCCTTTCTGGGCATGTCGTAAAAAGCTGATCTACAAGTTCACAGCGTGTCTGTAGAATAATCTATTATTATGATGTAACGGTGGCGTTTGTATTACCTGCACATGTGGCCTTCTAGCCGCTAGAACTAAATATCCTTCTGAAAATAAGATACAGGAAGGCGCTAGAATCTAGCGCCTTCCTGTATCTTATTTTCAGAAGGATATTTAGTCATAATAATAAGTAAAAATATATACAATTCTAAAAACTACAGCTCTGACCTAGAGTGTTGAAATCAGGGGACTTTGCACATGTCACATGAGAGTCACATGAGAGTGTTGAGAGGGTTGATTGATTAGGTCAGATAAGGAGCTGGGGTACAGTGGCCATTGTTATAGAATAGTGCTAAAGCCTGTGTTTCCAATACACAAGTCACATGATTAATCAACGGAAGGTTTCACCCACATGGGTAGACCAACCCATATAAATAGAGTGGATGCTTGCTGAACAGGAGTGTGTTCTGCATGCATCAGTGTTACTTGTGACCAGGGTGTTATTGCTGTGTTTGTCATTTTCCATTATGAGCGCCGAGGGACTGACGGTAAGAATTTAGAGCGTGTTTACACAGCGATAAATGTTTATATTTCTGATATGTTTTATAGTTGTGTGTGTGAATATCTCATGTCAGTAAGTCGTTGTGTTGTTCTTTGTGTTACCTCTCTTTACTTCCAGGGTGTGATGAAGCTGAGCAGTACAGGAGGTCAGCAGCCTTCTGCCTCTGCTGCTCTGCTGTACGCCGGTCCAGCAGACGTGGCCTGTGATTTCTGCACCGGAGCCAGACCTCACAAAGCTCTCATGTCTTGTCTGGTGTGTCTGGTCTCTTACTGTGAGACTCACCTCCAGCCTCACTACAATGTTCCTGCGTTGAAGAAGCACAAGCTGGTCCCAGCCACCAACAAACTGCAGGAGAAGATGTGCTCCAGTCATGACAAGCTGATGGAGGTGTTCTGTCGCACAGACCGCCAGTGTATCTGCTATCAGTGCCTCATGGATGAACATAAGGGCCATGACACAGTGTCAGCTGCTGCAGAGAAGGCAGAGAAACAGGTAGGACCACGATCACTTGAAGATAAATCAAGAGATTCAAGAGAGATCATGTTTTAAATATAGAAGCAGAACTAAATAACCATGTCAGAGACATTAAAAGCGCAAACCAGGGTGTTGTACAATAACAAGTATTAAAGGATGAAGTACACTCCTTTTGGACCCAATGAAAAACAGACGCAATTGATCACTTTTCATAATGGTAACCCATTAAATCTGGGAATGCATCTGTGTCATTTTAGATTTCTTTGGCTATTCAAAAATAGCAGATACACATGCTCATAGCGTGGCACCGAGTGCAGCGCTATGAGCTTGTAGATCTGCTCATTTTGAAAAATCGTGAAGATTTGTGCAAATCTTTGAATACATATTTCTTAAAGCGAACATTTGTAACTGTCAAATGTCTCAACAAATGTCTTAATTATCTGAAAAACTATCGTTGCTATATCAGTGGCACTCAAACCTTTTCTTGTCAAGGACTCCCCAAAATGTTGTTTTAGGCCGCCGATCCCCATCAAAATATGTTGTTCCAGGGACCCCCAGAAGCAAAGATTTGAATTAAAATGTTGTTTCCAAAAATGTATTCAAAGATTTGTACAAATGTTAAACATTTTTCTAAAATAGCAGATCTACAAGCTTGTAGATCTGCTATTTCTTAATAGCCAAGTTATAAAAATAATTGTTATAGCTAAAATCCCAGATTGAATGAGTTAATTCATCTTGCCCCTGCAAAAGTGTATTTTGAGGAAGTTACAAAGTTGATATAAGATGATGTGTGGATCCAAATCTCACTTGTTTTTACCTCGTATCCTGTATGAGTTCTCTTTCTCCTGATTGGATAGAATTGGTATCCCGACTTGAAAATGTGCTTTGTTTACAAGCCAAACTGTCTCTTCCTGTTTCTTGCAGAAACAGCTGGTGACAATGCAGGAGGAAGTCCAGCAGAAGATCCAGGAGAAAAAGAAGGAGCTGAAAGACCTGAGACAGGTCATGGAGGCCCTGAACGTGAGCTGATATTATGATAATAGTTCTTGTTCTTGTGTTTACTGTGATGCTACTGTATATGGATGAGACAGTGCCTTGTGTCATCAGAAGCACTAAAGAAGTGGTTCTCAAGCCTTTTCATGTCAAGGACCCCCAATTAATATGTATTTGGCTGCAGACCCACATTTGAAAATATTTATGTGGCAGCAATCCACATATTTGTGTTGTTAAAATGTTACAAAGTTATTCAAATGTTTTCACATTCTATCAAGATGTTCTTGAAAATAGCAGATCTACAAGCTCACAACGCGTCACGACGAGTTCGCCATGTGTTGTGAACTTGTAGAATTTTAGGCTATTTTAAGTGGTTAAACAGATTATTTTTTGTTTTGGTTGGTTAAACAGATGTTGATGGTATATTAACATATTTTTGGGGGGACCCCCTGGAACCCCCTGAACGACCCCTGGGGGTCCCTGCACTAAAGTACCCAGAATGACAGTAAAGAACAGTGACAGTAAAGAATCCATCATATCATGGAACTTCTGGAATGGCCAACAATACTTATGTTGCGACTGAATGTATTCCCCACAAAGTTCTACACTTACATGAGAACTTATAACCAAGAGTTTCTTTCTTCCTTTCGGCGTGTGCGTGTGCGTGCGCGTCCGTGTGTGTGTGTGTGTGTGTGTGTTTGTGTGTGTGTGTGTGTGTGTGAAGCAGAGCTCTGCAGAAGCAGCAGTTGAGGCCAGTGACAGGATCTTCAGTGAGATGATGGTCTCCATTGAGAGAAGACGCAGTGAGCTTAAAGAACTGATCAGAGATCAGCAGCAGACTGCAGTGGCTCAGACTGAGGCTCTCCTGAGGCAGCTGGAGGACCACATGGAGCAGCTGGAGAGGAGACATGCTGACCTGGAGGAGCTGTCCAACACTGATGACATCATCACTTTCATTCAGGTTCCACACATGGCATTTTACTGTTTGGTTTTGACTCATTTAGGAGAAATCAGCTTCATATTTCATCTCTTTCATCTCATTCCATCATGTCATATTATTATGACATCATAGTATATTACATAACATGACATTATTAATGCTGGTAGTTACTAATACTAATATAGTTGCTAGATACAGTAGTTGTACAGACCACAATAATATTGTCAGAATTAGGCCTGTCACAACTATTACATAATTGCCTAATCACAATTATTTGAGATAATCACAATTAGTTTCCACAATTGTCATAATTGTAAACATTTTCCAAAAATAGCAGATCTACAAGTTCAGCTTCTGAGCTTGTAGATTGTAGATTGTCTATTTCCACTATTTTGTCAAATATTTTGAAAGTATAAATGTATTCAATATCTGCCCTGTACAATTTGTGTTCATAGATTGGAACGGAAATGTATATTTTTTATTGATATGCTCAATACCAAAAACGCAATTATTTGCATGAGAATTAGAGACAAATTGAAATCATCATTTGTGTGCGTGTGCGTGTGCGTGTGCGTGTGCGTGCGCGCGTGTGTGTGTGTGTGTGGTCAATGTACCAATTTATTGATCTTTAATGATCTTCCATCCTTGTCTATACTGGTTTACTTGTCTCTCTCCAGAGTTTCCAGTCTCTCTCCAGTTCCAGTGGATCTCCAGTCTCACCCAGTGTGGTCATCTGTCCAGATGTGATTGATGTGGTGTCTGGTCTGAGAGACCAACTAGACAACATCCTGAAGACAACTTGCCCAGAGATATCAAAGAGAGGTGAGATTTAAATGTGTTTCTTGTTTTTCTAACCAGCCATCATAGTAAACATGGATTGATGAAGTCTGAAGGCAACTGGAGAGATTTGAACTGGAGCAGACTGATGGTACACAGGTTGGCTGTCTGTCAGATTGGACAGAAACATTGAAGAATTTAAGCAAGAATATTTCTCAAAGGAGAGGTTAGGGTCAGATTTAAATGTCTTTATTGTGTTTTAACCAGCCCCTATACTGTACTGTACAATTGTAAGTGTTGAAACAGTTTGTACAGGTGGAAGTATGTCTGGGAAGGCTACTAAAGCCTGTAGTATGGCGGGCAGTAGATTAGTGTGACCTGTGTTTCATGTCACCCGCTACAGTATATAAATGCACCATTTAATATTTATTATTATTTATTATCATTTTTATTATATTTCCGTTCTTAATAAATGATCTTGAGGAGTTCTCTCTCCTGATTGAATGAAATGTGAAACCCACCTGAAAATGTATTTTCTGAAGAGCTGGGGAGACAGCTGTTACTGAACAAACACTATATAATAGCAATGATTACTATCAAGCTATAATAGCTTGAACCTTTTGACAAAACCCTTGGAACTTCAGTTTAATCCATTCTTCAGTATGATGTCTGTCATATATGCTATATATGTGACTGTGCCTTTAAGAGAGCTACGTTACGACACTGCCGTAAAGCAGGCCTGTTGTCTTTTACGTCAGTCGTATGTTGTGACCTCCTGTAGACTCACGCTGTATGTTTCATAGATATATATAAAGGCTAGATGGCTCAAGGGGACGGCGCAAGCGTAGCTCAACCGCGGCCATCTTGAAACAGTCATTCATAACATTATGTCTATGGTGCATATACTTTGAAATAACCATAGCGTGCTCAATTTTCATCTGATTTTCAAACGGTTTGGTGTGTTGTAAACACCAAAGATGTAGTTATGATACTGCATACTTATAATTATAATCATGTTTTTTTTTATTTTTTATAATTTTATAATTTTATAATTTTATTACATCTTTGGTGTTTACAACACACCAAACCGTTTGAAAATCGGATGAAAATTGAGCACGCTATGGTTATTTTAAAGTATATGCTCCATAGACATAATGTTATGAATGACTGTTTCAAGATGGCCGCCATGTGGCAACGTCGTACTCCATTGGCCAGCAGCGCGGGTGAGTCATCTAGCCTTTATATATATCTATGGTTTTACATGCCTGAAGTCAGCAGTAAAGTCTATTGGATTTGACCCTTTGTGTGGACATAGAAATCCTTTACAATGTCATGATGACCTTTACTGTTTTCTTGTGTCTCCAGTTGATGTTTTACATCCAGCGGAGCCTCAGACCAGAAAGGACTTTTTACAATGTGAGTCCATGTTGATGCAGGTTCTGAACGTTGAAGTTTCATTCTGATATGTTGTTATTTAAAGCTCTAATGAGTTTGATCTGAGAGACTAACTCTAAACACAATAAGGTTCATGAGGTTTGATTTTTCTTTTGTCGTGTGTTCTCACAGATTCCTCTCCTCTGTCTCTGGACATGAACACAATAAGCAAAGATCTCTCCCTGTCAGAGGAGAAGAGGAAGGTGACTAGAACAAAACAACAACAACCTTACCCTGATCATGCAGAGAGATTTGCTAAGTACACTCAGGTGATGTGTACAGAGGGTCTGTCTGAACGTTGTTACTGGGAAGTAGAGTGGAGTGGTTATGGGGTTGGTATAGCAGTCTGTTATAAAGACGTCAGCAGACAAAGCTACTTTGGAAACAATGTTAAATCCTGGTGTTTAGAGTGCATTGGTAAAAACTACTGGTTCACACACAACAGTGTTCAGACTAAAGTGTCAGGGCCTTTCTCCTCCAGAGTGGGGGTGTACCTGGACCACAAGGCAGGTACTCTGTCCTTCTACAGTGTTTCTGACACAATGACCCTCCTACACACAGTTCAAACCACGTTCACACAACCTCTCTATCCAGGAATAAGGGTTTGGAACTATGGAGATGCAGAGCTGTGTAAGACATGGTAGACATGTTAAGAATACTGATGATGATATTCAGTTGAAAACTTTGTTTTCTTCATTTGATGATTTTCTCTTCTAGATAAAGCATGTGTAAGAATGATGTGTACAGTATACTACACCATCATGATCAATCAATCCATTGTGTTCCGCTCATTGCATTTCTTTAATAAGCCTGCTGCAGACAATCATTATACAGTATGCCCTGTTATCTTGTTGATATTACTACAGAGCCCTCTGTCAGTCTGTGTAGATTGGTTATACTAAATGTAGTGGTTCTCAAACTGTGGGTCTGGACCCCCAGGAGGTCCCCAAATGATATTTTGCTTAATGTGCAACATTGTTTTCTCACTCAACAGTAAACAAACCTACAAACACAAACATACCGTACATACATGTATAGTGTATGTATAATGTATACAGAGTACATTTCTAAAGTGACAATTTAAGGACTTTTTAAGACCTATTGAATACCTCTAAAATGAGACATTACTGTGTCAAAAGTAATTAACAAACTATACTATAGAAAATGGTCAAAAATTGGCCAAATATTACCTGACAAAGAGAGAATTTGTGAAAATAGCCGATCTACAAGCTCACTGTGAGCTTGTAGATCTGCTGTTTTCACAATATTGATGAAGTCAAACTAAATGTAATGCCTCAACTCCTGCAATTCCAAGTGCTTGTCAGGGTGGCTGGTCCCCAGTTCAAATAGGATTATTTTGGGGAGTCTCTGCCTGAAAATGTTTGAGAACCACTGGTGTAATGTCTTCCTCCTCATTGTGTCAATAGGGTATTGTGTGTCAACAGTTAATCGCTTTTAAAAACATTTTAATGTGATGAACAATGTTTTTACCCCATTTTGTAAATACAGTAGAAACCTTGGAGTCCTTCAAACAGTTACACACTTATGAAGCCATGTTAAAAACAAAAGAGGGGGGAAAAGCTTCTGTACTTTCTTTAATATCTACAAGCTCACGACTTATCTGGCAAAATGACAAAATTATGTTTCAATTCATATAAAGGAGTTTGACACCATCAGGTAATCATTATGTTTTCATTAACTTTACTTAATTTACACTGACTTGTTTTTTTTCAAAATAAATGTCAGTCTGCAACCTCTAACAGTGTTTTAGTCTGATTTGAAGAATGTTTCTGTCTCTCTGTGAAAGTTGTCTCCATGTTTAGATGACGTTTTATACAGGATGTGAAGATAGATGTTAAAACAGTCTGAGGACTGAGAGGACAAGACCAATATCTGATTAATTCTGTGTGTGTGCTTGTAGATCTGCTATTTCCACTATTTTTTGAAAATGTGCAGCATTGTCTCTTCAAAGCCCAGAACACATTGAATATGAAACATTCAACACTGTAGTAACTGAACCTAGATTACCAAGTCATACAATAACATTGTGATTCAACAATACAATGAGAACCCCTGAACTGAAAGTGACTGGAGTTAGTTTCTGTCCCTCCCTGAAATCACTTCAATATGATTGATAACATAATAAATAAATAATGTTTAAGTGATTTTTTTTCTTTTGCTGTTTTACAAAAACAAATATAAAACAGTGTAACCGTGTCAGTCACACCACAAAGTAGGGCATTATTTCATGAACAAAATCCTATAAAGGTTTTCTGCATAACAGCATCAATATACAGTATTTTTTGGCAGTTTGAATGTGAGCTGGAACAAGCCTCATGATACGTGTAAGAGAGGAATGTACTGAATCACACTGATAGTAAACACATTTTACCCAATAAATTATATTTATAATAAGATGTGCTCCAATACTTTTCATGTCATAGTCCTTTTCAAGAGCAGTGGACCTCTATTGTTATTAGCAAGAGATTAATCAAACACTATACTTTTGGGTTGATATTGTCCTCAAACTAAATATTGTACATAATCATTATAGTCAGGGGATATTAGTATTTTCCAATCTTGGAATAAATTCCTTACCAAAAAAGATCTTCACCAATGTGTTTGTAAAGGTGTCTAGTAACACATCTCACAAAGACTGAAATGCAGTTTCCCTAGGAGAATTTTTGACAGCTGCTGAAAGTTGGGGAACCCACCATAACCTTGGTTAAAAAAAAGATAAAAAAGAAAATCTAAATTTAATTCTGTTTTAAGTAGCATGTGAGGGGTCAAACTAGGGTGATTGATTCTGAATCCATTGCAAGCATTTGTTTTGCACCAAAACCACTCCTTGGGCTAAAAACGGCCATAGCCATCCTTTTCCAGGTATACTTTTTGTGTAAAAAGCCCATTGAGATTGGGCCGTTTTTAGCCCAAGGAGTGGTTTTGGTGCAAAACAACTGCTTGCAATGGATTCAGAATCTTAAAAACACCCTCGTTTGACCCCTCACATGCTACTTAAAACAGAATAAAAATGGTATGTTTCCCCCGCATAAGGTTATGGTGGGTTCCCCAACTTTCAGCAGCTGTCAAAAATTCCCCTAGGGAAACTGCATTTCAGTCTTTATGAGATGTGTTACTAGACACTTTTACAAAATAAATGTCAGTCTGCAACCTCTAACAGTGTTTTAGTCTGATTTGAAGAATGTTTCTGTCTCTGTGAAAGTTGTCTCCATGTTTAGATGACGTTTTATACAGGATGTGAAGATAGATGTTAAAAGAGTCTGAGGACTGAGAGGACAAGACCAATATCTGATAAATTCTGTGTGTGTGTGTGTGTGTGTGTGTGTGTGTGTGTGTGTGTGTGTGTGTGTGTGTGTGTGTGTGTGTGTGTGTGTGTGTGTGTGTGTGTGTGTGTGTGTGTGTGAGAGCTTGTAGATCTGCTATTTCCACTATTTTTGAAAATGTGCAGCATTGTCTCTTCAAAGCCCAGAACACATTGAATATGAAACATTCAACACTATAGTAACTGAACCCAGATTACCAAGTCATACAATAACATTGTGATTCAACAATACAATGAGAACCCCTGAACTGAAAGTGACTGGAGTTAGTTTCTGTCCCTCCCTGAAATCACTTGAATATGATTGATAACATAATAAATAAATAATGTTTAAGTGATTTTTTTTCTTTTGCTGTTTTACAAAAACAAATATAAAACAGTGTAACCGTGTCAGTCACACCACAAAGTAGGGCATTATTTCATGAACAAAATCCTATAAAGGTTTTCTGCATAACAGCATCAATATACAGTATTTTTTGGCAGTTTGAATGTGAGCTGGAACAAGCCTCATGATACGTGTAAGAGAGGAATGTACTGAATCACACTGATAGTAAACACATTTTACCCAATAAATTATATTTATAATAAGATGTGCTCCAATACTTTTCATGTCATAGTCCTTTTCAAGAGCAGTGGACCTCTATTGTTATTAGCAAGAGATTAATCAAACACTATACTTTTGGATTGATATTGTCCTCAAACTAAATATTGTACATAATCATTATAGTCAGGGGATATTAGTATTTTCCAATCTTGGAATAAATTCCTTACCAAAAAAGATCTTCACCAATGTGTTTGTAAAGGTGTCTAGTAACACATCTCACAAAGACTGAAATGCAGTTTCCCTAGGAGAATTTTTGACAGCTGCTGAAAGTTGGGGAACCCACCATAACCTTGGTTAAAAAAAAGATAAAAAAGAAAATCTAAATTTAATTCTGTTTTAAGTAGCATGTGAGGGGTCAAACTAGGGTGATTGATTCTGAATCCATTGCAAGCATTTGTTTTGCACCAAAACCACTCCTTGGGCTAAAAACGGCCATAGCCATCCTTTTCCAGGTATACTTTTTGTGTAAAAAGCCCATTGAGATTGGGCCGTTTTTAGCCCAAGGAGTGGTTTTGGTGCAAAACAACTGCTTGCAATGGATTCAGAATCATAAAAACACCCTCGTTTGACCCCTCACATGCTACTTAAAACAGAATAAAAATGGTATGTTTCCCCCGCATAAGGTTATGGTGGGTTCCCCAACTTTCAGCAGCTGTCAAAAATTCCCCTAGGGAAACTGCATTTCAGTCTTTATGAGATGTGTTACTAGACACTTTTACAAACACATTGGTGAAGAAATTTCTTGGTAAGGAATTTATTCCAAGATATTTTCAATATCCCCTGACTATTGCAACAAGCAACTACTTGCAACCATTATCCCCAATGGCAGTTGCAAGGAGTTGCATTGGTGCGGTCTGGCCTTTACACAAGAAAATAAGAGACGAGTTTAGGGGTATATAGATGGGGGGGGGGGGGAGGTTCTTGTGTTGTTCCAGTGAACAAACATTGAATTAATTGCTGTGTTCTCAGATGCTATGTTTTACCAAATCAAAGAATTGCAGTAGTACAGTAGGTCATGAATCATGACAGGGCAATGTGAAAGATATTAACCTTTTGAATGGTATGTTTCCCCCGCATAAGGTTATGGTGGGTTCCCCAACTTTCAGCAGCTGTCAAAAATTCCCCTAGGGAAACTGCATTTCAGTCTTTATGAGATGTGTTACTAGACACTTTTACAAAATAAATGTCAGTCTGCAACCTCTAACAGTGTTTTAGTCTGATTTGAAGAATGTTTCTGTCTCTGTGAAAGTTGTCTCCATGTTTAGATGACGTTTTATACAGGATGTGAAGATAGATGTTAAAAGAGTCTGAGGACTGAGAGGACAAGACCAATATCTGATAAATTCTGTGTGTGTGTGTGTGTGTGTGTGTGTGTGTGTGTGTGTGTGTGTGTGTGTGTGTGTGTGTGTGTGTGTGTGTGTGTGTGTGTGTGTGTGTGTGTGTGTGTGTGTGTGTGTGTGTGTGAGAGCTTGTAGATCTGCTATTTCCACTATTTTTGAAAATGTGCAGCATTGTCTCTTCAAAGCCCAGAACACATTGAATATGAAACATTCAACACTATAGTAACTGAACCCAGATTACCAAGTCATACAATAACATTGTGATTCAACAATACAATGAGAACCCCTGAACTGAAAGTGACTGGAGTTAGTTTCTGTCCCTCCCTGAAATCACTTGAATATGATTGATAACATAATAAATAAATAATGTTTAAGTGATTTTTTTTCTTTTGCTGTTTTACAAAAACAAATATAAAACAGTGTAACCGTGTCAGTCACACCACAAAGTAGGGCATTATTTCATGAACAAAATCCTATAAAGGTTTTCTGCATAACAGCATCAATATACAGTATTTTTTGGCAGTTTGAATGTGAGCTGGAACAAGCCTCATGATACGTGTAAGAGAGGAATGTACTGAATCACACTGATAGTAAACACATTTTACCCAATAAATTATATTTATAATAAGATGTGCTCCAATACTTTTCATGTCATAGTCCTTTTCAAGAGCAGTGGACCTCTATTGTTATTAGCAAGAGATTAATCAAACACTATACTTTTGGATTGATATTGTCCTCAAACTAAATATTGTACATAATCATTATAGTCAGGGGATATTAGTATTTTCCAATCTTGGAATAAATTCCTTACCAAAAAAGATCTTCACCAATGTGTTTGTAAAGGTGTCTAGTAACACATCTCACAAAGACTGAAATGCAGTTTCCCTAGGAGAATTTTTGACAGCTGCTGAAAGTTGGGGAACCCACCATAACCTTGGTTAAAAAAAAGATAAAAAAGAAAATCTAAATTTAATTCTGTTTTAAGTAGCATGTGAGGGGTCAAACTAGGGTGATTGATTCTGAATCCATTGCAAGCATTTGTTTTGCACCAAAACCACTCCTTGGGCTAAAAACGGCCATAGCCATCCTTTTCCAGGTATACTTTTTGTGTAAAAAGCCCATTGAGATTGGGCCGTTTTTAGCCCAAGGAGTGGTTTTGGTGCAAAACAACTGCTTGCAATGGATTCAGAATCATAAAAACACCCTCGTTTGACCCCTCACATGCTACTTAAAACAGAATAAAAATGGTATGTTTCCCCCGCATAAGGTTATGGTGGGTTCCCCAACTTTCAGCAGCTGTCAAAAATTCCCCTAGGGAAACTGCATTTCAGTCTTTATGAGATGTGTTACTAGACACTTTTACAAACACATTGGTGAAGAAATTTCTTGGTAAGGAATTTATTCCAAGATATTTTCAATATCCCCTGACTATTGCAACAAGCAACTACTTGCAACCATTATCCCCAATGGCAGTTGCAAGGAGTTGCATTGGTGCGGTCTGGCCTTTACACAAGAAAATAAGAGACGAGTTTAGGGGTATATAGATGGGGGGGGGGGGAGGTTCTTGTGTTGTTCCAGTGAACAAACATTGAATTAATTGCTGTGTTCTCAGATGCTATGTTTTACCAAATCAAAGAATTGCAGTAGTACAGTAGGTCATGAATCATGACAGGGCAATGTGAAAGATATTAACCTTTTGAATTTGAAAAAATGTTTGGGCTCATATCAGGAATTACCTTTTGATAGGTGGGTATGTCTCTTTAATGTGTCCCTGTAGCTACAACTAAAGAGCAACCTAGTTTGTACGTGGTCTAGGCTATTCATGAGTCTACTGGCCGGTCCTTTTGTGTGCAGCCTTGACCCCCAGTCTGGGTCTGAGACCTGAGTAGACGTGGAAAATGAACCCACAAGTGTTTTAAAGTGAAATACCCATTTAGGATTCAGCATAATTAGTCATAATAACGTCTTAGAATAGATCCATTAGAGCACCAGGTCTGTGGTGGGACAGATTTGAAAGTGAAGTGCTCTGAGCTGAACAGCAGGTGGCGGTAATGCATTGCCTATGGATGCTAATTTGCCATAAAACTACAACAAAAAGAAGTCTACTGAGTTATGTCCAGTGTTGCCATGTCTGCTTATTATAAGTGACTTTGGGCTTGTTTTTCTGTAAAGTTGCTTGTAAATAATTGGGGGGGGGGGGGGGATTTGTGATGTTAAAATGTCAAATTGTTTTCAATATTTTTCTTAGGAAAATAGCAGATCGTCGCATCGCCATGAGTTGTAGATCTGCTATTTTCAAATAGCCAATGTTTAAAGGCCGAAGGGCTCGCTTCTTTTGAGCTTGTTTTCATAGTGTTAATTTTGTTGACTTAGACTAGACTAAAAGACTAAGATTTTGATATTTAGTCGACTAAGACTAGACTAATACTAAACAATTTCAGAAGACTAAAATAGAACTAAAACTAAATGGTGTGTTACTTAAAAGACTTTAAAGACTAAATCAGAATTTGCTGTCAAAATGAACACTGTTTTCATAGACCTTGTAAAGAACATTCAGGGCATACTTGCCAGTATTAGCCATAGATGGATAACACCGCAAGGTGGATCATGGCAGGATGCCCAGAAACCTATATAAGGGGATGAATGACCTATTCAGTCCTGACCTTTAGTGACCCATTCGATCCCAAGTCCCAACCTTCCATAGATGGAGAGATCATATACCTAACATACCTAGCCCGGCCCCTGACATCAGAGAACCCCTCCTGGAACTCCATATATGGACAGTGGTGTAAAGTAACTAAGTACATTTACTCAAGTACTGTACTTAAGTACACTTTTGTTTTGAGGAATTCTTACTGTACTGGAGTATTTCCCATTGTCTATACTTTTACTTCTACTCCACTACATCTCAGAGGCAAATATTGTACTTTTACTCCACAACAATTATTTAAAAACTTTAGTTACTTTGCAGATATAAATTATGATTATTATGAAACATACATTAACCACTTTAGCCTATTTTATACCTAGGCTATTTTAGTACTTTTACTTTTGGTACTTTAAGTATATTTTGATGCCAATACTTTGGTCTTTTACTTAAAGGAGGAGTTCACCCAAAAAATGACTTATTTTCCATCAATTGCACACCCCATGAAGCCTTGAATTCATGGATTTATTTTGGTTTTTGTGGCATTCCTAAGCCAATAATTTGATGACCGGGTGTGTATCCGGTAGGAGACACAAATAATCTACTTTGTGTCTCCTACCGGATACATTAGCCAGTAGGAGACGGGAATCAAATGATTAGCTTAGGAATGCCACAAAAACTAAAATAAATCCATGGATTCAAGGCTTCATGGGGTGTGCAATTGATGGAAAATAAGTAATTTTTTGGGTGAACTCCTCCTTTAAGTAAATTTTGAATTCTGGACTTTTACTTGTAACAGAGTATGTCTATATTGCAGTAAGTAAAACATCTGAGTACTTTTCCCACCACTGGTATATGGAGATAACCGAAACGTCCAGGACTGACATTATAGTCCCAGGTTTGGGCATAACTGACATAAGCCCGCTTCCATATATGGATATATGACTGACACTAACTGACATCAGTAGTGACACCAGGACAGCAGCCAACGGTATAAAGGCGACGGAACTCCCTGCTTAATGCAGATACATCAGCGACCTCGAGCGACATTAACTCCTTCCAGAGAGATAAGCATCAACACAACTCATCAGTAGTTGGTTTCCACCGCCTAAAGCATCACATATCGGTTTGACCTACTACTTGGATCATTTTTGCTTGTTTCCCTGTCAAAACCTGGCAACACCGGTTAACGTCATAACCCTGCGACCCATGAAACCATAGAGAGAGGAACCGCACCAAGTTTGTCCTCAAAAAAAGAGCCTTTAATATCATTGTTATCGTTCTTCTCATTACATGAATGATTATCTGACAGAATGCAGCGGGTTCTGAGGTCTCGGTGGTTTGTGGGCGGGGTGGGGGTGTCTGTGGGAACGGGTCTGGGTCTGTTAGTGTCTGCTTTAAGGGAGAAGAAGCAGGAGAAACATCAGGAGGAGGACACACACCTCCATGGTCTCCTGTGTCACCTCCCTGTCGTCCCCATACCCAGTGTAGAGGCCTCCTCCACCGACCTGACGGTCAGTACGTTTATTATACTGTAAATGCACTAGTTAGTGGTCACTCATCACTGTCAACGCACTGTTTCCTCATTACTGTAGTCAGTGTAGACCAGGGGTCAGAGAGAGAGACCAAGCAGGGACCTCCAATACATTATGTTGTTACATAAAAGCTTTCCATGTAACTTGATCCTATGGTGCTTCTCTGTCTTCTTCTTAAAGGGCTAAATGTTATCCTCTTAACAATCATTGTAAAATCCTACCTCTGTACTATTTGCAAACTGTTTATTATTATCATTCAATCAATCAATCAAGCAATCTTATATGGTGTTTACCTGTCTTCTATGGTGCTTCCTATGGTGCTTACCTGTCTTCTACGTATGGTGCTTCCTATGGTGCTTACCTGTCTTCTATGGTGCTTCCTATGGTGCTTACCTGTCTTCTATGTATGGTGCTTCCTATGGTGCTTACCTGTCTTCTATGTATGGTGCTTCCTATGGTGCTTACCTGTCTTCTATGTATGGTGCTTCCTATGGTGCTTACCTGTCTTCTATGTATGGTGCTTCCTATGGTGCTTACCTGTCTTCTACGTATGGTGCTTCCTATGGTGCTTTCCTGTCTTCTATGGTGCTTCCTATGGTGCTTAAAACTGAACGCTGTTTCTCCACGCTTAGTTCTGAGTCTGGGTTCAGAACGCAGACCTCTCCCAGATGACCTGAGAGGTCTGGATGGTTCATGATTTCACAAGAAAATGTAATGACCCTAAACAGTTTTCTGTTTGCTACAATATCAGTGGTTTCCAAACTTTGTCATCATGTCAAGGTAACCTAAATTATATGTATTATTTGGCCGTAGACCCCATCTCCAAATATTTCGTTCCAGGGACCCCCCAGAAGCAAAGATTTGAGTTACAAATGTTCACTTAAAAATACATATTTATATTCATAGATTTGCACAAATGTTCACGATTCTTTGACATACAGGTAGCCAGTGTAAAGATCTTAGAGCTCCACTTTCTTGGTATCAGTAAAGTTCACTTTCAGTGTGTGCAATTACCGGTAATTAATATTTCTTTATTTATATCAGAAGCAGTTTGATTTGAATGTAATGCTCATTATTATGGTCTGTGTTTCAGGCGTACCAGGGGGGCACACCTGTACCAGGCGGGGCAGTAGCGAAGTACGGCTTCCCCTCATTGGCTAACGTCAAGACCAGAGAGTCCTATGTCACTTCCTATGACCCCCGCACCCGCACGGCATCCTGGGTAATAGAACAGCTGAACTCCTCCTCCATCACTGGACCTTCAAACAGGAACAACTGTAACTTCAAAGAAGATGACAGGTGATGATTATTAGTATTAGTGTTGTTGTTGTTGTTGTTAATAATAATAGTAGTAATAATATTAACAGCGTCGTATTCCATTAAACAGTTTAACTTAAACAGTTTAACTTAAAGTTCTCTTCTATTGGTGGATGTTCTGTGCGGTTCTCTTCTATTGGTGGCTGTTCTGTGCGGTTCTCCTCTATTGGTGGCTGATATTTCTGCGGTTTGATTCCCAGCGTTCACGTGTACCACCGATCGACCAACGCAGACTACAAGGGGAGTGGCTTTGACAGAGGTCACCTGGCTGCAGCAGGCAATCACAAGTGGAACCAAAAGGCCATGGACGACACCTTCTACCTGAGCAACGTCTCACCACAGGTACTGTAATAATACCAGGGACGCACCACTATATTGGCTGCATGTTGGTATCGGACGATATTTGCCTCGTTGACTGCCATCGGTGTATTGGCAAATAATAATAATAATGAATAATACATTCACCGATGGCAGTAGCCGATATTTATCTGTTGGGATGCATCGGGTTTTCGCTGGTTATGTTGGTGTGTTTTTACCTCCAGTCCAGATTTTTATAATGAAGATTTATTTGTTTCCCTGGCACAAAATGTGTAATGAATAAAATAAACAAATATTTAGACTCCGCTACATTTCTAAGAAGGGAGTGTGGTTCAGTGTTGATTTCGTCGACTAAAACTATGACGAAAAACTATGACTATGACTACCTTTTTTCACTGATGAAGATTAAATAAAAACTAAGCTATGATGACTAAAACTGAGACTAAATATATTGACAATTTCGTCAACAAATAAAAAAGTGAGGGACTAGTGGAGAAGAGATCCAGTAGAACTAGAAGACAAGACATTTTATGTTTGGTTGCGCTCAGGTGTTGCTCTGAAAATAGCACATCTACAAGCTCACAACGCGTCGCTGTGAGCTTGTAGATCGTCTATTTTCATCATGCAACCAAGTGTAAGATCAGCCATTACGACGCCATCAAGGCACCGCCAACATACATTTTTAGTAGACTAAATCAAATGTAGATTTAGTCTACTACAATCTTATGATATTTAGTCGACTAAAGCTAGACTAAAAAACTAAAACATTTCAGATGACTAAAATATGACTAAATGGAATTTTATTCAAAAGACTATTACTAAAACAAAATCAAAAGTTGCTGTCAAAATCAACACTGGTGTGGTTGTACTGGTGTGACCACAGTGATGGTATTTCTGTAGTGGTGGTTGTACTGGTGTGACCACACACAGTGATGCATTGATACACACACACCATAATAACAGTCATCCTCTCCTCTGCTCTAGAATCCTCATATGAACCAGAAGGCATGGAACAATCTGGAGCAAATGTGTCGTTCACTGACCACGCGTTACCGCAATGTTTACGTCTGCACCGGACCGCTCTACCTGCCCAGGTATAGTACACCTACAGTACACACACACACACACACACACACACACACACACACACACACACACACACACACACACACACACACACACACACACACACACACACACACCTGACCGCTGTACCTGCCCAGGTACAGCACACCTACACACACACACACACCTGACACACACCGGACCGCTGTACCTGCCCAGGTATAGTACACCTACAGTACACACACACACACACCTGACCGCTGTACCTGCCCAGGGGTCTACTCCACGAAAGCGGAATTAAATTATCCTGGTTTGAAAGGCAAATCCAGGTTTGACAAGCCTGCGCCGTTCAGCCTGGTTTATTCAGTTCCACGAACGCCAAGCCGGGCTGAGAAGGAGAGGTTTGTCGAGCCAGGATCGTTAAACCAGGCTGAATGTGAGTTCACATATTCCTATAAAAGACCATGAAAGTCGATAGCAGAATACTTGAACTTGACCAATCATGGAGCCCAAAACCAGAGTGGCGTTCTTCTCTGTGGCTGAACAGCAGCACTGCAGCAGCTCATGAAATCATACAAGGAAGTAAAATGTATAATAAGCAAGAGAGGAAACACAGCCACAATAAATATAGATCCAGGGAGAAAGCGTGGCAAAGTATTGCAGAGAAATTAAATGCACAAGTTGTCCAAAAATATGCAATTAATTTATATACAAATCCATAAATATATAATTCAGTTAGGCTTAAACATAAGGAGTTTAAGTGAATGTTGGAATTATAATTACACACTTAGAATAATTTTCTAATTTCTAAAATCGAAGATCTACAAGTGAAAAGCTTGCCTTTTGGCGGCCGGGGGTCCCCGGTCCACGGGGGTCAACGGGGGGCCGGGGGTCAAAGGGGGGCCGGGGGTCAACGGGGGGCCGGGAGTACCCGGCCCCCCGTGTACTCCCGGACCCCCGTTGACCCCCAACAGAGGTCCGGGGTATACGGGGGTCCACGGGGGTCCGGAGGTCCACGGGGGCGGGGGTCCATGGGGGGCTGGGGACCCCCGGCCGCCATAAGACAAAAACATTTCGGGCTTGTAGATCTTCGATTTTCGCATAAGAATTGAATAAGTGTGGAAAAACTCATTGGTTTATGATTGGAGTCATTGGACTAACAGCTATTTCACAAAACTTGAAGAACAAGGCACTGGATTAATAAAGCTTGGCTGTTAGCCTGGTCCGGACCAGGCTAACTTCACAGCTAAATTACCATGGTAACTAAGGCAGGATTGCTTCAATTTTCTTTTGTGAAACAGGATCATGGATAAACATATCCAGGTTTACTGGCTAAGTTAATCTGCCGAGCTAACTCAGTTTTCGTGAAACCGATTCCTGGATAATTTAAGCCAGGATAGCCGATTAAACCCGGTTTAAACCCGGTTTATCCCTAATCCAGGTTTCGTGGAATAGACCCCTGTATAGTACACCTACACACACACACCTACACACACACCTGACACACACCTGACCGCTGTACCTGCCCAGGTATAGTACACCTACACACACACCTGGAATGAACTGAAACCTAGTGAATTTAAATCATTAGCGAGGTTTGGATAAAGGTTGATTGATGTTGTTGTTCATGACTGCTATGTGTGTTTATGTTTGGTGTGTGTGTGTGTGTGTGTGTGTGTGTGTGTGTGTGTGTGTGTGTGTGTGTGTGTGTGTGCGCGCGTGTGTGCGCGCGTGTGCGTGTGTGTGTGTAGACAGGAGCCTGATGGGAAGCTGTATGTGAAGTACCAGGTGTTGGGACGAAACCACGTTGCCGTGCCAACACACTTCTTCAAGGTAGGCCTCCTGTTTTTATGGCCCCTTTCCACTAGGCCTGTGACAATCATGACATTTTACTTGACCGTTAATTGTCGCACAAACAATTGCGATTAACAATTTCATTGTGTGTTCTTGGCATTGAACATTAGAACATATGAATGAAAATTACATTTCAGTTTGCCTTTTAGGCTTTGTAAAAAAAACGATGAATTAACTACAAATAACTTAAATATAAGTTCTTTCTTTGTTTTTGTTTTTTTTACTTTACAACATATGGGTCAAAACATCAGTAAATATACTTAAAGTACCAAAAGTAAAAGTACAAAAATGTTCGAAAATAGCAGATCTACAAGCTCACAACGCGTTGCATCGCGACGCGTTGTGAGCTTGTAGATCTGCTATTTTCAAATAGCCTAAGTATAAAATAGGGCTAAAGTGGTTAATGTATATTTTATAATATAATAATTTATATCTACAAAGTAACTAGTAACTAAAGTTTTTAAATAATTGTAGTGGAGTAAAAGTTCAATATTTGCCTCTGAGATGTAGTGGAGTAGAAGTAAAAGTATAGTATAGGGTGTGTATGGGGCGGACGCGTGCATCACCGTGAGTGTGTGAGTGTGGCTTCAGGAAGTAAATTCCTGTCCCAGCGGTCGGTACGCGAGAGCGCCTCCCTTCGTTTGATGTGCCGCTCAGCATGCATTTTGACGACCAGTTACTGTATGTGCACCCCTGGCCATTATCATGAATTTTTACTATTTGTTTATCGTGTCCAGGTGTTGATTTTGGAGGGGTCAAACGGGGTGGAGCTTCGTTCCTACATCATGCCCAACTCGCCCGTCGACGAGAAGACCCCGCTGGAGCGCTTTCTGGTTCCCATAGACACCATCGAGAGAGCTTCAGGACTGCTGTTTGTGCCAAACATCATGAAGAGAACCAACACCCTGCAGGCCATCACTGCTAAATGAAAAACTACGAATCCCAGCCACCATCATCACCACCACCACATAAGACTACAAATCCATCCATTTCAGATGCCCTGGACCGAGCACGACCGTACCCGAGGGACAAGTCAATATTTTGGACCCGGCTCAGTTCTCGGTTCGGGTCTTTGGTTGCCGGGCAGACCCGTGCCACCCTCTACACCTGGGGTTTTCAACGTTTTTCAGGCCAAGGACCCCCTAGCTGAGAGAGAGATGAAGCAGGGACCCCCCCCCATTACATATTGGATTCATGTTGAATGTGTTTTCAGACATTTAGCCACTTAAACCTTCAATACGTTGTAAACGTGCCCTTTGGCTCTGTATTGGTCCGCTCTTTTTTCCCCTGTACACCAAGAGCTATTTGCCGAAAATAGTCGATCTACAAGCTCACAGCGCCTCGCAGTGCGAGGCGCTGTGAGCTTGTAGATCGGCTATTTTCGGCTAATGTAAGAATAGGGATGATAGGGTTCAAGTGGTTAGTGTAAAAAAAAGTCCCCATCACACAATAATTTGGCGGCCCCCCTGTAGTTACTCTGAGGACCCCCTAGGCGCCCTAATATTTAATAATATCATGTGCAGTGACATTTCTACATACAGCGGTGAAACAGTAGCGTGGGACGTGAGTACTAGCTGTAAAATGGACTCTACTTTCTTCTGCCCTCTTTCTCTCTATTGTCTTTCTCTCAGATTGCTGTGACTCACCTTTTTCTGTCATTTTGTCAATTTTGATCAGCCAATCGAACGTCGATTTGTAATGTAATTGTTGGGTTTGTGTTGGCAACGCAAGGCAGTCAGTAGTGGGCTGTTAACAGCCTCGTCACTAAACGGACAGAGCAATCTTTATAATAATTACAAAACTACTTCACGAGAACAATGTTGGTGTAACTCAGGGATCTTTACATGTTTTGATCATGAACAACAGTACGACATTTCCTGGTACAGACACGATGCCAGTGCAGCGAGCGACGGTGTTGGTCTTGTGCTGGTGAATTGGCCACTACCATCCCGTCCCGTAGTCATTTACAGGACAATATGACTGCCTATCCAAATGATCCACATGGGAAGTAAACTGTAGCTGTTGGGTGGAAACCTTGTATGTCCAAAAAACGCTACTTTTCAGGAAATGGATCCAATGTAGTTATTTAAGCACAAGCTCTTGTTAATACTTTTCATTTGTTCAATATTTATAAAAAAACACTTTCACTTTATTTATTATTTACATTAATAACCAAAACAGCTGAACTACATGCGGCCATAGCTGAGTGGTTAGTGAGCCCGCCTAGGGAGCCAGAGGCCCTGGTTGCCCCAGGTACGATTCCAGGCCAGGCCAGCAAATGTGTCGATGAAATGAAATTTCTCCCTGAGCAAGACACTTAACCCCTAATTGCTCACAGGCCCTCATTGGAAACAAGACGGCAAGGACTTTCATGAAAGGACCTGTTAAAGGAATTATCCTTATCCTTACATTGCGTTTGGCTATTTTTTACTACTTTTGTATGACACTGTAGTAGAACAGTAGGGCATTCATTTACGAAAAAAATATGAAATGTTTAAATATGGAGATACAAGGGTTTCTGCCCGACAGCAATCTGGGAACCCATGTCAAAAGAGATTAGCCCGACCAGCAACAAAACACCTTTAAAAAAGAATGTGAAATGGCATCTTGCTTACAAATAGTATGACTGGAACACATTTATAGGTTCTGTGCAGAAATGAGGCGCAGTTTACGGAGCTAGTTCAGGCCAGGCAACTCAAGGGATTGGGCCAACCGATCAGGTGACTAGTCACATGCACTTTCCTCCTGATCGGGTGGTTATAGGTACTGTGCTGTTACCTGCTCACTCTAGCTGCCCTGTCTTGCTGAGCTGACGTGTGTCGCTACTACTGCTGCTGTCTGCTGAGTTCCTGCTATCGCCGTTCGCTGCTTACCTGCTGCCGCCGTTCGCTGCTTACCGCTGCCGCCCATGAAAGTTTATATACTCATCATCTCCTGGTCGTTCGTACTCCTCGCCATGTCCTCCTCCTCCACGGACACGGGGAGCGAACGGGGTGCGGAGGAAATTCCGGGTCCCCCGGCCAAAGAGATCGACTCTGCGTCTGATCAGCGGCGCCGTAGTTCCCGGCTGGTAGTCCAAAAACAGCTGGGTGACTGGCCAGTGGTGCGGATCCTGGAGGCATTGTACGTAAATAATATACCCGTTCCACACGGGTTTAGCCATGAGGAGCTGTTTCAGTTTCTGCTAGAGAAAGATCAAAGTCTGGCGGAAGATCTAGAAACTGAAACCGGCAGAGGCAAGAAGGGGAAAGCCCCGGCGAAGAAGCGCGGTCCAAGCGGGGGAAAAGGTGCCAAAGCTCCGCCAAAACAGCGGAAAATTGCTGACGCTGCTCACGCTACGCCTTCAGCCTCCTCTGCTCCTCCGACTGCCCCTCCTCAGGCCTCTCCAGCTCCGACCACCGCTTCTTCGGCCCCTGCGCAGAATGCAGAAGTGCTATACGCGCTTACCGATATTAAATCATCATTATCCAGCATGACCCAGAGGCTGATCATGCTGGAAAATAGAGCCAGCACCCAGGTCGATGGCAGCGCAGGTACTTCCGCAGCGACTCCCTTCGTCACGATGACGTCAGCAGCAGTCGATCCGGCAGTCAAACCCAGGAGGAACCTGGGAACTGCAGTCCAGGCGCCAGCGGTAGGAGCAGCATTTCTTTCCCCAGCAGGGGCTATTCCTGACGTTCTCAGGACCCAGATACTCGAAGGTACGCAGGCTGCACCGATATCTGTATTATATCATGTTGGGATAATTATGAGATTAATAAGTATACATTACTTGCTTTAACAGGGCATGGGTTAATTATGAGATTAATAAGTTATACATTACTTGCTTTAACAGGGCAGGACGTTAACCTCATCAAAATTCTGATTAACGCAGCAGATTCGTCTGAGAAAAGGATGGTGGATTGTGGCGATTTCTCTGTTCTGTTAAAGGAGAGCGATCCCAGATTATCAAAATCTCTTACTTTAGCCGAATTTTTCGTAGCTTTCGGCGTGTACAGAGACACAATCTGTGAGGTGTATCCTGATAGGAGAGTAGAGTTAGATACTTACCTGTCCATTATCGCAGATTTGGCTCTATCCTATGGAGGGATGCTGTTTTTCGAATATCACAAAAGTTTCTCCTCCAAGGCAGCTATGTATATTCAAAGATTTAATCAGAGGATCGATTGGGCAGTGGTAGATTTAGGCCTGATCAGCAGGCACTTCACGGGCCATCAAGCCATCTCCTGCACCATATGCTCATCGTTCAGCCACCGTTCCAATCTATGCCCAAAATCTGCGTTCCTGGCGCTGGGTGAGAGCCGGCCTCCTCGCCAGCAACCGGCGGCATTCGGCCCTCAAGCTGCAGCGTTTGGCCCCAGCAAAAGACAGGTGCCTTATGCTCCGGGCACTAAAACACCCATATGCATTAATTTCAATGAAAATGTTTGCACATATCATAATTGTAAATATATGCATATTTGCAGCTGGTGCGCAGACAGCCACCCACGGTCTGTGTGCCCACGGAGGGTCCGTCCGGCTGCAAAATCAGCCAAATAAATGATTTGCATCCATCCACGCCTGTGATCGTCCCTGCTCTTTCTACGGCTCTAAAAGATCATCCGAACCAGTGCTGGGTCAACTATCTCATCACCGGACTAGTGCAGGGATTCTTAGCTGGTCTATGTTGGCTTCCAAAAATCACACATGTGTGTCCAAATTTACAATCCGCCATTAAGGATCCGCTAGTGGTAGACGAGCTACTGGAGAAGGAAATTAAAAAGGGGTACATGATAGGTCCATTTTCCAAATCGCCATTCAACCCATTTAGGGTTAGCCCCATTGGAATTGCCACGAGAAAATATTCAGGGAAAAAGCGTTTAATCGTGGACCTGTCAGCCCCTCATAAAGAATCAGAATCAGAATCAGAATCAGTTTTATTGTCACATCACAGGTTTACAAGGTAAAAAAGTGGGTGAAATTCTTTTTTGTACATCGTTCCCATCGCAACGTTAGTTTCCATAGAAAGAAGAGGGGGGGGGGAGAAGAAGAGGGTGGGGGGCAGGTGGGAAGGAGATCAAAAACAAGAGAGCAGCAGAAGGCCAGACAAGTTATCTACATATTTACAAATTACCTGAGATAATAAATAAAACTAAAAAAACTAAACTAAGGTGCCTGAGCATAGCAGCAATGTATTGTACTGTGCATGTTATACTTATACTGTGCATGATAGACAAGGACGTTAAGGTGCTTAAGGAGCACAATAAAAAGACCCAAAAAAAGTCAGTGCGTTATACAAGGGATTAAGGTGCAAAAGGTCAGTGCGTGTCCACCTAGAGTGGACTGACCCTAGTATAATCCGCATGTAGCTCCATGAGGGAGTGCAACAAAAAGTCATTTGTACCTGGTGTAGTCCACAGGTGTGTCCGAGGGGGGGGCTAAAGTCCAAGTCATTGTCCCTGGTATAATCCACAGGTGTGTTCAGGAAGAGCCAGAAAAGTCTGCGCCGCCTGCTGTCAGGCTGCTGAACTCATCCAGGCTTATGCCCCATTCAGCATTCTGACAGCGGCTGGATTGAAACTACACCAAAATCTGGTGGTGGAACTCTTGATACTGCGGTAGAGCCCCTTGCCCGGTCGCGGTCGTTGTAGGGGGTTGAACAGTCTATGACTTGGGTGGTGCTTGTCCTTGATGATGCGCTTGGCTTTGACCACGCACCGCTTTTTGTACAGTTCCTGGAGCGCTGGGAGCTCGATTCCCATTATCCGCTCTGCCGATCGCACTACTCGTTGTAGGCTGACCTTTTCTCGGGCAGTGCAGTTCCCGTACCAGGCCGTGACACAGCCTGTTAGGATGCCTTCGACAGAACTGTTGTAGTACAGCCTGAGGATGCGACGTCCTACTCCGAGCTTCTTCAGGCGGCGGAGCCAGTACAGTCGCTGCTGAGCCTTTTTCCTCACGTGTGTGGAGTGCGTCTCCCATTTGAGGTCCTCCTCGATGTGTACTCCGAGGAACTTGAACTCGCTGACCCTTTCCACTGCAGCACCGTCGATGAGGATGGGCGCATGGTCTCTCCGCGGCCTCCTGAAGTCCACGATCAGTTCTTTGGTCTTGTCGACGTTAAGAGAGAGGTTGTTCTCACGGCACCAGTGTGCCAGTGATTTGATCTCCTCTCTGTAGTCAGACTCGTCGTTGTTGACGATTCGGCCTATCACTGTCGTGTCGTCCGCGTACTTTATGATGGTGTTGGAGACATGTGTGGCTATGCAGTCATACGTGTACAGGGAGTAGAGGAGAGGGCTCAGCACGCATCCCTGGGGTGCTCCGGTGTTGAGGGTCAGGGGGTCGGATGTGATGCTGCCCATTCTCACCACCTGATGTCGGTTGGACAAGAAGTCCTGTATCCAGTCGCACATGCTTGGGTGTAGCCCTAGGTGTCTGAGCTTTTTGTCAAGTATTGCTGGGACAATGGTGTTGAATGCTGAGCTGTAGTCCACGAACAGCATACGTACATATTTGTCCTTCAGCAGCTTGTTGTCCATGTGCGAGAGGACGGTGTGGAGAGCCATGGCAATAGCGTCGTCGGTGGATCTGTTTTTGCGGTATGCATACTGCCACGGATCCAGCGAGGCAGGTAGCGTGGAGCTGATGTATTCCCTCACCAGTTTCTCGAAACACTTGCTGACGATCGGGGTGAGAGCAACAGGTCTCCAGTCGTTCAGGCATGTCACTTTGGCCTTTTTGGGAATGGGCACAATGGTTGACATTTTGAACCCTGCAGGGACCACAGCCAGGGAGAGGGAGAGGTTAAAGATGTCAGCGAAGACACCCGCCAGCTGGTCTGCACATGTCTTAAGGACCCGGCCTGGAATCCCATCAGGTCCGGCTGCCTTGTGGATGTTGACCCGTGTGAAGGCTGTACGCACTTCTCTCTCCGAGATGGTTAGAGGAGGGTTCTCCTCTGCTGGTGCTGCTGATGGCCCCGCTTGGCTGCCGCGGTTGGAGCTGATCTCAAACCGGCCGTAGAAAGTGTTCAGTTCGTTGGGGAGGGAGGCAGGCGGGTTCACCTCGCTTCTGGTTCTTGTTTTGCAGTCTGTCAAGGTGTGTACTGCCTGCCATGTGCTCCTGATGTCGCCACTGCTGAGTTTGTCTTGCATCTTTTTTGTGTAGGCCTTTTTCGCCTTCCTGATGGCGCTGTTTAGGGCCGCGCGCGTCGTGTTGCGCGTTTCCACGTCGCCAGATTTGAAACCAGCGTCCCGTTCATGCAGATGTGCACGTACTCCGCTGTCCATCCATGGTTTCTGATTGGGATAGATCCGAACTGTCTTTTTTGGGACTATGTCATCTATGCACTTGCTGATAAAGCCAGTGACTGAGTCTGAGAGTTCGTTGATGTTATTCCCAGCGGCGTTCTTAAACATCCCCCAGTCAGTCTGGTAGAAGCAGGATTGTAGCATAGCGTCTGTGTCCTCAGACCAGATTCGGATTTCCTTCTCAACGACCGGCTCCCTTTTTAGCCTCTGTTTGTAGGCAGGTAGCAGCTGGATGGCGTCGTGGTCAGAGCTTCCTAGCGGTGGGCGGCGGAGAGCTTTGTATCCATCCTTGAAGGGCGTGTAGCAGTGGTCAAGAATATTGTCACCACGGGTACTGCAGGCGACATGCTGGTGGAATTTGGGAAAGACCTTTTTTAAGTCTGTCCGGTTGAAGTCGCCTAGGCAGATGACTGCGCAGTCCGGGTGGCGATTTTCTTGTGCACTGATCGCCTGGTGTAATTCCCTCATAGCTGTGTCCTTATTAGCTCCAGGATGAATGTAAACAACGGCTACAATCACGATGCTGAAGTCGCGTGGTAGGTAGAAAGGACGGCAGGCTATGATTAAAAGTTCAAGGTCTGGTGAGCAGTGACTGTCTAGGATTTTAACATCTTTGCACCAGTTGTTGTTGATCAAGGCACAAACTCCCCCCCCATGTTGCTTACCGCTCAGTACAGGGTCTCTGTCTTTCCTATACGCGGTGAAGCCAGGAGGAGTGATAGAAGAATCAGATGCTAACTCCGTTAGCCACGTCTCTGTTAGCACAACAACACAGGTCCTCCTCGTCTCTGCGTTGTATTTAACGCGCGCCAGTAAGTCGTCCATAGTGGTCACTGTTCTTGATTCACACAGAGATCTAACGTTCGCTAGCAGGATTGAAGGCAGTGCAGGTTTATATCCACGTTTTGTTGTTCTTACGAGAAGACCCGCTCTAGTGCCTCGCCGCCACGGTCTTTTTCGACGGGGGTATGTTGTTGATCCGGCCGGAACAAAGGGTACCCCACCCCCCCCCCAGCCGAGCGGGAGGTTTTCGGCAAAAAAGTCCGGAATTCTGTGTGTAATCGCTGTGCTGATGTCCATAAGTGCTTGTCTGTCATAACTCCTTAGACACGCGACGGTGTAGGGAAAAAAGAGAAGGCTAAAAAATACTAAAAAGATGGAAAAACGTTGCGATGCTACGGAGCTTGTACGAATGCGGCCGTCTTTCATGGCGTCTTTCATGGCGCTTCCGGTATAAAGGGCCAGTCCCGAGCATTAACAGCTTAATTCCTCTGGCCCCGTTTTCCTTATTTTATGCCACAGTAGATAATGCCATTCAAATGCTAAAAATTGCAGGTCAGGGCGCTTGGCTTGGGAAGGCGGACATTACGGACGCTTTTAAAGTCATGCCATTACATCCTTCACAATGGCATATTTTCGGGGTTAGATGGCGGTCCAAATTGTATTTTTCCGTTAAACTAACGTTTGGCTGTCGGAGCAGCCCTCGGATTTTTGACACGCTATCAGAAGCTTTATGCTGGATTTTGTCCAACACCTACAAATTGCCTTTCGTATTGCATTTGTTGGATGATTTTCTAGTGGTGGATTTCGCCGGGTCACCTCCGGCGCGTTGCATCTCAATAGTACGAGATGTTTTCAAACAATTCGGAGTTCCTCTGTCTGAGGAGAAAACAGTAGGGCCTTGCACTCGGATAGAATTTTTGGGCATCATGCTGGACAGTGTCCTCATGCAAGCCTCTCTTCCCGAAGAGAAATTGTGTCGCATCAGGGAGATTATCAAATCTTTCACTTCGGCAGCCTCGGTGCTAAAAAGGGAAATGCTTTCTCTGCTTGGCCATTTAAACTATGCCATGCGAATTATTCCACAAGGGCGCTCGTTCATTTCCCGACTTTTAGATTTGTCCAAAACGACAAAAGATTTGCAGGGGTCTATCATGTTAGACGAAGGAAGCCAGTCAGATTTAAGATTCTGGTCACTGTTTCTGGATCAGTGGAACGGCATTTCCTTCTTTTATAATGAGTTAGCAGAAACATCCGCGTCAATTAATTTTTTCACAGATGCCGCGCCTTCCGTGGGTTTCGGGGGGTTTTTCAATGGAGAATGGTTCGCGGAAAGCTGGCCAAAAGAAATGGCTGATATGCCAGAGGGTAGTAAATCAATAGCGTTATTCGAATTGTACCCAATTGTCGTAGCCTCATTACTGTGGGGTAGCCAGTGGTCCAGGAAAAAGATCACAGTTTTGTGTGACAACGAGGCCGCTGTGCATATAATTAACAAGGGGCGCTCTTCAATTCCCGTAATTAATCAGTTTATGAGGCGTCTTACCTGGACGTGCATTAAGGGAAATTTCATTATGCACGCCGTTTTCATTCCAGGGTACGAGAACAAAATAGCTGATGCTCTGTCTCGATTCAAATTTCAGGAATTCCAAAAATTGTGTCCAGACGCAAAGCCAAGCGGCCTGGCTTGCCCGGGGTTCCACCAGGCGATCCTAGATTAGGCACCGAAAGTCCTCTCCTGTCTTTGCTGAATTCCGCTGCCAAATACATGAGAAATGGTTTAGCAAAAAGCACATTAAAATCTTATGATTCTGCATGGTGGTTCTTTTGTTCTTTCTGTGCCCGTTTTGCTTGCCCGCCATTACCTGTGAATATCCCTATGGTATGCGCATTCATAGTCCACTCTTTTGAGTCCCGCAAGTTGCAGCCTCAGTCCATCAAAGCTTTAATAGCCGGCATTCAGTTCCATCTTCGTTGCCAAGACCCATCAGTAGATAGTATTCTAGGAAATCTTCAATCCGTCTGCTTCTCAACGGTCTCAAAAAAGAGCGACTCCAAGGCAATGACAAACGCTTACCTCTTACAATCACTTTGGTGCAACAGCTGGTGTCCAAATTAAGATCACGGGTGTACACGCCCTATGTGGATAAAATGGTGGAGGCAGTCTTGTTAATGGCTTTCTATGGGTTTATGAGATGTGGAGAATTTATTACTAGATCACTGGCATTCAATCCTCTGCATGATCTCTGTTTTTCAGACCTAACCATAGAGCATGCGTATTTCACTGTGTATTTGAAACATTCAAAAACTGATAAGTGGTGTAAAGGAACTCCTGTGATCATCGCAAGGAATAATTCTGATTTTTGTCCTTTCACTTCTATGTTGAGCTACCTGGCAACCAGGCCGGTGTCTGCCCCAAATGATCCTCTGTTCCTCACTGATGGCGGCAAGCCGATGACCAGAGCCTGGTTTACTGCTAAGCTGAGAGAGATCTGCTCAAGCTGCGGGCTTTCTCCAAGCGTCTACACAGCGCACTCCCTTCGCATTGGAGCGGCGACAACTGCAGCGCTGCTTGTGCCTTCAGCTTCACTTAAATCCTTGGGGCGATGGTCCTCAGGAGCCTATACTAGATACATTCGATTTAACAAAAATGAAATCCTGCATGCCCAAAAGCTTATGAGTGCGCACGCTGTGTAAAGTCTGCTATTAATAAAATAAAAGCGCTTGCCGCAATACTGATTGCTTAATTTAAAGATTGCTTTTCTTAAATCTCTGGGGCGATGGTCCTCAGGAGCTTACGTAGATTCTGGTTAATAAGGATGACATTCTGCAGGATAAAAGCTCTGAGTACGAGTGCTCACGCTGTTCTATTGCTAATTCAATAAATGCTGCTTGCGCATTATTGACGCTTTAATTACAACTCGGGTGGATTGCTGGGGATTTAGTTTAGTTGGTGATGTCATGGTGCTAAAAAATGTTGGTTTATTCCTATAGCGCTAAAAAATGTTGTTTTTTATGGCTATGTAGTCAGGCTAATCATATCAAGCTCAGTCTATTAGAAATTGCTGCTCAGGTATAGTTGGGTACTGATTCAGATGTTAAGTAAAGATAGCACGTCTTTACACACATAGTCAGTACACTTTATTTATTATGGATGATAAACAATAGTTATCATTCATCATAGGATGACCTCATTTATATATATATATGGTATATATATATAGCAGATTTCTTTGAAAAAGAAATAAATATAGAATGTCCTCTTCGAATCCGAGTTGGTGCGGCACAGCGTGGACGCCATATTAGGATACCGTCTAGGACTCCTGAATTCAGGGAGCAGCGGGTACCTGGATTCATCAGGCTCGCTGAACACATGGATGCATGCTGCATTTGTTTAGCTAAACTTAAAGTTTAAAAGTTGAGGAACATTATCATGTTAGTAAGAAACAGGTTCATGGAGCTCCACCATTCTCACAGATGGTTGGTCCGGCGTCAGGCCCTGTGCTCCCATGCCGTTTTGGGGGTCTCTGCTGTGTTGGGGGTTTAATTCATTCCCTGTAAATGCTAATTGGCATGTAACATTCATTAAAATGTTATCCTTACAGGGAATGAATGGATTCAGAGGCCTGACGCCAAACCATGCTTCCTCTTGTTTCTATACCATGCTTAAGCTTGCAAATATATATTGCTAATAAATATATATTCTAATCCAATCTAAGAGTTGTCTGACTGAACTGTAGTCTTTGCTGTTTTATTTACCTACAAAATGATGGAGCTAGCACAAAACCATATTTCACTCACTGATTTACACCTGTAAAACCTGTGATGTGACAACACGGCTGACTGATCAGTTCCCGGTTTCCTGAAGGTGTCATTATTATAGGCCTGTCCCCGACTAAGGATTTGTTTAGTCGACTCTAATTGGCAACTAATTGCCAATAGTCGACTGGCAGTCGACTAAAAAAAAATTATTATTTAAAAAATTATTATTATTTTTTGGGCCAAAATACATTTTATTTCAAAGGGCCAAGTCTACACAGTTTGTTTTGTCTCCAGCAGAGTTTCTAGTGTCTCTATCTCTCTCTCTCGAAGAGGTTGCACATGAACTCTGCAGCCGCACTGAGGCGCTCCAACACAAACAATACCAATACAAAGACGAGGAATAAGAAGAATAAAGTGGAAGTTACGTGTGGTTGCAGGTGTAGACTTGGCCAAAAAACAATTTAAAACATTTTTGGCCCTTTTTTTTTTTTTTTGACTAGACTCGACTAAGAGACACTTAGTCGACTCGGACCCCCCGCGACTAACCAGTCGACTAGTCGACTTAGTCGAGGTCAGGCCTACATTATTATATGTGTTTACGGTTCAAATCTGCCTACAAGCCAATCAACAGGAACAGGAAACCCCGTCTGGAAATCAGGGCTGCAGTTATGCACACAGAGCCTGTCAGTATGTGTTCCTCTGTTTAGTTGAGCTCATGATGAGTATGGCGTGGTATGTTATATTTAAATTTAAAAATTCTTTATGATGGGATATTCATGTTAAATTAATTTAGTTTTTGGTCTTACTTACTCTGGTCTTATATTTATGTCTGTCTATATTGCTTTTATGTTTGAGATCATTGTTTTGTGTTGGTCATTTTATTTATCTAATTGTTGATGTTAATTAGTTTTGTCTGTTTTTTGCGTTATTGTTTGTTTTGTATCTATATTTGTGCTTTTGTTTTTCTCAATGTTTCCTGTCGACCACAGAAGGCAATAAAAACAACAATGTCTACGTCCTTTTGTCATAGTTATGATCATGTGTAAGTGATCTGAACATCAGTATCTGTCCATTTTGTTCCATTCAGAGTTACAGACCGGTAACTCAACTCAACTCATATTCATAGAGCACATTAAACATGACCAGAACAGGTCAACATTTGGACCCCTGGTTGTCCCCTGACCCCACGGTGAGAACTAGTATTTTATAATCTAAATAGTGTCTTTTGTGTTAGTGTGTAGATAGCTGATCCCATGTGAGCATCTGGGTGTGAGGGAGCGCTCCTCTCTCACACAGAGAGACGTCTACTCCTCCTGCGCCTCCTTATGCCCTCCTGGTGTCCCACACACTCTGAGCACATACACTGGCCCAAAGGAGCAGGTGAGAACACACGCGCGCACACACACACACACCCTCGTCACTTCACTGTGGTTAAGTTTCCATCCAAATGGTGTGCATACTTTAAACACATTTCCAAAAACTAAAATAGATCATGTGTATTTCCATCCACTACTGTGTTCTGACAGTGCAACAAGATTGTATAATCAACTCCCTCTCTCTCTGTCTCTCTGTATCTCTCTCTCTTTCTATCTATTTTTCTGTCTCTTTGTCTCTCTCTGTATCTCTCTCTCTCACAAATGCAGACAGTGTTGGTTGTGAGTTTCCAATGGATGTGAATTACCTTCATTACCTCTGGGACGCAAGACTGGCTGTATTGACTGCTAACAGGTTAGCATGGACTAGTTTGAATAGTTTAATTGAAGATAGTTTTAGTAGAGTTCAGTTTAGCATAATACATTTTTCCTCCAATTTATTTTAGTTTTAGTTTAGTCCAATTTAGATTAGTCCCTTCTAGCCTAATCTGGTTTGGGCTAGTTCAACGTCTTTCTAACTTGGTCTATTCAAGTCAAGTGTTTCATTAGTTCTTATAACAGCCTGGGTGTTCTGTTCTGCATGTCTCTTGTCCAGGGCGTGTCTCCTGTGGTCGTCTCCGTATGATGGCGTCTCCCCACCGTCTCAAAACGAGGAAGAAGACCCCCCGCCTGCCCCCCAGCCCGCCCATCCCCCCCCAGGCCCGGAGCAGAGTGTTCGCTGTCATCCTGTACGCAGAGTTCCTGAAGGAGCTGGCGGCCATCGCCCAGGAGCACAGCGTAGTACCGGACCACTCAGCGCTTGAACCCCAAATTTCACTGTTCTGGGGGGAACGTTCACCAGAAATAGCTGATGTCCAAGCTCATGACGCGTCAAAATGTGACGCGTTGTGAGCTTGGAGATCAGCTATTTCTGACAAAGAGATTTGGTGTAAAAGGAAACGAGAGTACAGTTGAAACTCAGGTCCGTTTCACTGTGTATATCGAGGGTTTAAGTGGTAACCTGGTATTCTCCTGATGTAATCACTGACAGGTTAGATCTGTCAGTGCCAGCAGTACATGAGGTCCTGGTAGGATAGAAAGCCAGCAGTACATGAGGTCCTGGTAGGATAGAAAGCCAGCAGTACATGAGGTCCTGGTAGGACATAAAACCAGCAGTACTACTGGTAGGATAGAAAGCCAGCAGTACTAGAGGTCCTGGTAGGATAGAAAGCCAGCAGTACTAGAGGTCCTGGTAGGACATAAAACCAGCAGTACATGAGGTCCTGGTAGGATATAAAGCCAGCAGTACTAGAGGTCCTGGTAGGATATAAAGCCAGCAGTACTAGAGGTCCTGGTAGGATAGAAAGCCAGCAGTACTAGAGGTCCTGGTAGGACATAAAACCAGCAGTACTAGAGGCCCTGGTAGGATATAAAGCCAGCAGTACATGAGGTCCTGGTAGGACATAAAACCAGCAGTACTAGAGGTCCTGGTAGGATATAAAGCCAGCAGTACTAGAGGTACTGTGGCAAAGAAACATTGCCAGGATAGATAAACTAGCTGTCTTGGGAATTGAACTTGTGAGATTTTCTGTTCTGGGCTGTCACCATAGAATCATTATCTAGCCATCAGCCCACAGTGGCCTTGTAAGCCATTTGTATTAATATGTTGTATTTTATAATGCAGTACCATTCATACATACCATAATGTCGCTATCGGGTAGAAACCAGCTATCTCCATTTTGCTACTTTTTCTTTTTTTTCATAAATCAGTGCTATTGAACACCTTTTGTGTCTGTGTGTGGGTTTTACAAATATTTAACCAATGAAAATTATTAAAAAGTGCTTAAAGACTAAACCTCCTAAGTCCATTGTATCATCAAACTGTCGGTCAAACCACCTATCTGCTGTTTTTTCCATCATTGATTAGAATGACAAAGTCAGACGGAAAAACATGAATGGTCAAAAAAACTCCACTTGAGCTGTATTTGGGTAAAGTGATGATAATATAAGGAAGGACACATTCAAGTATCTGACAATGCATAAAGTTGCCACTTTAATGAGGCAGTATTGTGTTGTTCTTAAAAGGTTTTCTTTTTTCTTTTACATTTCCTGAAAAGTTTATATTTTGGACACAGCTGGTTTCTGCCCGACAGCACAGAAACCAGCTGTGTACATTTTACATATATTACAATACAGTACTCCTGTCATGACTTGACTGTGACAAACATATTTCCCTGTGTGATTATGAATATGTAGGGGAAGAAAACTGATTATTTCTATTGATAATAAATCATTTGTATATAAACGTAATGAGATTATTCTAATGATGCTTAATCTCTAAATATATTATTTTGTGACAGTGTGAATACCAGATTGGGACATTTTTGTTCATTTAACTGAATAGATTGTACAGTTTGATTACAAATCATATTTATAGCCTTATACAGTTTCCATACTGTTAGCTGATACATAAAGATGTTCCCTTAATTGTGTCTTGTGTCTCTTTGTGATTACAGTGGATGTTGATGACCCATAATTATTGTATTTTAGTCCATGTTTAATTCTTGGTTATTATTACTCCATCAATCGTTCTGTTTTTGTTGCTTAATCATTTTAAATAACGGTCACCTTATTTTAACTGAAGCGTTTGTTGTTCCCTTCAGATTGTTGTGTTGACATCCGTCACATCTTAAATAAACAGCTTTTAAAAAGACGTTTCGTGTGTGTGTGTTTGGGGTGTGTTTGAATCATAGAGGTATAAGTGTTTAACCCTCTTTTTGGACAGACTGACTAAAAAGACTAAAAAGTGCTGTTTGGACGCTATCTAGTGTGTCCATCAGCAGACACTATATCTGTCTGAGGATATGGGTGTAAAATGTATTTCAGATGTCACAGTGGAAAAGTGACGCATGTGCATACTCTCTATTGATTTTATCCCACTGTTAGGGTTGTTTTATATATTTTGTTTAAGACTTACAGTAGGGTGCCTTGCCCCACTGGAATACAGTGACTGATATGAATTAATAATATACTGGACCATATGTAAAATGAAGAATACCTTGTGATGTCACTCATGTCAGTGACCAGGGGGTCCACAGCAAAATGGTATTATTAAATATGGCACTTTTATTGCTACGTTTAACTTTTTCATGTATCCTATGTAAGTAAAGCCTGATAAAAGTGTCAAACTCCCAAAATCCACCAGAATACTGGAAATTACATCTACTCTGTTAAAAATGTCCTGGGGGGGACCCCCAGCGTGGTCAAGAACCCCCCCCCCCTTGGAAAAATATCTCCTGTTGGAAGGGTCGTCGGGATCGGATCGGGAGTTGAACCCATTACATGTTGGCAAGCTGGATCACCAGTATATATGATATGCACCTGGACCGCTAGGCCAGCAGGCACCCCAAGATGATAAGTTTTGGGTAGGATGAGGACCCATAATTAGTCAACACAAATCTTGTATTGAGATCCACGGCCAAATACATTAATTCGGGGGTCCTTGATAATATATATAAAAAAATAAAAAGTTTGAGAACCACCGTACTACACTACACTATACAAAAAATACAGAATACTATTATTATATCAGTGGGGGAAATGCACTAATTGAGCAAATGTCAACATGAGACCAATATACTTGATAGTCATGTGACTCATGAATAATAATAATAATAATAATAATAATAATAATAATAATAATAATAATAATAATAATAATAATAATAATAATAATAATAATAATAATAATAATAATAATGATAATACCAGCTAACATCCCTGCCTTGTTGACATAATTATTTTAGCCTGCTTTACATTATGTTCTTTATGGTAGTTAGTTAATAACAATCATATTTGATTTATTGAAGTGAAGGAATATATTCAACTATTTCTTTATGCATTTTGCAACGCACTACCCCCACTGTGCGCACAACCATATGACGTCCATACAACGTTACGTCCATACGCCGTCCGAGTCGGACCTCACTAGTTGCAAAAACACAGCAAAAAAGGGGAAACAGCGCCCCCTGCCACGTCGTATGGACGTCCATAACGGACGTCCAAACGACGTCCGAGTCGGACCTCACTCTGTCAGCTTACTTACTGACTGAGGTCCTGACTCAGACGTCGTTTGGGCGTCCGTTTTGGACGTCCATACGACGTCGCAGGGGGCGCTGTTTCCCCCTTTTTTTTAAAACATGGCTTTTCCCAACCTGTAGCCTAAGTAACTCATGAAGACTATTATCTTCTGTATCTGTGATGCCAAAAATAAGGTCATTACAGTGAGGTGACAAAATCCAGCCCTGAAAATTTGTAATCAATGCCAACGCAACAGTTATACAACAAATTATAAAGAACACTTAGTTGATTATTTATCTTATCTTTTGACATTGTGTAATCATACACTGACTGAGCTAGTGAGCCCAGTATTAACAGAGTATGATTCAAATGCCAAATGAGCAACCCAAGCAAGCACACTACATATATATGCTGGTTATTGGTTTAGTTAGTAAATAGATTTAGTGAGAAATTGTATTCTGTGGTGGACAGTGGTTCTCAAAGTGAGGTCCGGGGACCCCAGGGATCCTTGAGGGGGATAACTCTATGCCTGACATTTTACAAAATCAAAACAATCAAGTCAATAGTTGGTCAATCAAAAGAAACCATCCATTGGCTTTTGTACAAGCTTAGAGCCCTGTGGCCTACTTTACAGCAGGGAGAGAGATAATTGAATTAGATGGTTTTGAATTTCTTTATGTAAAATAACTGTGATTTGAACATGGAATCTCTGTGCTGAGAGTCTGAGCATTAGACCATTAGACCATCGCTCGCTCAGTGACTCACAGCAGATGTCTCCAAGTATTCTTGAAACATTCTCTTGTATGTTAGCCTTCAGTTAGTAAAGTTGCTGTTCAACCCCAGATTTGACTTCTAGTGCTTTTGAGTTGTTCTTTTGTATTTTAGCCTTCGAAAATTTAAAGCACTCCATCAGCTGTTGGAGGACTGGGATTTGAACATGGAATCCCCAAGGTGAAAGCCTGACAATTAGACCATTACACCATCACTCACAACGCATTGCAACGTGTTGTGAGCTTGAAGATCTGCTATTCTATAATTAGGTTGGTAGGTATGGGTGGGGCCGGGGCGGGGTGGCTGGGACATACAGGCTATGGGACATTTGGACTGCTACACTCCTTGTAATAATAATAATAATAATAACTAGAAAATGTGCTCCTCGGAGCACAAGTCTCCGCCAGCAGACTATAGCAATTATATTATCATAGCAATAACTAATGAGATACAGTAGGGTTCGGCCTTGTTGTGGGATCAATTCAACTCTAGTCCTCTTCTGTGTTACTGTTGTAGATGAGTATGCTTTCTTAGCTTTGGCCTTCTGCGCCTTTGTTTGACCAATGTTACACACATACGCACGAGGGACACACACACGCACGGACGGGTGATTTGGACTAGAAGATACTGTTCCAATCAAGACTGATTGATCCTGTCTTACCTCGCTTCAAAAACGTAAACGGTTTTTTGAAGTGACACACCTATTTATAGGATTGTATTTCGTCATGCATCCCTCTAGCCAATCAGAGACATTGATGTCAACATATTGACACGTATTAAGACTTCGGCTTTGTTGTGGGATCATTTCAACTCTAGTCCTCTTCTGTGTTACAATTGTAGATGAGTATGCTTTCTTAGCTTTGGCCTTCTGCGCCTTTGCTTGACCAATGTTAGGTGTTCTCACAGGGACACACACGCACAGACGGGTGATTTGGACTTACTGAAGGTACTGTTCCAATCAAGTCTGATTGATCCTGTTTTACCTCACTTCAAAAAGTAGGGGCTTTTTGAAGTGACACACCTATTTATAGAATTTTATTTCGTCACGCGTCCCTCTAGCCAATCAGAGGCATTGGTGTCAACAAATTGACACGTGTCACGTGGAGCTTGCCCAATGTTAGCTTGGCTAACAATGTTTGCTCACACACGGCGGGACGAAGCGAAAACATATTCTCCACCTACGGCGGAGACAATAATATATGGACATGCAGTAATTGTCATCGGGATTCGGGACTCGAACACGCTGTCATGCTGGCATTGTAGCCTAGGGTGCCTGGACCACCACGCCGCAGCCCAGGCCTGAATGTCATGATTAACAGCTTTTCTTTCTCCCATAGTTTCACACAACAGAACAACAGTACATGGAAGCACAAATTCACAATACAAGGTGTACTAAACTGGAAGGCTCATAAAGCACTAAGCTTGTTTAAAATTAGATTCCCACGCACACTAATCATGATGTTACATCATTGAGTTCCTATACCGGGAGTCGAACCCGGGCCGCCTGGGTAATAACCAGGGGCCTGTTCCTCAAAAGGTGAATTAAAAAAGCCTGGCCTTAAGCCAAATCCAGGCTTGACAAAGTCGGGTCCGAAAAGCCTCGTTTATTCCGTTCCTGAGACGCCAAGCCAGGCTGAAAAGGAGCAACTTTGTCGAGCTAGGCTATGTCAAGCCAGGCTGTGTCCAGCCAGGATAATGAAGCCAGGCTAAATGGGCGGCGATTCGCCGACGACGTATTTCTATAAAAGACCATGAACTCGAGCGCAGATTCCTTGAACTTGACCAATCATGGCAGCGGGGAACAAAACTCGAGCAGCGTTTTTCTCTGTGGCCGAAGGAAACGCGACCACAATAAATAGATCCAGGGAGAAAGCGTGGCAAAGTATTGCAAGCACACACAGAGTGTGTGTGTGTGTGTGTGTGTGTGTGTGTGTGTGTGTGTGTGTGTGTGTGTGTGTGTGTGTGTGTGTGTGTGTGTGTGTGTGTGTGTGTGTGTGTGTGTGTGTGTGTGTGTCTGCTTTGTACCCTCAGGTGTTGTGTACAGAGGGTCTGTCTGAACGTTGTTACTGGGAAGTAGAGTGGAGTGGTGGAGGGGTTTGTATAGCAGTCTGTTATAAAGACATCAGCAGACAAACACGCTTTGGAGACGATGATAAATCCTGGTGTTTAGAGTGCTATGGTAAAAACTACAGTTTCAGACACAACAATGTTGAGACTTCAGTGTCAGGGCCTTTCTCCTACAGAGTGGGGGTGTACCTGGATCACAAGGCAGGTACTCTGTCCTTCTACAGTGTTTCTGACACAATGACCCTCCTACACACAGTTCAAACCACGTTCACACAACCTCTCTATCCAGGGATAATGCTTTGGTGCTATGGAGGTACAGCAGAGCTGTATAAGACATGGTAGACATGTTAAGAATACTGATGATGATATTCAGTTGAAAACCAAATCATGTGTAAGAATGATGTGTACAGTATACTACACCATCATGATCAATCAATGCATTGTGTTCCGCTCATTGCATTTCTTTAATAAGCCTGCTGCAGACAATCATTATACAGTATGCCCTGTTATCTTGTTGATATTACTACAGAGCCCTCTGTCAGTCTGTGTAGATTGGTTCCCTACCTATGTTGAATGAACTTATTGTAAGTCGCTTTGGATAAAAGCGTCTGCTAAATGACTGTAATGTAATGTAATGTTATACTAAATGTAGTGGTTCTCAAACTGTGGGTCTGCACATTTCTAAAGTGACAATTTAAGGACTTTTAAGACCTATTGAATACCTCTAAAATATTTAAATAAAACATGGCATTACTGCGTCAAAAGTAATCAACAAACTATACTATAAAAACTGGTGAAACATTGGCCAAATATTACCTGACCTAGAGACAGAAAATGTGAAAATAGCTGATCTACAAGCTCACAACGCCTTGCAACGCGAGGCTTTGTGAGCTTGTAGATCTGCTATTTTCACAATATCAATGGAGTTACACTAAATGTAATGCTTCCACTCCTGCAATTCCAAGTGCTTGTCAGGTTGGGTGGTCCCCTGTTCAAATATGATTCTTTTCAGGGGTCCCCAGTTCAAATATTATTTTTGGCGGGTCCCCAGTTCAAATATAATTTTGGGGGGTCCCCAGTTCAAATATTATTTTGGGGGGTCCCCAGTTCAAATATTATTTTGGGGGGTCCCCAGTTCAAATAGGATTATTCTGGGAGGTCGCGGCCTGAAAAGTTTGAGAACCACTGGTGTAATGTCTTACTCCTCAATGTGTCAATAGGGTATTGTGTGTCAACGGTTATTCGATTTAATCATTTATAAAAATATGTGTGTAAAAGTCAAACTTGTGTCTATGCTACATTGTTCCCTGCACAATGATAATAATTAAATATTATACATAGTGTAAATATAATGCTGAGTTTACTTTTATCCACTTTCTATGTTTTACTAATTGAACACTTAAACAATTTAGCCAGTAATCTTCAATACATGTTCTATATACATGTAATTACTTTCCATCAGAGGCTTCCACACATAGATTCATAATGAATGACATCATTGACATGCCATATCATCATAACTCATTAACGTTGGATTACAACTGGACTTTGTATCATTTATTACTTATTTTCCCGTTGCACAATGATGAATGAACTGTCTCTTTTCTTCAGTCAGTTTATTAGAACTTCTTCAGCAAAATAGAAGATGTTTTCAAGTTCACATAACTTTCTCAATAGTACAATAGACCAGTGGTGTAAAGTAACTAAGTACATCTACTCAAGCACTGTACTTAAGTACAATTCAGAGTTATTTTTACTTTACTGTAGTACTTCCCCTTTTTAACATTTTATTGGACAGAAATGTAAAAACAGCACGAGTACAGTCAAACACTTTGTCTAGAAGGATAACACCACAAAAGTCCTTGCAGTCTTGTTTCCACTGTGGTTCTAGGTACTGGGGGCATTGACCCTTTGACTATCTTAAAACTGCTTCCCATCACTCACCTCTGAGATGTAGTGGAGAATTAATAGTCACTAAGTCAGTCAATAGGCAGTTGTTTATCTATAACCCCCCAGTCGTTCTCAACCTGTTCAGGCTGTGACCCCCAAAAATAATCATAATTGAACTGGTAACAGACTGTACAATGAAAGATTATAGGCCTTTAAATCGGTTAATTTAGCAAAGTGTTAAAACTGCACATTACAAAATACGGTAGCTGATCTGCAGTGAAGCTATTTTCGCTATTTTAAAATGGTTTTCAAAATAAAAAATAAGATAAGTCATAAGACGGCTTGCAAAATAGGGAATATGTTTGATAAAGTGAGTGATACAGACAGCACAGGTGTAAAAAAAAATAAGATAGGAGTGTCCGCTGGCCTGGCGGTCCAGGCGCATCTCTCCCCATTTCCTGTCAGCCTACTATACTATCAATAAAGGCAGAAAAAGTTCCCAAAAATATCTTTAAAAAATAAATAAAAATACTTGACCCTATTATAAATTAGTCTATCGTGTCTGTCAAATTCATGCAGTTTTAACATAATTCACCACTATGTGTTTCAAGTTTCAATTCAAAAATCCAATGTGTGGCCCTTCACTCACTTTATCAAAGTCAGTTTGGCCCCCATAGATTTTTTTTTGCACCCCTGTTTTTGATGTCCAGTGAAGTCGAGACCTACAAAACCAAAACATCTGGGGAAAAATGATTGTTTTTCTAAAAACATCATTCAATCATAATATCTCAGAATGTGACATATTATGCATGCACAGTAGACTAATGACTATATTTCAGAAACTGATTCCCTGGGAAATACATATTTCAAAATGATGGCAGACGCATATCATGTTTATTAACCACTTAAACCTCATATGGGTAACCAGAGTCCCTCAGGGCTCAATACTAGTGTCTTTTCTGTTTTGGGTTATTGTGGGGAAAGCTTTTGCTGAAAATAGCCGATCGACAAGCTCACAACGCGTCGCAGCGCGACGCGTTGTGAGCTTGTCGATCGGCTATTTTCTGTGACCACAATACGGATACTGGGGTTTTTAAGTGGTTAAAAACAATATTGAATATAGAAGTCCTAAGTACATTGGCTGTATCATTTTGTTTTGTTTATTTAGTCACAAGCTCTCTAATGCTTTTCATCAGTTCATCAGACAGATTAAAGGGCCACTTCCCTGATTTTGAACCCAAATCCTGTTTTCATGAAGTGGAGGACAAAATAAAGATGATTTGGCAGCGCTTCTATGTTTTTATTTTGAATTTGGAATGTTTACTCTTTGACATCACAGGGTGAACCTTAGTTCCTCCTATAGACTACTTGGACTACAGTGTTTCCTGTAAACTGTAGTTCCAGTCGGAACTATACTAATATCAGCTGGAGTCCTGTGTGACTACATCTTCTCATGTGTGTACGCTCCAAGAACACATGCCTCCCGGAAGCAGACCTCAAAGAGAGAGTGATTAAAATTAAAATAAAAGCTCAATATAACCCAAATGAACTTCCTGTATTAGCCTGTTTTTGTCCAACTTTACCCAACAGTCAACATGCATGTGTGTGTTTTTACTTTAGTGAGGGAGCCCTGGCTAGGAGTGGTTTTGGAAGGGAGGTGTGCTAGTTGCTGCTGCTAGTTGCTGCTTCTAGTTGCTGCTCTAGTTGCTGCTGCTAGTTGCTGCTGCTAGTTGAAATATGAATGAATATACAATGGAAATCAATCCAGAGGAACACATACTTCTGTCCATTATTCTTTCCGTTCATAGGATGACAATTTCAAATATTAATCTCTTTCCCATCCACAAATAGTGCTGCTGTCCCTATTTTGGCCATTAAACTAAAATATGATATTTTTTTTGCTATGTTTAACAAAATGTGTTATTTTCACTACAGTGTCACATCACAAAGTAGGGCATTATTTATTTTAAGAAGAAAATCATAAAGTGTAAATATGGAGATAAAGGTTTTCTGCATAACAGCGACAATACAGTATTTTGATAGTTTGAATGTGAGCTTGAACAAGCCTAATTGTATCCAATAAAACATATTCATAATAAGATGTACTTTTCATGTCATAGTTCTTTTCAAGAGCAGCGGACCTCTATTGTTATTAACCAAGAGATTAATCAAACACTTTTCTGTTGGGTTGATAGTGTCCTCAAACTAAATATTGTACATCATTATTATGCCTTTACTCTGATATTTGCTCAAGAATTTTTTTTTTCCATTTGTATTGACAGCAAAATCCTGCATGGCTATAAGCAAACGAATGGTGAACGCTGCCCCCTTGTGTCCAAAGTGAAACATAACCTGAATGTTTCAGGTTAACAAGATCTCATATAATTTAACTTTGCATTCACAGTATTATTTTTTTTAGATATTTTTTTAGTTTTTTTCAGCATTCCACAAGTTTAACAAATACGTACATTCAATTCTCACTGGAAAAGATTGACACAGTGAGGCTTGGAAAGCAAAAGCTAATGATTATTATGAGGTCCTATTCAGAGGTCTGAGAGTGTTTTTAATGAATGGTTCCTTGTTTTCCTTCCAGAATACAGTAGCCTGCTTGCATAGTGCCTGTTGCTTTGCTGTGAAAGAACATGAGGTGTTGACCGTTCTGCTGTTGAACAGAGATTTACTATTGTGGTATATTGAAATAGCATAGTTCTAGAGAGAGATACCTGAGATGAACACACATAAGGGCTTACAGAGCCTGATTTGAGCCACATAATTAACAGGCCTCAAAACACTCATCCCCCACTGAATGCCACACACAGGAAACTCCGATGGTCAATGATTAACTGTGATCTAAAACAGCACATAGTGTTCGTACTTACATACATGTATCTATACATAATATCATATACCATTATACACTAATATACCAGTACCCATATTGTAATGCACTCACACTACAATGTAACCATGCACATTACTAATGAAGGCCTACTGCGTCAGCCTTCTAACTGATACTAGAAGGTTCTAGATTAGGTGCAGAAACCTCAAAGCCTTTTCACAGGGAATAAAGGACCCATTCCATTGGGTATCCAGGGGCCAGTGCTCCTGGACCTTCTGACCTTAGTTGACCACTACATTGTCTTATCTAACTTATGTACAATGGATTCACACGCACCCACCCAAACTTAATTTAGCACACACACATTTACACACCGTCTTAGTATTTGTAACACACACACACACACCTACGTGCACACTGAAGCACATCATTGCATGCCCACACACACATTGGATACACACTGTTTAGAGATCTGGATCTTAACACACACACCTCGTGCACACGCCTATAGAAAACAGGGTATAAATGTCTACCATGTGCTGAACTCTGTCTCTTTTCCTGCCGAAAGCTGCCATGTGATGTTAACTCTTGACTCTCCTTAAATAAAGTAACCAAGTAGAAGCCATGCCTGGACTCTTTCATTCATCTCAATAGAGGCAAATAGTTCCACAGATTAATGCACTTTACCACACTATATTCCATAATTACAGTACAAGATTATAGGCCTATATTTTGGTCTCTACACTTATGCTTTTCTATTCCATGTTAATGTAAACCAACAGCCAATGCCTAAAAGTGTGTATACTTTGAAACTTGTGTGTTCTGAGCTTTGTACATAACACAGCTATGAATTACTGTAGGAGAGGTTTTATAGCACACCATTTTTTTTTACAGTGAAGTCAAGACAAAGAAATAACAAAGAAATCTGGGGGGAAAATATATTTTGTCCATCATTCAACCATAATATCTCAGAATGTGACATTATGCATGCGAATTAGACTAATAATGATTTCAAAATTATGGCAGAAGCATCATGCTTGTTAAAAACATATTGTACAACAATTACATTAACAGTATCAACTATGCTATGGGCTACACTTGATACTATAGGATGAAATGCAACTCAGAAGCAAATTTGAGCAAAATCCAGTTTGCTTCCAATGACAAGTGTACTGAACTATAGGTTACATGTTCATGTGTGTCCCCTGACAGTTAAAGCTGTTAAACCAAAGGTCCAGTCGACTGTACCACTGTCCTGTCCACTGAGGTCACAATACTGAATGGAATTCATTCATCATTCATTTTGACAATGCTGCTGGCATTTCTCTCACTTAATCAGCAGTAGGAACTTACTTAATCTTGTTTCCTGAAATAACACACAATGAATCATTCCATCAACACTTCAGGTACAACTCCAGCTGAACCTGAAGTAAGGGGACAAAAAAAAGCAGAAAAAATAGATGACAAGCAATGACAAAGCAGCAATAAGGCATCACTGAATTGGCCACCAGATGTCACCCGTGTATAATTTTCATGTTTCCCCTTTATTATGAGTTCACCTGTCTTGCCATGACATATTTGTAATCCTAGAGTTTATTAGAGTGTTTCACTATAATACTATATGTACTCACTGGAGAGAATATGGATCTAGTGAGAAAGTCTCGAGATATTTTACTAAAATACACATTTTCTGCCATACTCTTACCCAAATAAATACCCCCTATTATCTTGTAACCTTGTGTCACCACCACCAGGCTTTTACACATAGAGGGGAAATGATGGTGTAGTCAGAGAGTCCAGCTGTACAACGTTCAACCACAAGCTGAACCTGTTTGTGCTACACATTCACTGTCTCTTTAAAACCACTGCCTCCTGCAAACATCCAGGAAGTCCCTCCCTTTGCCTCATAGATGTCTTTGCCTCTCCTAGTTTTCTACAGAGGAAACGAAACCCAGTCTCTCTTCAGAGTAAACCAAAGTGTTGTGTGTTTCTCTCTCAGTGTGAGTGTGGTTGTCAGTCAAATGGCACAACAGCAGCAGCAGCAACAGACATGTGATCTGGACCAGTACCAGTTCTGCTGTTGTTCTGTCTGTCTGGACCTTCTAAAGGAACCAGTGACTCTACAGTGTGGACACAGTTACTGTAGAAGCTGTATTGAGGGTTACTGGGACCAGTATGAGGAGACTGGAGTCTACAGCTAACCCCAGTGCAGAGAGAGCTTCAGTCCCAGACCTGTTCTGAGGAAGAACACCTTGCTGGCTGAGGTGAGATGACCTTACAAGTTACAACCACACATTAAACTACATGTTCTGATACACAAAACTCCTTGTTGACTATTTTGATAGATGGTAGTTATACTATATGTTGGTTACTACACATTATGTTCTGTATGTTGATAATGTCCAACATAATTATAATAATAGATACTAGATTAATAATAGATAATAGATTTCCCTTCTAGATAAAGCATGTGTAAGAATGATGTGTACAGTACTACACCATCATGATCAATCAATCCACTGTGTTCCGCTCATTACATTTCTTTAATAAGCCTGCTGCAGACAATCATTATACAGTATGCCCTGTTATCTTGTTGATATTACTACAGAGCCCTCTGTCAGTCAGTGTAGATTGGTTATACTGAATGTAGTGGTTCTCAAACTTTGGATCTGGATTCCCAGGAGGTCCCCAAATGATGATATTATGCTTAATGTGCAACATTGTTTTCTCACTCAACAGTAAACAAACCAACATACAGTATGTATAGTTTATACAGGGTATCTGTCCATTTTTAAAGTGACAATTTAAGGACTTTAAAGACCTTTTAAATACCTCTAAAATGAAAATTAAAACATAGCATTACTGCGTAAAAAGTAATCAACAAACTATACCGTATAAAATGGTCAAACATTGGCCAAATATTACCTGACAAAGAGACAGAAAATGTGAAAATAGTCGATCTACAAGCTCAGAGAGGCGTTGTGAGCTTGTAGATCTGCTTGTCCCCCAGGCGGGAGTTGAATCATATTCTTTTCATTAACTTTACTTCATTTACACCGACTCGTGTTTTCTTCAAAATACATGTGAGCACTGTGGCTGCAATCTCTATTGCAGAGTGTTTTAGTCTTATTTTGAATAATGTTTATCCTTCTGTTTCTGTCTCTGTAAACGTTGTCTCCATGTTTAGATGATGTTTGATACAGGATGTGAAGATAGATGTTAAAATCTGACATGAAAGGACTGACTGTGTGTGTGTGTGTGTGTGTGTGTGTGTGTGTGTGTGTGTGTGTGTGTGTGTGTGTGTGTGTGTGTGTGTGTGTGTGTGTGTGTGTGTGTGTGTGTGTGTGTGTGTGTGTGTGTGTGTGTGTTGAGTATTAAAAACTATTTGTCTCTCCATCGCCCTCCAGGTGGCGCTGCAGAGCCGGCACCGGGCAAGTCCATCCATCACATGCGTCAGTTCCACTCCCACCACAACCTGCTGAGCTTGCCTCAGCCCCCCCCCCCTCGGACAGCAGCGGCAGCTCCTCCAGTCTCCAGGCCCCCGACTCGGAGCGCCAGCCCCAGGACGGGAGGCCCCCCATGGGCTCCACGCTGAGCTTCTCCCTGGTGGGCGGCGGGGGCTGCTCCGCCGCCGAGAACAGCATCTGGATCAAGCAGGCGGCGCCCCAGGAGGAGGAGGAGAGCAAGCCCTCCTCCTCAGCCATCACCAACTTCTGGGACTTTTTCACCAGGAAGGGCTTGTCCGGGTCCGAGACCATCGTATGATGGAGAGGGAGAGGATGAAGGAAGAGAGAGAAAGAGGGAGAGGGGGAGAGAGAGAGTGTGCGTGCGTGCGTATGTGGTTGTGCACATGTGTGCACATGTATGTGTGTGTGTGTGTGTGTTTGTGTGTGTGTGTGTGTGTGTGTGTGTGTGTGTGTGTGTGTGCACACACGTGCGTGCATGCGCGTGTGTGCGTGCGTTGACTTGTGGAAATTAAATTGGGAACTGAGTGAAGTTTCTCTTCACTTATAATCTATAAGTGAAGAGAAAGACAAAAAGGAAGGAGAAGGAAAAGTCTAACATTTGCCCTCAGAAACATTATATTAACCACATGAACCCTAGCGTCCCCTTTCGGGGCATGTCGTAAAAAGCTGATCTACAAGTTCACAGCGTGTCTGTAGAATAATCTATTATTATGATGTAACGGTGGCGTTTGTATTACCTGCACATGTGGCCTTCTAGCCGCTAGAACTAAATATCCTTCTGAAAATAAGATACAGGAAGGCGCTAGAATCTAGCGCCTTCCTGTATCTTATTTTCAGAAGGATATTTAGTCATAATAATAAGTACAAATATATACAATTCTAAAAACTACAGCTCTGACCTAGAGTGTTGAAATCAGGGGACTTTGCACATGTCACATGAGAGTCACATGAGAGTGTTGAGAGGGTTGATTGATTAGGTCAGATAAGGAGCTGGGGTACAGTGGCCATTGTTATAGAATAGTGCTAAAGCCTGTGTTTCCAATACACAAGTCACATGATTAATCAACGGAAGGTTTCACCCACATGGGTAGACCAACCCATATAAATAGAGTGGATGCTTGCTGAACAGGAGTGTGTTCTGCATGCATCAGTGTTACTTGTGACCAGGGTGTTATTGCTGTGTTTGTCATTTTCCATTATGAGCGCCGAGGGACTGACGGTAAGAATTTAGAGCGTGTTTACACAGCGATAAATGTTTATATTTCTGATATGTTTTATAGTTGTGTGTGTGAATATCTCATGTCAGTAAGTCGTTGTGTTGTTGTTTGTGTTACCTCTTTTTACTTCCAGGGTGTGATGAAGCTGAGCAGTACAGGAGGTCAGCAGCCTTCTGCCTCTGCTGCTCTGCTGTACGCCGGTCCAGCAGACGTGGCCTGTGATTTCTGCACCGGAGCCAGACCTCACAAAGCTCTCATGTCTTGTCTGGTGTGTCTGGTCTCTTGCTGTGAGACTCACCTCCAGCCTCACTACAATGTTCCTGCGTTGAAGAAGCACAAGCTGGTCCCAGCCACCAACAAACTGCAGGAGAAGATGTGCTCCAGTCATGACAAGCTGATGGAGGTGTTCTGTCGCACAGACCACCAGTGTATCTGCTATCTGTGCACCATGTATGAACATAAGGGCCATGACACGGTGTCAGCTGCTGCAGAGAAGGCAGAGAAACAGGTAGGACCACGATCACTTGAAGATAAATCATAAGAGAGATCATGTTTTAAATATAGAAGCAGAACTAAATGATCATGTCAGAGACATTAAAAGCGCAAACCAGGGTGTTGTACAATAACAAGTATTAAAGGATGAAGTACACTCCTTTTGGACCCAATGAAAAACAGACGCAATTGATCACTTTTCATAATGGTAACCCATTAAATCTGGGAATGCATCTGTGTCATTTTAGATTTCTTTGGCTATTCAAAAATAGCAGATACACATGCTCATAGCGTGGCACCGAGTGCAGCGCTATGAGCTTGTAGATCTGCTCATTTTGAAAAATCGTGAAGATTTGTGCAAATCATTGAATACATATTTCTTAAAGCGAACATTTGTAACTGTCAAATGTCTCAACAAATGTCTTAATTATCTGAAAAACTATCGTTGCTATATCAGTGGCACTCAAACCTTTTCTTGTCAAGGACTCCCCAAAATGTTGTTTTAGGCCGCCGATCCCCATCAAAATATGTTGTTCCAGGGACCCCCAGAAGCAAAGATTTGAGTTAAACATGTTGTTTCCAAAAATGTATTCAAAGATTTGTACAAATGTTAAAGATTTTTCTAAAATAGCAGATCTACAAGCTTGTAGATCTGCTTTTTTTTTAATAGCCAAGTTGTAAAAATAATTGTTATAGCTAAAATCTAAAATGACACAGATGTGTTCCCAGATTGAATGAGTTAATTCATCTTGCCCCTGCAAAAGTGTATTTTGAGGAAGTTACAAAGTTGATTTAAGATGATGTGTGGATCCAAATCTCACTTGTTTTGACCTCGTATCCTGTATGAGTTCTCTTTCTCCTGATTGGATAGAATTGGTATCCCGACTTGAAAATGTGCTTTGTTTACAAGCCAAACTGTCTCTTCCTGTTTCTTGCAGAAACAGCTGGTGACAATGCAGGAGGAAGTCCAGCAGAAGATCCAGGAGAAAAAGAAGGAGCTGAAAGACCTGAGACGGGTCATGGAGGCCCTGAACGTGAGCTGATGTTATGATAATAGTTCTTGTTCTTGTGTTTACTGTGATGCTACTGTATATGGATGAGACAGTGCCTTGTGTCATCAGAAGCACTAAAGAAGTGGTTCTCAAGCCTTTTCATGTCAAGGACCCCCAATTAATATGTATTTGGCTGCAGACCCACCTTTGAAAATATTTATGTGCCAGCAATCCATAAGATTTGTGTTGTTAAAATGTTACAAAGTTATTCAAATGTTTTCACATTCTATCAAGATGTTCTTGAAAATAGCAGATCTACAAGCTCACAACGCGTCACGACGAGTTCGCCATGTGTTGTGAACTTGTAGAATTTTAGGCTATTTTAAGTGGTTAAACAGATTTTTTTTGGTTTTGGTTGGTTAAACAGATGTTGATGGTATATTAACATATTTTTTGGGGGACCCCCTGGAACCCCCTGAAGGACCCCTGGGGGTCCCTGCACTAAAGTACCCAGAATGACAGTAAAGAACAGTGACAGTAAAGAATCCATCATATCATGGAACTTCTGGAATGGCCAACAATACTTATGTTGTGACTGAATGTATTCCCCACAAAGTTCTACACTTACATGAGAACTTATAACCAAGAGTTTCTTTCTTCCTTTCGGCGTGTGTGTGAAGCAGAGCTCTGCAGAAGCAGCAGTGGAGGCCAGTGACAGGATCTTCAGTGAGATGATGGTCTCCATTGAGAGAAGACGCAGTGAGCTTAAAGAACTGATCAGAGATCAGCAGCAGACTGCAGTGGCTCAGACTGAGGCTCTCCTGAGGCAGCTGGAGGACCACATGGAGCAGCTGGAGAGGAGACATGCTGACCTGGAGGAGCTGTCCAACACTGATGACATCATCACTTTCATTCAGGTTCCACACATGGCATTTTACTGTTTGCTTTTGACTCATTTAGGAGAAATCAGCTTCATATTTCATCTCTTTCATGTCATTCCATCATGTCATATTATTATTACATCATAGTATATTACATAACATGACATTATTAATGCTGGTAGTTACTAATACTAATATAGTTGCTAGATACAGTAGTTGTACAGACCAGATGTCAATGTTAGAATTAGGCCTGTCACAATTATTACATAATTGCCTAATCACAATTATTTGAGATAATCACAATTATTTTCCACAATTGTCATAATTGTAAACATTTTCCAAAAATAGCAGATCTACAAGTTCAGCTTCTGAGCTTGTAGATTGTAGATTGTCTATTTCCACTATTTTGTCAAATATTTTGAAAGTATACATTTATTCAATATCTGCCCTGTACAATTTGTGTTCATAGATTGGAACGGAAATGTATATTTTTATTGATATTTTCAAAAACAAAAACACAATCACATTGTTAATCGCAATTATTTGCATGAGAATTAGAGACAAATTAAATCATCATTTGTGTGCGTGTGCGCGTGTGTGTGTGTGTGGTCAATGTACCAATTTATTGATCTCTTGGTTTAATGATCTTCCATCTCTGTCTATACTGGTTTACTTGTCTCTCTCCAGAGTTTCCAGTCTCTCTCCAGTTCCAGTGGATCTCCAGTCTCACCCAGTGTCATCATCTGTCCTGTGAGGTCCTTCACAGATGTGATTGATGTGGTGTCTGGTCTGAGAGACCAACTAGACAACATCCTGAAGACAACTTGCCCAGAGATATCAAAGAGAGGTGAGATTTAAATGTGTTTCTTGTTTTTCTAACCAGCCATCATAGTAAACATGGATTGATGAAGTCAGAAGGCAACTGGAGATATTTGAACTGAAGCAGACTGATGGTACACAGGTTGGCTGTCTGTCAGATTGGACAGAAACATTGAAGAATTTAAGCAAGAATATTTCTCAAAGGAGAGGTTAGGGTTAGATTTAAATGTCTTTTGTAAGTGTTGAAACAGTTTGTACAGGTGGAAGTATGTCTGGGAAGGCTACTAAAGCCTGTAGTATGGCGGGCAGTAGATTAGTGTGACCTGTGTTTCATGTCACCCGCTACAGTATATAAATGCACCATTTAATATTTATTATTATTTATTTATTTATTTTTTATATTTTTGTTCTTAATAAATGATCTTGAGGAGTTCTCTCTCCTGATTGAATGAAATGTGAAACCCACCTGAAAATGTATTTTCTGAAGAGCTGGGGAGACAGCTGTTACTGAACAAACACTATATAATAGCAATGATTACTATCAAGCTATAATAGCTTGAAACTTTTTGACAAAACCCTTGGAACTTCAGTTTAATCCATTCTTCAGTATGATGTCTGTCATTTATGCTATATATGTGACTGTGCCTTTAAGAGAGCTACGACACTGCCGTAAAGCAGGCCTGTTGTCTTTTACGTCAGTCGTATGTTGTGACCTCCTGTAGGCTCACGCTGTATGTTTTACATGCCTGAAGTCAGCAGTAAAGTCTATTGGATTTGACCCTTTGTGTGGACATAGAAATCCTTTACAATGTCATGATGACCTTTACTGTTTTCTTGTGTCTCCAGTTGATGTTTTACATCCAGCGGAGCCTCAGACCAGAAAGGACTTTTTACAATGTGAGTCCATGTTGATGCAGGTTCTGAACGTTGAAGTTTCATTCTGATATGTTGTTATTTAAAGCTCTAATGAGTTTGATCTGAGAGACTAACTCTAAACACAATAAGGTTCATGAGGTTTGATTTGTCTTTTGTCGTGTGTTCTCACAGATTCCTCTCCTCTGTCTCTGGACATGAACACAATAAACACACGTCTCTCCCTGTCAGAGGAGAAGAGGAAGATGACTGTAACACAACAACATCAACCTTATCCTGCTCATGCAGAGAGATTTACTAAGTACGGTCAGGTGTTGTGTACAGAGGGTCTGTCTGAACGTTGTTACTGGGAAGTAGAGTGGAGTGGTAGAGCGGTTTTTATAGCAGTCTGTTATAAAGACATCAGCAGACAAACCTACTTTGGAAACGATGATAAATCCTGGGGTATAGAGTGCTATGATAAAAACTACTGGTTCATACACAACAGTGTTCAGACTAAAGTGTCAGGGCCTCTCTCCTCCAGAGTGGGGGTGTACCTGGACCACAAGGCAGGTACTCTGTCCTTCTACAGTGTTTCTGACACAATGACCCTCCTACACACAGTTCAAACCACGTTCACACAACCTCTCTATCCAGGGATAAGGGTTTATGGGAACTATGGAGATACAGCAGAGCTGTGTAAGACATGGTAGACATGTTAAGAATACTGATGATGATACTCAGTTAAAAACTTTGTTTTCTTCATTTGATGATAGATTTTCTCTTCTAGATAAAGCATGTGTAAGAATGATGTGTACAGTATACTACACCATCATGATCAATCAATCCATTGTGTTCTGCTCATTACATTTCTTTAATAAGCCTGCTGCAGACAATCATTATACAGTATGCCCTGTTATCTTGTTGATATTACTACAGAGCCCTCTGTCAGTCTGTGTACATTGATTATACTAAATGTAGTGGTTCTCAAACTGTGGGTCTGGACCCCCAGGTGGTCCCCAAATGATTATAATTTTTTTAATGTGCAAAATTGTTTTTTCACTCAACAGTAAAACCAACATACAGTATGTATAATGTATACAGGGTTTCTGTCCATTTCTAAAGTGACAATTTAAGGACTTTTAAGACCTATTGAATACCTCTAAAATGAAAATTAAAACATGGCATTACTGCGTTAAAAGTAATCAACAAACTATACTAAAAAATTGTTAAACATTGGCCAAATACTTCCTCCTCATGGTGTCAATAGGGTATTGTGTGTCAAAAGTTAATTGATTTATCGCTTATAAAAATATATTTTAATATGATGTATATATTTTTTGACCCTTTTTGTAAATACAGTAGGAACGTTTGAGTCCTTCAAACAGTTACACACTTAAAACCTGTTAAAAACAAAAGAGGGGGGAAAAGCTTCTGTAATTTCTTTAATATCCGATCTACAAGCTCACAACTTATCTGGCAAAATGAACAAAATGTTTCAATTCATATAAAGGAGTTTGAGACCGTCAGGTAATCATTTTTCTTTTCATCAACTTTACTTCATTTACACTGACTTGTTTTTTCAAAATAAATGTGAGCACTGTGGCTGCAACCTCTATAGCAGAGTGTTTTAGTCTTATTTTGAAGAATGTTTCTCTTTCTGTTTCTGTCTCTCTGTGAATGTTGTCTCCATGTTTAGATGACGTTTTATACAGGATGTGAAGATAGATGTTAAATCAGGCTGAGGACTGAGGTGTGTGTGTGTGTGTGTGTGTGTGTCAAGTCAAACTTTTGTCTATGCTACATTGTTCCCTAGACAATGATAATAATTAAATATTATGCATAGTGTAAATATGTTTGCTTTTATCTAGTTTTACTAACTCTACACTTAAACAATTTTGCTAGTAATCTTCAATACTTTTTCTATATACATGTAATTACTTTCCATCAGAGGCTTCCACACAGATTCATAATGAATGACATCGTTGACATGACATATCATGGGTTAATGACTCATTAACTTTGGATTACAACTGGACTTTGTATCATTTATTACTCATTTTCCCGTTGCACAATGATGAATGAACTGTCTCTTTTCTTCAGTCACTTTATTAGAACTTCTTCAGCAAAATAGAAGACGTGTTCAAGTTCACATCACTTCCTCAATAGTACAATAGACCAGTGGTGTAACTAACTAAGTACATGTACTCAAGTACTGTACTTAAGTACAATTCGGAGGTATTTTTACTTTAACGTAGTACTTCCCATTTTCAATACTAAACATTTTATTGGACAGAAATGTAAAAACAGCACGAGTACAGTCAAACACTTTGTCTAAAAGGATAACACCAAAAAGGTCCTTGCGGTCTTGTTTCCATTGGTGTCCTAGGTACTGGGGGCATTGACCCTTTGACTATCTTAAAACTACATCCCATCACTCAAATACCACTTAATTGCCTCTGAGAGGTAGTGGAGAATTAATAGTCACTAAGTCAGTCAATAGGCTGTTGTTTATCTATAACCCAGTGGTTCTCAACCTGTTCAGGCCGTGACCCCCAAAAATAATCATAATTGAACTGGTAACAGACTGTACAATGAAAGATTATAGGCCTTTAAATTGGTTAATTTAGCAAAGTGTTAAAACTGCACATTACAAAATACAGTAGCTGATCTGCGGTGATGCTATTTTTGCTATTTTAAAATGGTTTTCAGAATAAAAAATTAAATAAGCCATAAGACGCCGTGCAAAATAGGGAATATGTTTGATAAAGTGAGTGATACAGACAGCACAGCTAAAAAAAATAAAATAATACTTGACCCTATTATAAATGAGTCTATCGTGTCTATCAAATTCATGCAGTTTTAATATAATTCACCACTATGTGTTTCAAGTTTCAATTAAAAAATCCAATGTGTGGCCCTTCACTCACTTTATCAAAGTCAGTTTGGCCCCTATAGAAAAAAAACCTGTTTTTTATGTCCAGTGAAGTCAAGACCTACAAAACCAAAACATCTGGGGAAAAAAATATTGTTTTTCTAAAAACATCATTCAATCATAATATCTCAGAATGTGACATATTATGCATGCACAGTAGACTAATGATTATATTTCAGAAACTGATTCCCTGGGAAATACATATTTCAAAATGATGGCAGACGCATATCATGTTTATTAACCACTTCAACCTCATATGGGTAACCAGAGTCCCTCAGGGCTCAATACTAGTGTCTTTTCTGTTTTGGGTTATTGTGGGGAAAGCTTTCGCTGAAAATAGCCGATCGACAAGCTCACAACGCGTCGCAGCGCGGCGCGTTGTGAGCTTGTCGATCGTCTATTTTCTGTGACCAAAATACGGATGCTGGGGTTTTTAAGTGGTTATAAATAATATTGAATATAGAAGTCCTAAGTACATTTGCTCATTTTGTTTTGTTTATTTAGTCACAAGCTCTCTTTAATGCTTTTCATCAGTTAAACATTTATGAAAATCACAGACAGACTTAAAGGGCCACTTCCCTGATTTTGAACCCAAATCCTGTTTTTATGAAGTCGAGGACAAAATAAAGATGATTTGGCAGTGCTTCTATGTTTTTATTTGGAATTTGGAATGTTTACTCTGTGACATCACCGGGTGAACCTCAGTTCCTCCTATAGACTACTTGGACTACAGTGTTTCCTGTAAACTGTAGTTCCAGTTGGAACTATACTAATATCAGCTGGAGTCCTGTGTGACTCTTCTCATGTGTGTACGCTCCAAATAGTTTTGCTGTCCCTATTTTGGCCATTAAACAAAAATATGATTTATTTTTTGCTATGTTGAACAAAATATGTTATTTTCACTACCTTTGTGCAACAGTGTCACACCACGAAGTAGGGCATTATTTATTTTAAGAAAAAAATCATCTAAAGTTGAAATATGGAGATAAAGGTTTTCTACATAACAGCGACAATACCGTATTTTTGATAGTTTGAATGTGAGATTGAACAAGCCTAAGTTTATCCAATAAAACATTAATATAATAAGTGGTACTTTTCATGTCATAGTCCTTTTCAAGAGCAGTGGACCTTAACCAAGAGATGAATGAAACACTACTCTGTTGGGTTTATAGTGTCCTCAAACTAAATATTGTACAAAATCATTATGCCTTTACTCTGATATTTGCTCAAGAAAAAAATAGTTTCATTTGTATTGACAGCAAAATCCTGCATGGCTATAAGCAAACAAGTGGTGAACGCTGCCCCCTTGTGTCCAAAGTGAAACATAACCTGAAACAGAATCTCATATAATGTAACTTTGCATTCACAGTATTGTTTGTTTTTGTTTTGTTTTTAGAATTCCAAAAGCTTAACAAATACGTACATTCAGCTTTTTCATCTGGACCATGTACATAACACAGCTATGAATTACAGTAGGAGAGGTTTTATGGCACACAATGTCATAGATGGTTTTTTTTTTACAGTGAAGTCAAGACCTAAATAACCAAAGAAATCTGGGGGGAAACATATTTTGTCCATCATTCAACCATAATGTCTCAGAATGTGACATTATGTATGCGAATTAGACTAATGATTATATTTCAAAAACTGATTCCCTGGGAAATACATATTTCAAAATTATGGCAGACGCATCATGCTTGTAAAAAAAAAATTGTGCAAAGTACAACAATTATATGAACAGTATCAACTATAGGCTACACTTGATAGGATGAAATGCAACTCAGAAGATGAATTTGAGCAAAATCCAGTTTGCTTCCATTGACAAGTGTACTAAACTATAGGTTACATGTTCATGTGTGGCCTTGAGATCATGTGTCCCCTGACAGTTAAAGCTGTTAAACCAAAGGTCCAGTCGACTGTACCACTGTCCTGTCCACTGAGGTCACAATACTGAATGGAATTCATTCATCATCCTTCAATTTGACTGGCATTTCTCTCACTTAATCTGTAGGAACTTAATCTTGTTTCCTGAAATAACACACACAATGAATAATTCCATGAACACTTCAGGTCCAACCTGAAGTGAGGGGACAAAACAAAAGAGAATGACAAGCAATGACACAACAGCAATAAGGCATCACTGAATTGGCCTCCAGATGTTTTTTTATTATATCATTATGATCGGGTTCACATAGCCTGGCATTGACAGACTGATGATGTGGATTCACTCACACGTTCCTCCACGGTATCAGTCTGGACTTCGGCCCATAGGCAGAGAGTATGAGAAATCAGAAAATGAGCGGGCCAATCAGGGGGCTGCTTTTCACTGTTGTACAGACAGCAGTTGAAACGCAGTCACTGATTGGCCCGGTCATGTCTTTGTAATCCTGAGTGTTAAACTCTTAACGCTCTTCCCTGAATCCATGAGAGAAACGAAATAAAAATTCAGGTCGAGTGTCAGGCTACTCAATACCATGTGTGCCCACTGGAAGAAGTGGAGCGAAAGTGGTCTGTGTGGAACTAGTGAGAAAGTCGAGATACTTCACTAAAATACACATTTTCTACCAGAACTGCCCTCCTTCTCCTTCATGCCGTTCCCGCCTCCAAATAAATACCCCCGATTATCTGTTAACCCCGTGTCACCACCACCAGGCTTTTCCACACGGAGGGGAAATGATGGTGTAGTGTGAGAGTCCAGCTGTACAATGTTCAACCACAAGCTGAACCTGTTTGTGCTACACATTCACTGTCTCTTTAAAACCACTGCCTCCTGCAAACATCCAGGAAGTCCCTCCCTTTGCCTCATAGATGTCTTTGCCTCTCCTAGTTTTCTACAGAGGAAACGAAACCCAGTCTCTCTTCAGAGTAAACCAAAGTGTTGTGTTTTTTCTCAGTGTGAGTGTGGTTGTCAGTCAAATGGCACAACAGCAGCAGCAACAACAACAGACATGTGATCTGGACCAGGACCAGTTCTGCTGTTGTTCTGTCTGTCTGGACCTTCTAAAGGAACCAGTGACTCTACAGTGTGGACACAGTTACTGTAGAAGCTGTATTGAGGGTTACTGGGACCAGTATGAGGAGACTGGAGTCTACAGCTGTCCCCAGTGCAGAGAGAGCTTCAGTCCCAGACCTGTTCTGAGGAAGAACACCTTGCTGGCTGAGGTGAGATGACCTTACAAGTTACAACCACACATTAAACTACATGTTCTGATACACAAAACTCCTTGTTGACTATTTTTGATTTTGATTTGGTTATACTATATGTTGGTTACTACACATTATGTTCTGTATGTTGATAATGCCCAACATAATTATAATAATAGATAATAGATTAATAATAGATAATAGATTTTCTCTTCTAGATAAAGCATGTGTAAGAATGATGTGTACAGTATACTACACCATCATGATCAATCAATCCATTGTGTTCCGCTCATTACATTTCTTTACTAAGCCTGCTGCAGACAATCATTATACAGTATGCCCTGTTATCTTGTTGATATTACTACAGAGCCCTCTGTCAGTCAGTGTAGATTGGTTATACTGAATGTAGTGGTTCTCAAACTTTGCATCTGGATCCCCAGGAGGTCCCCAAATGATGATATTATGCTTAATGTGCAACATTGTTTTCTCACTCAACAGTAAACAAACCAACATACAGTATGTATAGTTTATACAGGGTATCTGTCCATTTTTAAAGTGACAATTTAAGGACTTTAAAGACCTTTTAAATACCTCTAAAATGAAAATTAAAACATAGCATTACTGCGTCAAAAGTAATCAACAAACTACTTTTTTCTTCAAAATAAATGTGAGCACTGTGGCTGCAATCTCTATTGCAGAGTGTTATTTTGAAGAATGTTTATCCTTCTGTTTCTGTCTCTGTAAACGTTGTCTCCATGTTTAGATGATGTTTGATACAGGATGTGAAGATAGATGTTAAAATCTGACATGAAAGGACTGACTGTGTGTGTGTGTGTGTGTGTGTGTGTGTGTGTGTGTGTGTGTGTGTGTGTGTGTGTGTGTGTGTGTGTGTGTGTGTGTGTGTGTGTGTGTGTGTGTGTGTGTGTGTGTGTGTGTGTGTGTGTGTGTGTTGACTATTAAAAACTATTTGTCTCTCCATCGCCCTCCAGGTGACGCTGCAGAGCCGGCACCGGGCAAGTCCATCCGTCACATGTGTCAGTTCCACTCCCACCATAACCTGCTGAGCTTGGCTCAGCCCCCCCCCCCCCCCCTCGGACAGCAGCAGCAGCTCTTCCAGGCTCCAGGCCCCCGACTCGGAGCGCCAGCCCCAGGACGGGAGGCCCCCCATGGGCTCCGCGCTGAGCTTCTCCCTGGTGGGCGGCGGGGGCTGCTCCACCGCCGAGAACAGCATCTGGATCAAGCAGGCGGCGCCCCAGGAGGAGGAGGAGAGTAAGCCCTCCTCCGCCGCCATCACCAACTTCTGGGACTTTTTCACCGGGAAGGGCTTGAGGATGAAGGAAGAGACAGAAAGAGGGAGAGGGGGAGAGAGAGAGTGTGCGTGCGTATGTGGTTGTGCACATGTGTGCACATGTATGTGTGTGTGTTTGTGTGTGTGTGTGTGTGTGTGTGTGTGTGTGTGCACGTGCGTGCGTGCATGCGCGTGTGTGCGTGCGTTGACTTGTGGAAATTAAATTGGGAACTGAGTGAAGTTTCTCTTCACTTATAATCTATAAGTGAAGAGAAAGACAAAAAGGAAGGAGAAGGAAAAGTCTAACATTTGCCCTCAGAAACATTATATTAACCACATGAACCCTAGCGTCCCCTTTCGGGGCATGTCGTAAAAAGCTGATCTACAAGTTCACAGCGTGTCTGTAGAATAATCTATTATTATGATGTAACGGTGGCGTTTGTATTACCTGCACATGTGGCCTTCTAGCCGCTAGAACTAAATATCCTTCTGAAAATAAGATACAGGAAGGCGCTAGAATCTAGCGCCTTCCTGTATCATATTTTCAGAAGGATATTTAGTCATAATAATAAGTACAAATATATACAATTCTAAAAACTACAGCTCTGACCTAGAGTGTTGAAATCAGGGGACTTTGCACATGTCACATGAGAGTCACATGAGAGTGTTGAGAGGGTTGATTGATTAGGTCAGATAAGGAGCTGGGGTACAGTGGCCATTGTTATAGAATAGTGCTAAAGCCTGTGTTTCCAATACACAAGTCACATGATTAATCAACGGAAGGTTTCACCCACATGGGTAGACCAACCCATATAAATAGAGTGGATGCTTGCTGAACAGGAGTGTGTTCTGCATGCATCAGTGTTACTTGTGACCAGGGTGTTATTGCTGTGTTTGTCATTTTCCATTATGAGCGCCGAGGGACTGACGGTAAGAATTTAGAGCGTGTTTACACAGCGATAAATGTTTATATTTCTGATATGTTTTATAGTTGTGTGTGTGAATATCTCATGTCAGTAAGTCGTTGTGTTGTTCTTTGTGTTACCTCTCTTTACTTCCAGGGTGTGATGAAGCTGAGCAGTACAGGAGGTCAGCAGTCTTCTGCCTCTGCTGCTCTGCTGTACGCCGGTCCAGCAGACGTGGCCTGTGATTTCTGCACCGGAGCCAGACCTCACAAAGCTCTCATGTCTTGTCTGGTGTGTCTGGTCTCTTACTGTGAGACTCACCTCCAGCCTCACTACAATGTTCCTGCGTTGAAGAAGCACAAGCTGGTCCCAGCCACCAACAAACTGCAGGAGAAGATGTGCTCCAGTCATGACAAGCTGATGGAGGTGTTCTGTCGCACAGACCGCCAGTGTATCTGCTATCTGTGCACCATGGATGAACATAAGGGCCATGACACGGTGTCAGCTGCTGCAGAGAAGGCAGAGAAACAGGTAGGACCACGATCACTTGAAGATAAATCATAAGAGAGATCATGTTTTAAATATAGAAGCAGAACTAAATGATCATGTCAGAGACATTAAAAGCGCAAACCAGGGTGTTGTACAATAACAAGTATTAAAGGATGAAGTACACTCCTTTTGGACCCAATGAAAAACAGACGCAATTGATCACTTTTCATAATGGTAACCCATTAAATCTGGGAATGCATCTGTGTCATTTTAGATTTCTTTGGCTATTCAAAAATAGCAGATACACATGCTCATAGCGTGGCACCGAGTGCAGCGCTATGAGCTTGTAGATCTGCTCATTTTGAAAAATCGTGAAGATTTGTGCAAATCTTTGAATACATATTTCTTAAAGCGAACATTTGTAACTGTCAAATGTCTCAACAAATGTCTTAATTATCTGAAAAACTATCGTTGCTATATCAGTGGCACTCAAACCTTTTCTTGTCAAGGACTCCCCAAAATGTTGTTTTAGGCCGCCGATCCCCATCAAAATATGTTGTTCCAGGGACCCCCAGAAGCAAAGATTTGAGTTAAACATGTTTCCAAAAATGTATTCAAAGATTTGTACAAATGTTAAAGATTTTTCTAAAATAGCAGATCTACAAGCTTGTAGATCTGCTTTTTTTTTAATAGCCAAGTTATAAAAATAATTGTTATAGCTAAAATCTAAAATGACACAGATGCGTTCCCAGATTGAATGAGTTAATTCATCTTGCCCCTGCAAAAGTGTATTTTGAGGAAGTTACAAAGTTGATTTAAGATGATGTGTGGATCCAAATCTCACTTGTTTTGACCTCGTATCCTGTATGAGTTCTCTTTCTCCTGATTGGATAGAATTGGTAGCCCGACTTGAAAATGTGCTTTGTTTACAAGCCAAACTGTCTCTTCCTGTTTCTTGCAGAAACAGCTGGTGACAATGCAGGAGGAAGTCCAGCAGAAGATCCAGGAGAAAAAGAAGGAGCTGAAAGACCTGAGACGGGTCATGGAGGCCCTGAACGTGAGCTGATGTTATGATAATAGTTCTTGTTCTTGTGTTTACTGTGATGCTACTGTATATGGATGAGACAGTGCCTTGTGTCATCAGAAGCACTAAAGAAGTGGTTCTCACACCTTTTCATGTCAAGGACCCCCAATTAATATGTATTTGGCTGCAGACCCACATTTGAAAATATTTATGTGCCAGCAATCCACATATAAGATTTGTGTTGTTAAAATGTTACAAAGTTATTCAAATGTTTTCACATTCTATCAAGATGTTCTTGAAAATAGCAGATCTACAAGCTCACAACGCGTCACGACGAGTTCGCCATGTGTTGTGAACTTGTAGAATTTTAGGCTATTTTAAGTGGTTAAACAGATTTTTTTTTGTTTTGGTTGGTTAAACAGATGTTGATGGTATATTAACATATTTTTGGGGGGACCCCCTGGAACCCCCTGAAGGACCCCTGGGGGTCCCTGCACTAAAGTACCCAGAATGACAGTAAAGAACAGTGACAGTAAAGAATCCATCATATCATGGAACTTCTGGAATGGCCAACAATACTTATGTTGTGACTGAATGTATTCCCCACAAAGTTCTACACTTACATGAGAACTTATAACCAAGAGTTTCTTTCTTCCTTTCGGCGTGTGTGTGTGTGTGTGTGTGTGTGTGTGTGTGTGTGTGTGTGTGTGTGTGTGTGTGTGTGTGTGTGTGTGTGTGTGTGTGTGTGTGTGTGTGTGTGTGTGTGTGTGTGTGAAGCAGAGCTCTGCAGAAGCAGCAGTGGAGGCCAGTGACAGGATCTTCAGTGAGATGATGGTCTCCATTGAGAAAAGACGCAGTGAGCTTAAAGAACTGATCAGAGATCAGCAGCAGACTGCAGTGGCTCAGACTGAGGCTCTCCTGAGGCAGCTGGAGGACCACATGGAGCAGCTGGAGAGGAGACATGCTGACCTGGAGGAGCTGTCCAACACTGATGACATCATCACTTTCATTCAGGTTCCACACATGGCATTTTACTGTTTGGTTTTGACTCATTTAGGAGAAATCAGCTTCATATTTCATCTCTTTCATCTCATTCCATCATGTCATATTATTATGACATCATAGTATATTACATAACATGACATTATTAATGCTGGTAGTTACTAATACTAATATAGTTGCTAGATACAGTAGTTGTACAGACCACAATAATATTGTCAGAATTAGGCCTGTCACAACTATTACATAATTGCCTAATCACAATTATTTGAGATAATCACAATTAGTTTCCACAATTGTCATAATTGTAAACATTTTCCAAAAATAGCAGATCTACAAGTTCAGCTTCTGAGCTTGTAGATTGTAGATTGTCTATTTCCACTATTTTGTCAAATATTTTGAAAGTATAAATGTATTCAATATCTGCCCTGTACAATTTGTGTTCATAGATTGGAACGGAAATGTATATTTTTTATTGATATGCTCAATACCAAAAACGCAATTATTTGCATGAGAATTAGAGACAAATTGAAATCATCATTTGTGTGCGTGTGCGTGTGCGTGTGCGTGTGCGTGCGCGCGTGTGTGTGTGTGTGTGGTCAATGTACCAATTTATTGATCTTTAATGATCTTCCATCCTTGTCTATACTGGTTTACTTGTCTCTCTCCAGAGTTTCCAGTCTCTCTCCAGTTCCAGTGGATCTCCAGTCTCACCCAGTGTGGTCATCTGTCCAGATGTGATTGATGTGGTGTCTGGTCTGAGAGACCAACTAGACAACATCCTGAAGACAACTTGCCCAGAGATATCAAAGAGAGGTGAGATTTAAATGTGTTTCTTGTTTTTCTAACCAGCCATCATAGTAAACATGGATTGATGAAGTCTGAAGGCAACTGGAGAGATTTGAACTGGAGCAGACTGATGGTACACAGGTTGGCTGTCTGTCAGATTGGACAGAAACATTGAAGAATTTAAGCAAGAATATTTCTCAAAGGAGAGGTTAGGGTCAGATTTAAATGTCTTTATTGTGTTTTAACCAGCCCCTATACTGTACTGTACAATTGTAAGTGTTGAAACAGTTTGTACAGGTGGAAGTATGTCTGGGAAGGCTACTAAAGCCTGTAGTATGGCGGGCAGTAGATTAGTGTGACCTGTGTTTCATGTCACCCGCTACAGTATATAAATGCACCATTTAATATTTATTATTATTTATTATCATTTTTATTATATTTCCGTTCTTAATAAATGATCTTGAGGAGTTCTCTCTCCTGATTGAATGAAATGTGAAACCCACCTGAAAATGTATTTTCTGAAGAGCTGGGGAGACAGCTGTTACTGAACAAACACTATATAATAGCAATGATTACTATCAAGCTATAATAGCTTGAACCTTTTGACAAAACCCTTGGAACTTCAGTTTAATCCATTCTTCAGTATGATGTCTGTCATATATGCTATATATGTGACTGTGCCTTTAAGAGAGCTACGTTACGACACTGCCGTAAAGCAGGCCTGTTGTCTTTTACGTCAGTCGTATGTTGTGACCTCCTGTAGACTCACGCTGTATGTTTCATAGATATATATAAAGGCTAGATGGCTCAAGGGGACGGCGCAAGCGTAGCTCAACCGCGGCCATCTTGAAACAGTCATTCATAACATTATGTCTATGGTGCATATACTTTGAAATAACCATAGCGTGCTCAATTTTCATCTGATTTTCAAACGGTTTGGTGTGTTGTAAACACCAAAGATGTAGTTATGATACTGCATACTTATAATTATAATCATGTTTTTTTTTATTTTTTATAATTTTATAATTTTATAATTTTATTACATCTTTGGTGTTTACAACACACCAAACCGTTTGAAAATCGGATGAAAATTGAGCACGCTATGGTTATTTTAAAGTATATGCTCCATAGACATAATGTTATGAATGACTGTTTCAAGATGGCCGCCATGTGGCAACGTCGTACTCCATTGGCCAGCAGCGCGGGTGAGTCATCTAGCCTTTATATATATCTATGGTTTTACATGCCTGAAGTCAGCAGTAAAGTCTATTGGATTTGACCCTTTGTGTGGACATAGAAATCCTTTACAATGTCATGATGACCTTTACTGTTTTCTTGTGTCTCCAGTTGATGTTTTACATCCAGCGGAGCCTCAGACCAGAAAGGACTTTTTACAATGTGAGTCCATGTTGATGCAGGTTCTGAACGTTGAAGTTTCATTCTGATATGTTGTTATTTAAAGCTCTAATGAGTTTGATCTGAGAGACTAACTCTAAACACAATAAGGTTCATGAGGTTTGATTTTTCTTTTGTCGTGTGTTCTCACAGATTCCTCTCCTCTGTCTCTGGACATGAACACAATAAGCAAAGATCTCTCCCTGTCAGAGGAGAAGAGGAAGGTGACTAGAACAAAACAACAACAACCTTACCCTGATCATGCAGAGAGATTTGCTAAGTACACTCAGGTGATGTGTACAGAGGGTCTGTCTGAACGTTGTTACTGGGAAGTAGAGTGGAGTGGTTATGGGGTTGGTATAGCAGTCTGTTATAAAGACGTCAGCAGACAAAGCTACTTTGGAAACAATGTTAAATCCTGGTGTTTAGAGTGCATTGGTAAAAACTACTGGTTCACACACAACAGTGTTCAGACTAAAGTGTCAGGGCCTTTCTCCTCCAGAGTGGGGGTGTACCTGGACCACAAGGCAGGTACTCTGTCCTTCTACAGTGTTTCTGACACAATGACCCTCCTACACACAGTTCAAACCACGTTCACACAACCTCTCTATCCAGGAATAAGGGTTTGGAACTATGGAGATGCAGAGCTGTGTAAGACATGGTAGACATGTTAAGAATACTGATGATGATATTCAGTTGAAAACTTTGTTTTCTTCATTTGATGATTTTCTCTTCTAGATAAAGCATGTGTAAGAATGATGTGTACAGTATACTACACCATCATGATCAATCAATCCATTGTGTTCCGCTCATTGCATTTCTTTAATAAGCCTGCTGCAGACAATCATTATACAGTATGCCCTGTTATCTTGTTGATATTACTACAGAGCCCTCTGTCAGTCTGTGTAGATTGGTTATACTAAATGTAGTGGTTCTCAAACTGTGGGTCTGGACCCCCAGGAGGTCCCCAAATGATATTTTGCTTAATGTGCAACATTGTTTTCTCACTCAACAGTAAACAAACCTACAAACACAAACATACCGTACATACATGTATAGTGTATGTATAATGTATACAGAGTACATTTCTAAAGTGACAATTTAAGGACTTTTTAAGACCTATTGAATACCTCTAAAATGAGACATTACTGTGTCAAAAGTAATTAACAAACTATACTATAGAAAATGGTCAAAAATTGGCCAAATATTACCTGACAAAGAGAGAATTTGTGAAAATAGCCGATCTACAAGCTCACTGTGAGCTTGTAGATCTGCTGTTTTCACAATATTGATGAAGTCAAACTAAATGTAATGCCTCAACTCCTGCAATTCCAAGTGCTTGTCAGGGTGGCTGGTCCCCAGTTCAAATAGGATTATTTTGGGGAGTCTCTGCCTGAAAATGTTTGAGAACCACTGGTGTAATGTCTTCCTCCTCATTGTGTCAATAGGGTATTGTGTGTCAACAGTTAATCGCTTTTAAAAACATTTTAATGTGATGAACAATGTTTTTACCCCATTTTGTAAATACAGTAGAAACCTTGGAGTCCTTCAAACAGTTACACACTTATGAAGCCATGTTAAAAACAAAAGAGGGGGGAAAAGCTTCTGTACTTTCTTTAATATCTACAAGCTCACGACTTATCTGGCAAAATGACAAAATTATGTTTCAATTCATATAAAGGAGTTTGACACCATCAGGTAATCATTATGTTTTCATTAACTTTACTTAATTTACACTGACTTGTTTTTTTTCAAAATAAATGTCAGTCTGCAACCTCTAACAGTGTTTTAGTCTGATTTGAAGAATGTTTCTGTCTCTCTGTGAAAGTTGTCTCCATGTTTAGATGACGTTTTATACAGGATGTGAAGATAGATGTTAAAACAGTCTGAGGACTGAGAGGACAAGACCAATATCTGATTAATTCTGTGTGTGTGCTTGTAGATCTGCTATTTCCACTATTTTTTGAAAATGTGCAGCATTGTCTCTTCAAAGCCCAGAACACATTGAATATGAAACATTCAACACTGTAGTAACTGAACCTAGATTACCAAGTCATACAATAACATTGTGATTCAACAATACAATGAGAACCCCTGAACTGAAAGTGACTGGAGTTAGTTTCTGTCCCTCCCTGAAATCACTTCAATATGATTGATAACATAATAAATAAATAATGTTTAAGTGATTTTTTTTCTTTTGCTGTTTTACAAAAACAAATATAAAACAGTGTAACCGTGTCAGTCACACCACAAAGTAGGGCATTATTTCATGAACAAAATCCTATAAAGGTTTTCTGCATAACAGCATCAATATACAGTATTTTTTGGCAGTTTGAATGTGAGCTGGAACAAGCCTCATGATACGTGTAAGAGAGGAATGTACTGAATCACACTGATAGTAAACACATTTTACCCAATAAATTATATTTATAATAAGATGTGCTCCAATACTTTTCATGTCATAGTCCTTTTCAAGAGCAGTGGACCTCTATTGTTATTAGCAAGAGATTAATCAAACACTATACTTTTGGGTTGATATTGTCCTCAAACTAAATATTGTACATAATCATTATAGTCAGGGGATATTAGTATTTTCCAATCTTGGAATAAATTCCTTACCAAAAAAGATCTTCACCAATGTGTTTGTAAAGGTGTCTAGTAACACATCTCACAAAGACTGAAATGCAGTTTCCCTAGGAGAATTTTTGACAGCTGCTGAAAGTTGGGGAACCCACCATAACCTTGGTTAAAAAAAAGATAAAAAAGAAAATCTAAATTTAATTCTGTTTTAAGTAGCATGTGAGGGGTCAAACTAGGGTGATTGATTCTGAATCCATTGCAAGCATTTGTTTTGCACCAAAACCACTCCTTGGGCTAAAAACGGCCATAGCCATCCTTTTCCAGGTATACTTTTTGTGTAAAAAGCCCATTGAGATTGGGCCGTTTTTAGCCCAAGGAGTGGTTTTGGTGCAAAACAACTGCTTGCAATGGATTCAGAATCTTAAAAACACCCTCGTTTGACCCCTCACATGCTACTTAAAACAGAATAAAAATGGTATGTTTCCCCCGCATAAGGTTATGGTGGGTTCCCCAACTTTCAGCAGCTGTCAAAAATTCCCCTAGGGAAACTGCATTTCAGTCTTTATGAGATGTGTTACTAGACACTTTTACAAAATAAATGTCAGTCTGCAACCTCTAACAGTGTTTTAGTCTGATTTGAAGAATGTTTCTGTCTCTGTGAAAGTTGTCTCCATGTTTAGATGACGTTTTATACAGGATGTGAAGATAGATGTTAAAAGAGTCTGAGGACTGAGAGGACAAGACCAATATCTGATAAATTCTGTGTGTGTGTGTGTGTGTGTGTGTGTGTGTGTGTGTGTGTGTGTGTGTGTGTGTGTGTGTGTGTGTGTGTGTGTGTGTGTGTGTGTGTGTGTGTGTGTGTGTGTGTGAGAGCTTGTAGATCTGCTATTTCCACTATTTTTGAAAATGTGCAGCATTGTCTCTTCAAAGCCCAGAACACATTGAATATGAAACATTCAACACTATAGTAACTGAACCCAGATTACCAAGTCATACAATAACATTGTGATTCAACAATACAATGAGAACCCCTGAACTGAAAGTGACTGGAGTTAGTTTCTGTCCCTCCCTGAAATCACTTGAATATGATTGATAACATAATAAATAAATAATGTTTAAGTGATTTTTTTTCTTTTGCTGTTTTACAAAAACAAATATAAAACAGTGTAACCGTGTCAGTCACACCACAAAGTAGGGCATTATTTCATGAACAAAATCCTATAAAGGTTTTCTGCATAACAGCATCAATATACAGTATTTTTTGGCAGTTTGAATGTGAGCTGGAACAAGCCTCATGATACGTGTAAGAGAGGAATGTACTGAATCACACTGATAGTAAACACATTTTACCCAATAAATTATATTTATAATAAGATGTGCTCCAATACTTTTCATGTCATAGTCCTTTTCAAGAGCAGTGGACCTCTATTGTTATTAGCAAGAGATTAATCAAACACTATACTTTTGGATTGATATTGTCCTCAAACTAAATATTGTACATAATCATTATAGTCAGGGGATATTAGTATTTTCCAATCTTGGAATAAATTCCTTACCAAAAAAGATCTTCACCAATGTGTTTGTAAAGGTGTCTAGTAACACATCTCACAAAGACTGAAATGCAGTTTCCCTAGGAGAATTTTTGACAGCTGCTGAAAGTTGGGGAACCCACCATAACCTTGGTTAAAAAAAAGATAAAAAAGAAAATCTAAATTTAATTCTGTTTTAAGTAGCATGTGAGGGGTCAAACTAGGGTGATTGATTCTGAATCCATTGCAAGCATTTGTTTTGCACCAAAACCACTCCTTGGGCTAAAAACGGCCATAGCCATCCTTTTCCAGGTATACTTTTTGTGTAAAAAGCCCATTGAGATTGGGCCGTTTTTAGCCCAAGGAGTGGTTTTGGTGCAAAACAACTGCTTGCAATGGATTCAGAATCATAAAAACACCCTCGTTTGACCCCTCACATGCTACTTAAAACAGAATAAAAATGGTATGTTTCCCCCGCATAAGGTTATGGTGGGTTCCCCAACTTTCAGCAGCTGTCAAAAATTCCCCTAGGGAAACTGCATTTCAGTCTTTATGAGATGTGTTACTAGACACTTTTACAAACACATTGGTGAAGAAATTTCTTGGTAAGGAATTTATTCCAAGATATTTTCAATATCCCCTGACTATTGCAACAAGCAACTACTTGCAACCATTATCCCCAATGGCAGTTGCAAGGAGTTGCATTGGTGCGGTCTGGCCTTTACACAAGAAAATAAGAGACGAGTTTAGGGGTATATAGATGGGGGGGGGGGGGAGGTTCTTGTGTTGTTCCAGTGAACAAACATTGAATTAATTGCTGTGTTCTCAGATGCTATGTTTTACCAAATCAAAGAATTGCAGTAGTACAGTAGGTCATGAATCATGACAGGGCAATGTGAAAGATATTAACCTTTTGAATGGTATGTTTCCCCCGCATAAGGTTATGGTGGGTTCCCCAACTTTCAGCAGCTGTCAAAAATTCCCCTAGGGAAACTGCATTTCAGTCTTTATGAGATGTGTTACTAGACACTTTTACAAAATAAATGTCAGTCTGCAACCTCTAACAGTGTTTTAGTCTGATTTGAAGAATGTTTCTGTCTCTGTGAAAGTTGTCTCCATGTTTAGATGACGTTTTATACAGGATGTGAAGATAGATGTTAAAAGAGTCTGAGGACTGAGAGGACAAGACCAATATCTGATAAATTCTGTGTGTGTGTGTGTGTGTGTGTGTGTGTGTGTGTGTGTGTGTGTGTGTGTGTGTGTGTGTGTGTGTGTGTGTGTGTGTGTGTGTGTGTGTGTGTGTGTGTGTGTGTGTGTGTGTGTGTGAGAGCTTGTAGATCTGCTATTTCCACTATTTTTGAAAATGTGCAGCATTGTCTCTTCAAAGCCCAGAACACATTGAATATGAAACATTCAACACTATAGTAACTGAACCCAGATTACCAAGTCATACAATAACATTGTGATTCAACAATACAATGAGAACCCCTGAACTGAAAGTGACTGGAGTTAGTTTCTGTCCCTCCCTGAAATCACTTGAATATGATTGATAACATAATAAATAAATAATGTTTAAGTGATTTTTTTTCTTTTGCTGTTTTACAAAAACAAATATAAAACAGTGTAACCGTGTCAGTCACACCACAAAGTAGGGCATTATTTCATGAACAAAATCCTATAAAGGTTTTCTGCATAACAGCATCAATATACAGTATTTTTTGGCAGTTTGAATGTGAGCTGGAACAAGCCTCATGATACGTGTAAGAGAGGAATGTACTGAATCACACTGATAGTAAACACATTTTACCCAATAAATTATATTTATAATAAGATGTGCTCCAATACTTTTCATGTCATAGTCCTTTTCAAGAGCAGTGGACCTCTATTGTTATTAGCAAGAGATTAATCAAACACTATACTTTTGGATTGATATTGTCCTCAAACTAAATATTGTACATAATCATTATAGTCAGGGGATATTAGTATTTTCCAATCTTGGAATAAATTCCTTACCAAAAAAGATCTTCACCAATGTGTTTGTAAAGGTGTCTAGTAACACATCTCACAAAGACTGAAATGCAGTTTCCCTAGGAGAATTTTTGACAGCTGCTGAAAGTTGGGGAACCCACCATAACCTTGGTTAAAAAAAAGATAAAAAAGAAAATCTAAATTTAATTCTGTTTTAAGTAGCATGTGAGGGGTCAAACTAGGGTGATTGATTCTGAATCCATTGCAAGCATTTGTTTTGCACCAAAACCACTCCTTGGGCTAAAAACGGCCATAGCCATCCTTTTCCAGGTATACTTTTTGTGTAAAAAGCCCATTGAGATTGGGCCGTTTTTAGCCCAAGGAGTGGTTTTGGTGCAAAACAACTGCTTGCAATGGATTCAGAATCATAAAAACACCCTCGTTTGACCCCTCACATGCTACTTAAAACAGAATAAAAATGGTATGTTTCCCCCGCATAAGGTTATGGTGGGTTCCCCAACTTTCAGCAGCTGTCAAAAATTCCCCTAGGGAAACTGCATTTCAGTCTTTATGAGATGTGTTACTAGACACTTTTACAAACACATTGGTGAAGAAATTTCTTGGTAAGGAATTTATTCCAAGATATTTTCAATATCCCCTGACTATTGCAACAAGCAACTACTTGCAACCATTATCCCCAATGGCAGTTGCAAGGAGTTGCATTGGTGCGGTCTGGCCTTTACACAAGAAAATAAGAGACGAGTTTAGGGGTATATAGATGGGGGGGGGGGGAGGTTCTTGTGTTGTTCCAGTGAACAAACATTGAATTAATTGCTGTGTTCTCAGATGCTATGTTTTACCAAATCAAAGAATTGCAGTAGTACAGTAGGTCATGAATCATGACAGGGCAATGTGAAAGATATTAACCTTTTGAATTTGAAAAAATGTTTGGGCTCATATCAGGAATTACCTTTTGATAGGTGGGTATGTCTCTTTAATGTGTCCCTGTAGCTACAACTAAAGAGCAACCTAGTTTGTACGTGGTCTAGGCTATTCATGAGTCTACTGGCCGGTCCTTTTGTGTGCAGCCTTGACCCCCAGTCTGGGTCTGAGACCTGAGTAGACGTGGAAAATGAACCCACAAGTGTTTTAAAGTGAAATACCCATTTAGGATTCAGCATAATTAGTCATAATAACGTCTTAGAATAGATCCATTAGAGCACCAGGTCTGTGGTGGGACAGATTTGAAAGTGAAGTGCTCTGAGCTGAACAGCAGGTGGCGGTAATGCATTGCCTATGGATGCTAATTTGCCATAAAACTACAACAAAAAGAAGTCTACTGAGTTATGTCCAGTGTTGCCATGTCTGCTTATTATAAGTGACTTTGGGCTTGTTTTTCTGTAAAGTTGCTTGTAAATAATTGGGGGGGGGGGGGGGATTTGTGATGTTAAAATGTCAAATTGTTTTCAATATTTTTCTTAGGAAAATAGCAGATCGTCGCATCGCCATGAGTTGTAGATCTGCTATTTTCAAATAGCCAATGTTTAAAGGCCGAAGGGCTCGCTTCTTTTGAGCTTGTTTTCATAGTGTTAATTTTGTTGACTTAGACTAGACTAAAAGACTAAGATTTTGATATTTAGTCGACTAAGACTAGACTAATACTAAACAATTTCAGAAGACTAAAATAGAACTAAAACTAAATGGTGTGTTACTTAAAAGACTTTAAAGACTAAATCAGAATTTGCTGTCAAAATGAACACTGTTTTCATAGACCTTGTAAAGAACATTCAGGGCATACTTGCCAGTATTAGCCATAGATGGATAACACCGCAAGGTGGATCATGGCAGGATGCCCAGAAACCTATATAAGGGGATGAATGACCTATTCAGTCCTGACCTTTAGTGACCCATTCGATCCCAAGTCCCAACCTTCCATAGATGGAGAGATCATATACCTAACATACCTAGCCCGGCCCCTGACATCAGAGAACCCCTCCTGGAACTCCATATATGGACAGTGGTGTAAAGTAACTAAGTACATTTACTCAAGTACTGTACTTAAGTACACTTTTGTTTTGAGGAATTCTTACTGTACTGGAGTATTTCCCATTGTCTATACTTTTACTTCTACTCCACTACATCTCAGAGGCAAATATTGTACTTTTACTCCACAACAATTATTTAAAAACTTTAGTTACTTTGCAGATATAAATTATGATTATTATGAAACATACATTAACCACTTTAGCCTATTTTATACCTAGGCTATTTTAGTACTTTTACTTTTGGTACTTTAAGTATATTTTGATGCCAATACTTTGGTCTTTTACTTAAAGGAGGAGTTCACCCAAAAAATGACTTATTTTCCATCAATTGCACACCCCATGAAGCCTTGAATTCATGGATTTATTTTGGTTTTTGTGGCATTCCTAAGCCAATAATTTGATGACCGGGTGTGTATCCGGTAGGAGACACAAATAATCTACTTTGTGTCTCCTACCGGATACATTAGCCAGTAGGAGACGGGAATCAAATGATTAGCTTAGGAATGCCACAAAAACTAAAATAAATCCATGGATTCAAGGCTTCATGGGGTGTGCAATTGATGGAAAATAAGTAATTTTTTGGGTGAACTCCTCCTTTAAGTAAATTTTGAATTCTGGACTTTTACTTGTAACAGAGTATGTCTATATTGCAGTAAGTAAAACATCTGAGTACTTTTCCCACCACTGGTATATGGAGATAACCGAAACGTCCAGGACTGACATTATAGTCCCAGGTTTGGGCATAACTGACATAAGCCCGCTTCCATATATGGATATATGACTGACACTAACTGACATCAGTAGTGACACCAGGACAGCAGCCAACGGTATAAAGGCGACGGAACTCCCTGCTTAATGCAGATACATCAGCGACCTCGAGCGACATTAACTCCTTCCAGAGAGATAAGCATCAACACAACTCATCAGTAGTTGGTTTCCACCGCCTAAAGCATCACATATCGGTTTGACCTACTACTTGGATCATTTTTGCTTGTTTCCCTGTCAAAACCTGGCAACACCGGTTAACGTCATAACCCTGCGACCCATGAAACCATAGAGAGAGGAACCGCACCAAGTTTGTCCTCAAAAAAAGAGCCTTTAATATCATTGTTATCGTTCTTCTCATTACATGAATGATTATCTGACAGAATGCAGCGGGTTTTGAGGTCTCGGTGGTTTGTGGGCGGGGTGGGGGTGTCTGTGGGAACGGGTCTGGGTCTGTTAGTGTCTGCTTTAAGGGAGAAGAAGCAGGAGAAACATCAGGAGGAGGACACACACCTCCATGGTCTCCTGTGTCACCTCCCTGTCGTCCCCATACCCAGTGTAGAGGCCTCCTCCACCGACCTGACGGTCAGTACGTTTATTATACTGTAAATGCACTAGTTAGTGGTCACTCATCACTGTCAACGCACTGTTTCCTCATTACTGTAGTCAGTGTAGACCAGGGGTCAGAGAGAGAGACCAAGCAGGGACCTCCAATACATTATGTTGTTACATAAAAGCTTTCCATGTAACTTGATCCTATGGTGCTTCTCTGTCTTCTTCTTAAAGGGCTAAATGTTATCCTCTTAACAATCATTGTAAAATCCTACCTCTGTACTATTTGCAAACTGTTTATTATTATCATTCAATCAATCAATCAAGCAATCTTATATGGTGTTTACCTGTCTTCTATGGTGCTTCCTATGGTGCTTACCTGTCTTCTACGTATGGTGCTTCCTATGGTGCTTACCTGTCTTCTATGGTGCTTCCTATGGTGCTTACCTGTCTTCTATGTATGGTGCTTCCTATGGTGCTTACCTGTCTTCTATGTATGGTGCTTCCTATGGTGCTTACCTGTCTTCTATGTATGGTGCTTCCTATGGTGCTTACCTGTCTTCTATGTATGGTGCTTCCTATGGTGCTTACCTGTCTTCTACGTATGGTGCTTCCTATGGTGCTTTCCTGTCTTCTATGGTGCTTCCTATGGTGCTTAAAACTGAACGCTGTTTCTCCACGCTTAGTTCTGAGTCTGGGTTCAGAACGCAGACCTCTCCCAGATGACCTGAGAGGTCTGGATGGTTCATGATTTCACAAGAAAATGTAATGACCCTAAACAGTTTTCTGTTTGCTACAATATCAGTGGTTTCCAAACTTTGTCATCATGTCAAGGTAACCTAAATTATATGTATTATTTGGCCGTAGACCCCATCTCCAAATATTTCGTTCCAGGGACCCCCCAGAAGCAAAGATTTGAGTTACAAATGTTCACTTAAAAATACATATTTATATTCATAGATTTGCACAAATGTTCACGATTCTTTGACATACAGGTAGCCAGTGTAAAGATCTTAGAGCTCCACTTTCTTGGTATCAGTAAAGTTCACTTTCAGTGTGTGCAATTACCGGTAATTAATATTTCTTTATTTATATCAGAAGCAGTTTGATTTGAATGTAATGCTCATTATTATGGTCTGTGTTTCAGGCGTACCAGGGGGGCACACCTGTACCAGGCGGGGCAGTAGCGAAGTACGGCTTCCCCTCATTGGCTAACGTCAAGACCAGAGAGTCCTATGTCACTTCCTATGACCCCCGCACCCGCACGGCATCCTGGGTAATAGAACAGCTGAACTCCTCCTCCATCACTGGACCTTCAAACAGGAACAACTGTAACTTCAAAGAAGATGACAGGTGATGATTATTAGTATTAGTGTTGTTGTTGTTGTTGTTAATAATAATAGTAGTAATAATATTAACAGCGTCGTATTCCATTAAACAGTTTAACTTAAACAGTTTAACTTAAAGTTCTCTTCTATTGGTGGATGTTCTGTGCGGTTCTCTTCTATTGGTGGCTGTTCTGTGCGGTTCTCCTCTATTGGTGGCTGATATTTCTGCGGTTTGATTCCCAGCGTTCACGTGTACCACCGATCGACCAACGCAGACTACAAGGGGAGTGGCTTTGACAGAGGTCACCTGGCTGCAGCAGGCAATCACAAGTGGAACCAAAAGGCCATGGACGACACCTTCTACCTGAGCAACGTCTCACCACAGGTACTGTAATAATACCAGGGACGCACCACTATATTGGCTGCATGTTGGTATCGGACGATATTTGCCTCGTTGACTGCCATCGGTGTATTGGCAAATAATAATAATAATGAATAATACATTCACCGATGGCAGTAGCCGATATTTATCTGTTGGGATGCATCGGGTTTTCGCTGGTTATGTTGGTGTGTTTTTACCTCCAGTCCAGATTTTTATAATGAAGATTTATTTGTTTCCCTGGCACAAAATGTGTAATGAATAAAATAAACAAATATTTAGACTCCGCTACATTTCTAAGAAGGGAGTGTGGTTCAGTGTTGATTTCGTCGACTAAAACTATGACGAAAAACTATGACTATGACTACCTTTTTTCACTGATGAAGATTAAATAAAAACTAAGCTATGATGACTAAAACTGAGACTAAATATATTGACAATTTCGTCAACAAATAAAAAAGTGAGGGACTAGTGGAGAAGAGATCCAGTAGAACTAGAAGACAAGACATTTTATGTTTGGTTGCGCTCAGGTGTTGCTCTGAAAATAGCACATCTACAAGCTCACAACGCGTCGCTGTGAGCTTGTAGATCGTCTATTTTCATCATGCAACCAAGTGTAAGATCAGCCATTACGACGCCATCAAGGCACCGCCAACATACATTTTTAGTAGACTAAATCAAATGTAGATTTAGTCTACTACAATCTTATGATATTTAGTCGACTAAAGCTAGACTAAAAAACTAAAACATTTCAGATGACTAAAATATGACTAAATGGAATTTTATTCAAAAGACTATTACTAAAACAAAATCAAAAGTTGCTGTCAAAATCAACACTGGTGTGGTTGTACTGGTGTGACCACAGTGATGGTATTTCTGTAGTGGTGGTTGTACTGGTGTGACCACACACAGTGATGCATTGATACACACACACCATAATAACAGTCATCCTCTCCTCTGCTCTAGAATCCTCATATGAACCAGAAGGCATGGAACAATCTGGAGCAAATGTGTCGTTCACTGACCACGCGTTACCGCAATGTTTACGTCTGCACCGGACCGCTCTACCTGCCCAGGTATAGTACACCTACAGTACACACACACACACACACACACACACACACACACACACACACACACACACACACACACACACACACACACACACACACACACACACACACACACACCTGACCGCTGTACCTGCCCAGGTACAGCACACCTACACACACACACACACCTGACACACACCGGACCGCTGTACCTGCCCAGGTATAGTACACCTACAGTACACACACACACACACCTGACCGCTGTACCTGCCCAGGGGTCTACTCCACGAAAGCGGAATTAAATTATCCTGGTTTGAAAGGCAAATCCAGGTTTGACAAGCCTGCGCCGTTCAGCCTGGTTTATTCAGTTCCACGAACGCCAAGCCGGGCTGAGAAGGAGAGGTTTGTCGAGCCAGGATCGTTAAACCAGGCTGAATGTGAGTTCACATATTCCTATAAAAGACCATGAAAGTCGATAGCAGAATACTTGAACTTGACCAATCATGGAGCCCAAAACCAGAGTGGCGTTCTTCTCTGTGGCTGAACAGCAGCACTGCAGCAGCTCATGAAATCATACAAGGAAGTAAAATGTATAATAAGCAAGAGAGGAAACACAGCCACAATAAATATAGATCCAGGGAGAAAGCGTGGCAAAGTATTGCAGAGAAATTAAATGCACAAGTTGTCCAAAAATATGCAATTAATTTATATACAAATCCATAAATATATAATTCAGTTAGGCTTAAACATAAGGAGTTTAAGTGAATGTTGGAATTATAATTACACACTTAGAATAATTTTCTAATTTCTAAAATCGAAGATCTACAAGTGAAAAGCTTGCCTTTTGGCGGCCGGGGGTCCCCGGTCCACGGGGGTCAACGGGGGGCCGGGGGTCAAAGGGGGGCCGGGGGTCAACGGGGGGCCGGGAGTACCCGGCCCCCCGTGTACTCCCGGACCCCCGTTGACCCCCAACAGAGGTCCGGGGTATACGGGGGTCCACGGGGGTCCGGAGGTCCACGGGGGCGGGGGTCCATGGGGGGCTGGGGACCCCCGGCCGCCATAAGACAAAAACATTTCGGGCTTGTAGATCTTCGATTTTCGCATAAGAATTGAATAAGTGTGGAAAAACTCATTGGTTTATGATTGGAGTCATTGGACTAACAGCTATTTCACAAAACTTGAAGAACAAGGCACTGGATTAATAAAGCTTGGCTGTTAGCCTGGTCCGGACCAGGCTAACTTCACAGCTAAATTACCATGGTAACTAAGGCAGGATTGCTTCAATTTTCTTTTGTGAAACAGGATCATGGATAAACATATCCAGGTTTACTGGCTAAGTTAATCTGCCGAGCTAACTCAGTTTTCGTGAAACCGATTCCTGGATAATTTAAGCCAGGATAGCCGATTAAACCCGGTTTAAACCCGGTTTATCCCTAATCCAGGTTTCGTGGAATAGACCCCTGTATAGTACACCTACACACACACACCTACACACACACCTGACACACACCTGACCGCTGTACCTGCCCAGGTATAGTACACCTACACACACACCTGGAATGAACTGAAACCTAGTGAATTTAAATCATTAGCGAGGTTTGGATAAAGGTTGATTGATGTTGTTGTTCATGACTGCTATGTGTGTTTATGTTTGGTGTGTGTGTGTGTGTGTGTGTGTGTGTGTGTGTGTGTGTGTGTGTGTGTGTGTGTGTGTGCGCGCGTGTGTGCGCGCGTGTGCGTGTGTGTGTGTAGACAGGAGCCTGATGGGAAGCTGTATGTGAAGTACCAGGTGTTGGGACGAAACCACGTTGCCGTGCCAACACACTTCTTCAAGGTAGGCCTCCTGTTTTTATGGCCCCTTTCCACTAGGCCTGTGACAATCATGACATTTTACTTGACCGTTAATTGTCGCACAAACAATTGCGATTAACAATTTCATTGTGTGTTCTTGGCATTGAACATTAGAACATATGAATGAAAATTACATTTCAGTTTGCCTTTTAGGCTTTGTAAAAAAAACGATGAATTAACTACAAATAACTTAAATATAAGTTCTTTCTTTGTTTTTGTTTTTTTTACTTTACAACATATGGGTCAAAACATCAGTAAATATACTTAAAGTACCAAAAGTAAAAGTACAAAAATGTTCGAAAATAGCAGATCTACAAGCTCACAACGCGTTGCATCGCGACGCGTTGTGAGCTTGTAGATCTGCTATTTTCAAATAGCCTAAGTATAAAATAGGGCTAAAGTGGTTAATGTATATTTTATAATATAATAATTTATATCTACAAAGTAACTAGTAACTAAAGTTTTTAAATAATTGTAGTGGAGTAAAAGTTCAATATTTGCCTCTGAGATGTAGTGGAGTAGAAGTAAAAGTATAGTATAGGGTGTGTATGGGGCGGACGCGTGCATCACCGTGAGTGTGTGAGTGTGGCTTCAGGAAGTAAATTCCTGTCCCAGCGGTCGGTACGCGAGAGCGCCTCCCTTCGTTTGATGTGCCGCTCAGCATGCATTTTGACGACCAGTTACTGTATGTGCACCCCTGGCCATTATCATGAATTTTTACTATTTGTTTATCGTGTCCAGGTGTTGATTTTGGAGGGGTCAAACGGGGTGGAGCTTCGTTCCTACATCATGCCCAACTCGCCCGTCGACGAGAAGACCCCGCTGGAGCGCTTTCTGGTTCCCATAGACACCATCGAGAGAGCTTCAGGACTGCTGTTTGTGCCAAACATCATGAAGAGAACCAACACCCTGCAGGCCATCACTGCTAAATGAAAAACTACGAATCCCAGCCACCATCATCACCACCACCACATAAGACTACAAATCCATCCATTTCAGATGCCCTGGACCGAGCACGACCGTACCCGAGGGACAAGTCAATATTTTGGACCCGGCTCAGTTCTCGGTTCGGGTCTTTGGTTGCCGGGCAGACCCGTGCCACCCTCTACACCTGGGGTTTTCAACGTTTTTCAGGCCAAGGACCCCCTAGCTGAGAGAGAGATGAAGCAGGGACCCCCCCCCATTACATATTGGATTCATGTTGAATGTGTTTTCAGACATTTAGCCACTTAAACCTTCAATACGTTGTAAACGTGCCCTTTGGCTCTGTATTGGTCCGCTCTTTTTTCCCCTGTACACCAAGAGCTATTTGCCGAAAATAGTCGATCTACAAGCTCACAGCGCCTCGCAGTGCGAGGCGCTGTGAGCTTGTAGATCGGCTATTTTCGGCTAATGTAAGAATAGGGATGATAGGGTTCAAGTGGTTAGTGTAAAAAAAAGTCCCCATCACACAATAATTTGGCGGCCCCCCTGTAGTTACTCTGAGGACCCCCTAGGCGCCCTAATATTTAATAATATCATGTGCAGTGACATTTCTACATACAGCGGTGAAACAGTAGCGTGGGACGTGAGTACTAGCTGTAAAATGGACTCTACTTTCTTCTGCCCTCTTTCTCTCTATTGTCTTTCTCTCAGATTGCTGTGACTCACCTTTTTCTGTCATTTTGTCAATTTTGATCAGCCAATCGAACGTCGATTTGTAATGTAATTGTTGGGTTTGTGTTGGCAACGCAAGGCAGTCAGTAGTGGGCTGTTAACAGCCTCGTCACTAAACGGACAGAGCAATCTTTATAATAATTACAAAACTACTTCACGAGAACAATGTTGGTGTAACTCAGGGATCTTTACATGTTTTGATCATGAACAACAGTACGACATTTCCTGGTACAGACACGATGCCAGTGCAGCGAGCGACGGTGTTGGTCTTGTGCTGGTGAATTGGCCACTACCATCCCGTCCCGTAGTCATTTACAGGACAATATGACTGCCTATCCAAATGATCCACATGGGAAGTAAACTGTAGCTGTTGGGTGGAAACCTTGTATGTCCAAAAAACGCTACTTTTCAGGAAATGGATCCAATGTAGTTATTTAAGCACAAGCTCTTGTTAATACTTTTCATTTGTTCAATATTTATAAAAAAACACTTTCACTTTATTTATTATTTACATTAATAACCAAAACAGCTGAACTACATGCGGCCATAGCTGAGTGGTTAGTGAGCCCGCCTAGGGAGCCAGAGGCCCTGGTTGCCCCAGGTACGATTCCAGGCCAGGCCAGCAAATGTGTCGATGAAATGAAATTTCTCCCTGAGCAAGACACTTAACCCCTAATTGCTCACAGGCCCTCATTGGAAACAAGACGGCAAGGACTTTCATGAAAGGACCTGTTAAAGGAATTATCCTTATCCTTACATTGCGTTTGGCTATTTTTTACTACTTTTGTATGACACTGTAGTAGAACAGTAGGGCATTCATTTACGAAAAAAATATGAAATGTTTAAATATGGAGATACAAGGGTTTCTGCCCGACAGCAATCTGGGAACCCATGTCAAAAGAGATTAGCCCGACCAGCAACAAAACACCTTTAAAAAAGAATGTGAAATGGCATCTTGCTTACAAATAGTATGACTGGAACACATTTATAGGTTCTGTGCAGAAATGAGGCGCAGTTTACGGAGCTAGTTCAGGCCAGGCAACTCAAGGGATTGGGCCAACCGATCAGGTGACTAGTCACATGCACTTTCCTCCTGATCGGGTGGTTATAGGTACTGTGCTGTTACCTGCTCACTCTAGCTGCCCTGTCTTGCTGAGCTGACGTGTGTCGCTACTACTGCTGCTGTCTGCTGAGTTCCTGCTATCGCCGTTCGCTGCTTACCTGCTGCCGCCGTTCGCTGCTTACCGCTGCCGCCCATGAAAGTTTATATACTCATCATCTCCTGGTCGTTCGTACTCCTCGCCATGTCCTCCTCCTCCACGGACACGGGGAGCGAACGGGGTGCGGAGGAAATTCCGGGTCCCCCGGCCAAAGAGATCGACTCTGCGTCTGATCAGCGGCGCCGTAGTTCCCGGCTGGTAGTCCAAAAACAGCTGGGTGACTGGCCAGTGGTGCGGATCCTGGAGGCATTGTACGTAAATAATATACCCGTTCCACACGGGTTTAGCCATGAGGAGCTGTTTCAGTTTCTGCTAGAGAAAGATCAAAGTCTGGCGGAAGATCTAGAAACTGAAACCGGCAGAGGCAAGAAGGGGAAAGCCCCGGCGAAGAAGCGCGGTCCAAGCGGGGGAAAAGGTGCCAAAGCTCCGCCAAAACAGCGGAAAATTGCTGACGCTGCTCACGCTACGCCTTCAGCCTCCTCTGCTCCTCCGACTGCCCCTCCTCAGGCCTCTCCAGCTCCGACCACCGCTTCTTCGGCCCCTGCGCAGAATGCAGAAGTGCTATACGCGCTTACCGATATTAAATCATCATTATCCAGCATGACCCAGAGGCTGATCATGCTGGAAAATAGAGCCAGCACCCAGGTCGATGGCAGCGCAGGTACTTCCGCAGCGACTCCCTTCGTCACGATGACGTCAGCAGCAGTCGATCCGGCAGTCAAACCCAGGAGGAACCTGGGAACTGCAGTCCAGGCGCCAGCGGTAGGAGCAGCATTTCTTTCCCCAGCAGGGGCTATTCCTGACGTTCTCAGGACCCAGATACTCGAAGGTACGCAGGCTGCACCGATATCTGTATTATATCATGTTGGGATAATTATGAGATTAATAAGTATACATTACTTGCTTTAACAGGGCATGGGTTAATTATGAGATTAATAAGTTATACATTACTTGCTTTAACAGGGCAGGACGTTAACCTCATCAAAATTCTGATTAACGCAGCAGATTCGTCTGAGAAAAGGATGGTGGATTGTGGCGATTTCTCTGTTCTGTTAAAGGAGAGCGATCCCAGATTATCAAAATCTCTTACTTTAGCCGAATTTTTCGTAGCTTTCGGCGTGTACAGAGACACAATCTGTGAGGTGTATCCTGATAGGAGAGTAGAGTTAGATACTTACCTGTCCATTATCGCAGATTTGGCTCTATCCTATGGAGGGATGCTGTTTTTCGAATATCACAAAAGTTTCTCCTCCAAGGCAGCTATGTATATTCAAAGATTTAATCAGAGGATCGATTGGGCAGTGGTAGATTTAGGCCTGATCAGCAGGCACTTCACGGGCCATCAAGCCATCTCCTGCACCATATGCTCATCGTTCAGCCACCGTTCCAATCTATGCCCAAAATCTGCGTTCCTGGCGCTGGGTGAGAGCCGGCCTCCTCGCCAGCAACCGGCGGCATTCGGCCCTCAAGCTGCAGCGTTTGGCCCCAGCAAAAGACAGGTGCCTTATGCTCCGGGCACTAAAACACCCATATGCATTAATTTCAATGAAAATGTTTGCACATATCATAATTGTAAATATATGCATATTTGCAGCTGGTGCGCAGACAGCCACCCACGGTCTGTGTGCCCACGGAGGGTCCGTCCGGCTGCAAAATCAGCCAAATAAATGATTTGCATCCATCCACGCCTGTGATCGTCCCTGCTCTTTCTACGGCTCTAAAAGATCATCCGAACCAGTGCTGGGTCAACTATCTCATCACCGGACTAGTGCAGGGATTCTTAGCTGGTCTATGTTGGCTTCCAAAAATCACACATGTGTGTCCAAATTTACAATCCGCCATTAAGGATCCGCTAGTGGTAGACGAGCTACTGGAGAAGGAAATTAAAAAGGGGTACATGATAGGTCCATTTTCCAAATCGCCATTCAACCCATTTAGGGTTAGCCCCATTGGAATTGCCACGAGAAAATATTCAGGGAAAAAGCGTTTAATCGTGGACCTGTCAGCCCCTCATAAAGAATCAGAATCAGAATCAGAATCAGTTTTATTGTCACATCACAGGTTTACAAGGTAAAAAAGTGGGTGAAATTCTTTTTTGTACATCGTTCCCATCGCAACGTTAGTTTCCATAGAAAGAAGAGGGGGGGGGGAGAAGAAGAGGGTGGGGGGCAGGTGGGAAGGAGATCAAAAACAAGAGAGCAGCAGAAGGCCAGACAAGTTATCTACATATTTACAAATTACCTGAGATAATAAATAAAACTAAAAAAACTAAACTAAGGTGCCTGAGCATAGCAGCAATGTATTGTACTGTGCATGTTATACTTATACTGTGCATGATAGACAAGGACGTTAAGGTGCTTAAGGAGCACAATAAAAAGACCCAAAAAAAGTCAGTGCGTTATACAAGGGATTAAGGTGCAAAAGGTCAGTGCGTGTCCACCTAGAGTGGACTGACCCTAGTATAATCCGCATGTAGCTCCATGAGGGAGTGCAACAAAAAGTCATTTGTACCTGGTGTAGTCCACAGGTGTGTCCGAGGGGGGGGCTAAAGTCCAAGTCATTGTCCCTGGTATAATCCACAGGTGTGTTCAGGAAGAGCCAGAAAAGTCTGCGCCGCCTGCTGTCAGGCTGCTGAACTCATCCAGGCTTATGCCCCATTCAGCATTCTGACAGCGGCTGGATTGAAACTACACCAAAATCTGGTGGTGGAACTCTTGATACTGCGGTAGAGCCCCTTGCCCGGTCGCGGTCGTTGTAGGGGGTTGAACAGTCTATGACTTGGGTGGTGCTTGTCCTTGATGATGCGCTTGGCTTTGACCACGCACCGCTTTTTGTACAGTTCCTGGAGCGCTGGGAGCTCGATTCCCATTATCCGCTCTGCCGATCGCACTACTCGTTGTAGGCTGACCTTTTCTCGGGCAGTGCAGTTCCCGTACCAGGCCGTGACACAGCCTGTTAGGATGCCTTCGACAGAACTGTTGTAGTACAGCCTGAGGATGCGACGTCCTACTCCGAGCTTCTTCAGGCGGCGGAGCCAGTACAGTCGCTGCTGAGCCTTTTTCCTCACGTGTGTGGAGTGCGTCTCCCATTTGAGGTCCTCCTCGATGTGTACTCCGAGGAACTTGAACTCGCTGACCCTTTCCACTGCAGCACCGTCGATGAGGATGGGCGCATGGTCTCTCCGCGGCCTCCTGAAGTCCACGATCAGTTCTTTGGTCTTGTCGACGTTAAGAGAGAGGTTGTTCTCACGGCACCAGTGTGCCAGTGATTTGATCTCCTCTCTGTAGTCAGACTCGTCGTTGTTGACGATTCGGCCTATCACTGTCGTGTCGTCCGCGTACTTTATGATGGTGTTGGAGACATGTGTGGCTATGCAGTCATACGTGTACAGGGAGTAGAGGAGAGGGCTCAGCACGCATCCCTGGGGTGCTCCGGTGTTGAGGGTCAGGGGGTCGGATGTGATGCTGCCCATTCTCACCACCTGATGTCGGTTGGACAAGAAGTCCTGTATCCAGTCGCACATGCTTGGGTGTAGCCCTAGGTGTCTGAGCTTTTTGTCAAGTATTGCTGGGACAATGGTGTTGAATGCTGAGCTGTAGTCCACGAACAGCATACGTACATATTTGTCCTTCAGCAGCTTGTTGTCCATGTGCGAGAGGACGGTGTGGAGAGCCATGGCAATAGCGTCGTCGGTGGATCTGTTTTTGCGGTATGCATACTGCCACGGATCCAGCGAGGCAGGTAGCGTGGAGCTGATGTATTCCCTCACCAGTTTCTCGAAACACTTGCTGACGATCGGGGTGAGAGCAACAGGTCTCCAGTCGTTCAGGCATGTCACTTTGGCCTTTTTGGGAATGGGCACAATGGTTGACATTTTGAACCCTGCAGGGACCACAGCCAGGGAGAGGGAGAGGTTAAAGATGTCAGCGAAGACACCCGCCAGCTGGTCTGCACATGTCTTAAGGACCCGGCCTGGAATCCCATCAGGTCCGGCTGCCTTGTGGATGTTGACCCGTGTGAAGGCTGTACGCACTTCTCTCTCCGAGATGGTTAGAGGAGGGTTCTCCTCTGCTGGTGCTGCTGATGGCCCCGCTTGGCTGCCGCGGTTGGAGCTGATCTCAAACCGGCCGTAGAAAGTGTTCAGTTCGTTGGGGAGGGAGGCAGGCGGGTTCACCTCGCTTCTGGTTCTTGTTTTGCAGTCTGTCAAGGTGTGTACTGCCTGCCATGTGCTCCTGATGTCGCCACTGCTGAGTTTGTCTTGCATCTTTTTTGTGTAGGCCTTTTTCGCCTTCCTGATGGCGCTGTTTAGGGCCGCGCGCGTCGTGTTGCGCGTTTCCACGTCGCCAGATTTGAAACCAGCGTCCCGTTCATGCAGATGTGCACGTACTCCGCTGTCCATCCATGGTTTCTGATTGGGATAGATCCGAACTGTCTTTTTTGGGACTATGTCATCTATGCACTTGCTGATAAAGCCAGTGACTGAGTCTGAGAGTTCGTTGATGTTATTCCCAGCGGCGTTCTTAAACATCCCCCAGTCAGTCTGGTAGAAGCAGGATTGTAGCATAGCGTCTGTGTCCTCAGACCAGATTCGGATTTCCTTCTCAACGACCGGCTCCCTTTTTAGCCTCTGTTTGTAGGCAGGTAGCAGCTGGATGGCGTCGTGGTCAGAGCTTCCTAGCGGTGGGCGGCGGAGAGCTTTGTATCCATCCTTGAAGGGCGTGTAGCAGTGGTCAAGAATATTGTCACCACGGGTACTGCAGGCGACATGCTGGTGGAATTTGGGAAAGACCTTTTTTAAGTCTGTCCGGTTGAAGTCGCCTAGGCAGATGACTGCGCAGTCCGGGTGGCGATTTTCTTGTGCACTGATCGCCTGGTGTAATTCCCTCATAGCTGTGTCCTTATTAGCTCCAGGATGAATGTAAACAACGGCTACAATCACGATGCTGAAGTCGCGTGGTAGGTAGAAAGGACGGCAGGCTATGATTAAAAGTTCAAGGTCTGGTGAGCAGTGACTGTCTAGGATTTTAACATCTTTGCACCAGTTGTTGTTGATCAAGGCACAAACTCCCCCCCCATGTTGCTTACCGCTCAGTACAGGGTCTCTGTCTTTCCTATACGCGGTGAAGCCAGGAGGAGTGATAGAAGAATCAGATGCTAACTCCGTTAGCCACGTCTCTGTTAGCACAACAACACAGGTCCTCCTCGTCTCTGCGTTGTATTTAACGCGCGCCAGTAAGTCGTCCATAGTGGTCACTGTTCTTGATTCACACAGAGATCTAACGTTCGCTAGCAGGATTGAAGGCAGTGCAGGTTTATATCCACGTTTTGTTGTTCTTACGAGAAGACCCGCTCTAGTGCCTCGCCGCCACGGTCTTTTTCGACGGGGGTATGTTGTTGATCCGGCCGGAACAAAGGGTACCCCACCCCCCCCCCAGCCGAGCGGGAGGTTTTCGGCAAAAAAGTCCGGAATTCTGTGTGTAATCGCTGTGCTGATGTCCATAAGTGCTTGTCTGTCATAACTCCTTAGACACGCGACGGTGTAGGGAAAAAAGAGAAGGCTAAAAAATACTAAAAAGATGGAAAAACGTTGCGATGCTACGGAGCTTGTACGAATGCGGCCGTCTTTCATGGCGTCTTTCATGGCGCTTCCGGTATAAAGGGCCAGTCCCGAGCATTAACAGCTTAATTCCTCTGGCCCCGTTTTCCTTATTTTATGCCACAGTAGATAATGCCATTCAAATGCTAAAAATTGCAGGTCAGGGCGCTTGGCTTGGGAAGGCGGACATTACGGACGCTTTTAAAGTCATGCCATTACATCCTTCACAATGGCATATTTTCGGGGTTAGATGGCGGTCCAAATTGTATTTTTCCGTTAAACTAACGTTTGGCTGTCGGAGCAGCCCTCGGATTTTTGACACGCTATCAGAAGCTTTATGCTGGATTTTGTCCAACACCTACAAATTGCCTTTCGTATTGCATTTGTTGGATGATTTTCTAGTGGTGGATTTCGCCGGGTCACCTCCGGCGCGTTGCATCTCAATAGTACGAGATGTTTTCAAACAATTCGGAGTTCCTCTGTCTGAGGAGAAAACAGTAGGGCCTTGCACTCGGATAGAATTTTTGGGCATCATGCTGGACAGTGTCCTCATGCAAGCCTCTCTTCCCGAAGAGAAATTGTGTCGCATCAGGGAGATTATCAAATCTTTCACTTCGGCAGCCTCGGTGCTAAAAAGGGAAATGCTTTCTCTGCTTGGCCATTTAAACTATGCCATGCGAATTATTCCACAAGGGCGCTCGTTCATTTCCCGACTTTTAGATTTGTCCAAAACGACAAAAGATTTGCAGGGGTCTATCATGTTAGACGAAGGAAGCCAGTCAGATTTAAGATTCTGGTCACTGTTTCTGGATCAGTGGAACGGCATTTCCTTCTTTTATAATGAGTTAGCAGAAACATCCGCGTCAATTAATTTTTTCACAGATGCCGCGCCTTCCGTGGGTTTCGGGGGGTTTTTCAATGGAGAATGGTTCGCGGAAAGCTGGCCAAAAGAAATGGCTGATATGCCAGAGGGTAGTAAATCAATAGCGTTATTCGAATTGTACCCAATTGTCGTAGCCTCATTACTGTGGGGTAGCCAGTGGTCCAGGAAAAAGATCACAGTTTTGTGTGACAACGAGGCCGCTGTGCATATAATTAACAAGGGGCGCTCTTCAATTCCCGTAATTAATCAGTTTATGAGGCGTCTTACCTGGACGTGCATTAAGGGAAATTTCATTATGCACGCCGTTTTCATTCCAGGGTACGAGAACAAAATAGCTGATGCTCTGTCTCGATTCAAATTTCAGGAATTCCAAAAATTGTGTCCAGACGCAAAGCCAAGCGGCCTGGCTTGCCCGGGGTTCCACCAGGCGATCCTAGATTAGGCACCGAAAGTCCTCTCCTGTCTTTGCTGAATTCCGCTGCCAAATACATGAGAAATGGTTTAGCAAAAAGCACATTAAAATCTTATGATTCTGCATGGTGGTTCTTTTGTTCTTTCTGTGCCCGTTTTGCTTGCCCGCCATTACCTGTGAATATCCCTATGGTATGCGCATTCATAGTCCACTCTTTTGAGTCCCGCAAGTTGCAGCCTCAGTCCATCAAAGCTTTAATAGCCGGCATTCAGTTCCATCTTCGTTGCCAAGACCCATCAGTAGATAGTATTCTAGGAAATCTTCAATCCGTCTGCTTCTCAACGGTCTCAAAAAAGAGCGACTCCAAGGCAATGACAAACGCTTACCTCTTACAATCACTTTGGTGCAACAGCTGGTGTCCAAATTAAGATCACGGGTGTACACGCCCTATGTGGATAAAATGGTGGAGGCAGTCTTGTTAATGGCTTTCTATGGGTTTATGAGATGTGGAGAATTTATTACTAGATCACTGGCATTCAATCCTCTGCATGATCTCTGTTTTTCAGACCTAACCATAGAGCATGCGTATTTCACTGTGTATTTGAAACATTCAAAAACTGATAAGTGGTGTAAAGGAACTCCTGTGATCATCGCAAGGAATAATTCTGATTTTTGTCCTTTCACTTCTATGTTGAGCTACCTGGCAACCAGGCCGGTGTCTGCCCCAAATGATCCTCTGTTCCTCACTGATGGCGGCAAGCCGATGACCAGAGCCTGGTTTACTGCTAAGCTGAGAGAGATCTGCTCAAGCTGCGGGCTTTCTCCAAGCGTCTACACAGCGCACTCCCTTCGCATTGGAGCGGCGACAACTGCAGCGCTGCTTGTGCCTTCAGCTTCACTTAAATCCTTGGGGCGATGGTCCTCAGGAGCCTATACTAGATACATTCGATTTAACAAAAATGAAATCCTGCATGCCCAAAAGCTTATGAGTGCGCACGCTGTGTAAAGTCTGCTATTAATAAAATAAAAGCGCTTGCCGCAATACTGATTGCTTAATTTAAAGATTGCTTTTCTTAAATCTCTGGGGCGATGGTCCTCAGGAGCTTACGTAGATTCTGGTTAATAAGGATGACATTCTGCAGGATAAAAGCTCTGAGTACGAGTGCTCACGCTGTTCTATTGCTAATTCAATAAATGCTGCTTGCGCATTATTGACGCTTTAATTACAACTCGGGTGGATTGCTGGGGATTTAGTTTAGTTGGTGATGTCATGGTGCTAAAAAATGTTGGTTTATTCCTATAGCGCTAAAAAATGTTGTTTTTTATGGCTATGTAGTCAGGCTAATCATATCAAGCTCAGTCTATTAGAAATTGCTGCTCAGGTATAGTTGGGTACTGATTCAGATGTTAAGTAAAGATAGCACGTCTTTACACACATAGTCAGTACACTTTATTTATTATGGATGATAAACAATAGTTATCATTCATCATAGGATGACCTCATTTATATATATATATGGTATATATATATAGCAGATTTCTTTGAAAAAGAAATAAATATAGAATGTCCTCTTCGAATCCGAGTTGGTGCGGCACAGCGTGGACGCCATATTAGGATACCGTCTAGGACTCCTGAATTCAGGGAGCAGCGGGTACCTGGATTCATCAGGCTCGCTGAACACATGGATGCATGCTGCATTTGTTTAGCTAAACTTAAAGTTTAAAAGTTGAGGAACATTATCATGTTAGTAAGAAACAGGTTCATGGAGCTCCACCATTCTCACAGATGGTTGGTCCGGCGTCAGGCCCTGTGCTCCCATGCCGTTTTGGGGGTCTCTGCTGTGTTGGGGGTTTAATTCATTCCCTGTAAATGCTAATTGGCATGTAACATTCATTAAAATGTTATCCTTACAGGGAATGAATGGATTCAGAGGCCTGACGCCAAACCATGCTTCCTCTTGTTTCTATACCATGCTTAAGCTTGCAAATATATATTGCTAATAAATATATATTCTAATCCAATCTAAGAGTTGTCTGACTGAACTGTAGTCTTTGCTGTTTTATTTACCTACAAAATGATGGAGCTAGCACAAAACCATATTTCACTCACTGATTTACACCTGTAAAACCTGTGATGTGACAACACGGCTGACTGATCAGTTCCCGGTTTCCTGAAGGTGTCATTATTATAGGCCTGTCCCCGACTAAGGATTTGTTTAGTCGACTCTAATTGGCAACTAATTGCCAATAGTCGACTGGCAGTCGACTAAAAAAAAATTATTATTTAAAAAATTATTATTATTTTTTGGGCCAAAATACATTTTATTTCAAAGGGCCAAGTCTACACAGTTTGTTTTGTCTCCAGCAGAGTTTCTAGTGTCTCTATCTCTCTCTCTCGAAGAGGTTGCACATGAACTCTGCAGCCGCACTGAGGCGCTCCAACACAAACAATACCAATACAAAGACGAGGAATAAGAAGAATAAAGTGGAAGTTACGTGTGGTTGCAGGTGTAGACTTGGCCAAAAAACAATTTAAAACATTTTTGGCCCTTTTTTTTTTTTTTTGACTAGACTCGACTAAGAGACACTTAGTCGACTCGGACCCCCCGCGACTAACCAGTCGACTAGTCGACTTAGTCGAGGTCAGGCCTACATTATTATATGTGTTTACGGTTCAAATCTGCCTACAAGCCAATCAACAGGAACAGGAAACCCCGTCTGGAAATCAGGGCTGCAGTTATGCACACAGAGCCTGTCAGTATGTGTTCCTCTGTTTAGTTGAGCTCATGATGAGTATGGCGTGGTATGTTATATTTAAATTTAAAAATTCTTTATGATGGGATATTCATGTTAAATTAATTTAGTTTTTGGTCTTACTTACTCTGGTCTTATATTTATGTCTGTCTATATTGCTTTTATGTTTGAGATCATTGTTTTGTGTTGGTCATTTTATTTATCTAATTGTTGATGTTAATTAGTTTTGTCTGTTTTTTGCGTTATTGTTTGTTTTGTATCTATATTTGTGCTTTTGTTTTTCTCAATGTTTCCTGTCGACCACAGAAGGCAATAAAAACAACAATGTCTACGTCCTTTTGTCATAGTTATGATCATGTGTAAGTGATCTGAACATCAGTATCTGTCCATTTTGTTCCATTCAGAGTTACAGACCGGTAACTCAACTCAACTCATATTCATAGAGCACATTAAACATGACCAGAACAGGTCAACATTTGGACCCCTGGTTGTCCCCTGACCCCACGGTGAGAACTAGTATTTTATAATCTAAATAGTGTCTTTTGTGTTAGTGTGTAGATAGCTGATCCCATGTGAGCATCTGGGTGTGAGGGAGCGCTCCTCTCTCACACAGAGAGACGTCTACTCCTCCTGCGCCTCCTTATGCCCTCCTGGTGTCCCACACACTCTGAGCACATACACTGGCCCAAAGGAGCAGGTGAGAACACACGCGCGCACACACACACACACCCTCGTCACTTCACTGTGGTTAAGTTTCCATCCAAATGGTGTGCATACTTTAAACACATTTCCAAAAACTAAAATAGATCATGTGTATTTCCATCCACTACTGTGTTCTGACAGTGCAACAAGATTGTATAATCAACTCCCTCTCTCTCTGTCTCTCTGTATCTCTCTCTCTTTCTATCTATTTTTCTGTCTCTTTGTCTCTCTCTGTATCTCTCTCTCTCACAAATGCAGACAGTGTTGGTTGTGAGTTTCCAATGGATGTGAATTACCTTCATTACCTCTGGGACGCAAGACTGGCTGTATTGACTGCTAACAGGTTAGCATGGACTAGTTTGAATAGTTTAATTGAAGATAGTTTTAGTAGAGTTCAGTTTAGCATAATACATTTTTCCTCCAATTTATTTTAGTTTTAGTTTAGTCCAATTTAGATTAGTCCCTTCTAGCCTAATCTGGTTTGGGCTAGTTCAACGTCTTTCTAACTTGGTCTATTCAAGTCAAGTGTTTCATTAGTTCTTATAACAGCCTGGGTGTTCTGTTCTGCATGTCTCTTGTCCAGGGCGTGTCTCCTGTGGTCGTCTCCGTATGATGGCGTCTCCCCACCGTCTCAAAACGAGGAAGAAGACCCCCCGCCTGCCCCCCAGCCCGCCCATCCCCCCCCAGGCCCGGAGCAGAGTGTTCGCTGTCATCCTGTACGCAGAGTTCCTGAAGGAGCTGGCGGCCATCGCCCAGGAGCACAGCGTAGTACCGGACCACTCAGCGCTTGAACCCCAAATTTCACTGTTCTGGGGGGAACGTTCACCAGAAATAGCTGATGTCCAAGCTCATGACGCGTCAAAATGTGACGCGTTGTGAGCTTGGAGATCAGCTATTTCTGACAAAGAGATTTGGTGTAAAAGGAAACGAGAGTACAGTTGAAACTCAGGTCCGTTTCACTGTGTATATCGAGGGTTTAAGTGGTAACCTGGTATTCTCCTGATGTAATCACTGACAGGTTAGATCTGTCAGTGCCAGCAGTACATGAGGTCCTGGTAGGATAGAAAGCCAGCAGTACATGAGGTCCTGGTAGGATAGAAAGCCAGCAGTACATGAGGTCCTGGTAGGACATAAAACCAGCAGTACTACTGGTAGGATAGAAAGCCAGCAGTACTAGAGGTCCTGGTAGGATAGAAAGCCAGCAGTACTAGAGGTCCTGGTAGGACATAAAACCAGCAGTACATGAGGTCCTGGTAGGATATAAAGCCAGCAGTACTAGAGGTCCTGGTAGGATATAAAGCCAGCAGTACTAGAGGTCCTGGTAGGATAGAAAGCCAGCAGTACTAGAGGTCCTGGTAGGACATAAAACCAGCAGTACTAGAGGCCCTGGTAGGATATAAAGCCAGCAGTACATGAGGTCCTGGTAGGACATAAAACCAGCAGTACTAGAGGTCCTGGTAGGATATAAAGCCAGCAGTACTAGAGGTACTGTGGCAAAGAAACATTGCCAGGATAGATAAACTAGCTGTCTTGGGAATTGAACTTGTGAGATTTTCTGTTCTGGGCTGTCACCATAGAATCATTATCTAGCCATCAGCCCACAGTGGCCTTGTAAGCCATTTGTATTAATATGTTGTATTTTATAATGCAGTACCATTCATACATACCATAATGTCGCTATCGGGTAGAAACCAGCTATCTCCATTTTGCTACTTTTTCTTTTTTTTCATAAATCAGTGCTATTGAACACCTTTTGTGTCTGTGTGTGGGTTTTACAAATATTTAACCAATGAAAATTATTAAAAAGTGCTTAAAGACTAAACCTCCTAAGTCCATTGTATCATCAAACTGTCGGTCAAACCAACTATCTGCTGTTTTTTCCATCATTGATTAGAATGACAAAGTCAGACGGAAAAACATGAATGGTCAAAAAAACTCCACTTGAGCTGTATTTGGGTAAAGTGATGATAATATAAGGAAGGACACATTCAAGTATCTGACAATGCATAAAGTTGCCACTTTAATGAGGCAGTATTGTGTTGTTCTTAAAAGGTTTTCTTTTTTCTTTTACATTTCCTGAAAAGTTTATATTTTGGACACAGCTGGTTTCTGCCCGACAGCACAGAAACCAGCTGTGTACATTTTACATATATTACAATACAGTACTCCTGTCATGACTTGACTGTGACAAACATATTTCCCTGTGTGATTATGAATATGTAGGGGAAGAAAACTGATTATTTCTATTGATAATAAATCATTTGTATATAAACGTAATGAGATTATTCTAATGATGCTTAATCTCTAAATATATTATTTTGTGACAGTGTGAATACCAGATTGGGACATTTTTGTTCATTTAACTGAATAGATTGTACAGTTTGATTACAAATCATATTTATAGCCTTATACAGTTTCCATACTGTTAGCTGATACATAAAGATGTTCCCTTAATTGTGTCTTGTGTCTCTTTGTGATTACAGTGGATGTTGATGACCCATAATTATTGTATTTTAGTCCATGTTTAATTCTTGGTTATTATTACTCCATCAATCGTTCTGTTTTTGTTGCTTAATCATTTTAAATAACGGTCACCTTATTTTAACTGAAGCGTTTGTTGTTCCCTTCAGATTGTTGTGTTGACATCCGTCACATCTTAAATAAACAGCTTTTAAAAAGACGTTTCGTGTGTGTGTGTTTGGGGTGTGTTTGAATCATAGAGGTATAAGTGTTTAACCCTCTTTTTGGACAGACTGACTAAAAAGACTAAAAAGTGCTGTTTGGACGCTATCTAGTGTGTCCATCAGCAGACACTATATCTGTCTGAGGATATGGGTGTAAAATGTATTTCAGATGTCACAGTGGAAAAGTGACGCATGTGCATACTCTCTATTGATTTTATCCCACTGTTAGGGTTGTTTTATATATTTTGTTTAAGACTTACAGTAGGGTGCCTTGCCCCACTGGAATACAGTGACTGATATGAATTAATAATATACTGGACCATATGTAAAATGAAGAATACCTTGTGATGTCACTCATGTCAGTGACCAGGGGGTCCACAGCAAAATGGTATTATTAAATATGGCACTTTTATTGCTACGTTTAACTTTTTCATGTATCCTATGTAAGTAAAGCCTGATAAAAGTGTCAAACTCCCAAAATCCACCAGAATACTGGAAATTACATCTACTCTGTTAAAAATGTCCTGGGGGGGACCCCCAGCGTGGTCAAGAACCCCCCCCCCCTTGGAAAAATATCTCCTGTTGGAAGGGTCGTCGGGATCGGATCGGGAGTTGAACCCATTACATGTTGGCAAGCTGGATCACCAGTATATATGATATGCACCTGGACCGCTAGGCCAGCAGGCACCCCAAGATGATAAGTTTTGGGTAGGATGAGGACCCATAATTAGTCAACACAAATCTTGTATTGAGATCCACGGCCAAATACATTAATTCGGGGGTCCTTGATAATATATATAAAAAAATAAAAAGTTTGAGAACCACCGTACTACACTACACTATACAAAAAATACAGAATACTATTATTATATCAGTGGGGGAAATGCACTAATTGAGCAAATGTCAACATGAGACCAATATACTTGATAGTCATGTGACTCATGAATAATAATAATAATAATAATAATAATAATAATAATAATAATAATAATAATAATAATAATAATAATAATAATAATAATAATAATAATAATAATAATGATAATACCAGCTAACATCCCTGCCTTGTTGACATAATTATTTTAGCCTGCTTTACATTATGTTCTTTATGGTAGTTAGTTAATAACAATCATATTTGATTTATTGAAGTGAAGGAATATATTCAACTATTTCTTTATGCATTTTGCAACGCACTACCCCCACTGTGCGCACAACCATATGACGTCCATACAACGTTACGTCCATACGCCGTCCGAGTCGGACCTCACTAGTTGCAAAAACACAGCAAAAAAGGGGAAACAGCGCCCCCTGCCACGTCGTATGGACGTCCATAACGGACGTCCAAACGACGTCCGAGTCGGACCTCACTCTGTCAGCTTACTTACTGACTGAGGTCCTGACTCAGACGTCGTTTGGGCGTCCGTTTTGGACGTCCATACGACGTCGCAGGGGGCGCTGTTTCCCCCTTTTTTTTAAAACATGGCTTTTCCCAACCTGTAGCCTAAGTAACTCATGAAGACTATTATCTTCTGTATCTGTGATGCCAAAAATAAGGTCATTACAGTGAGGTGACAAAATCCAGCCCTGAAAATTTGTAATCAATGCCAACGCAACAGTTATACAACAAATTATAAAGAACACTTAGTTGATTATTTATCTTATCTTTTGACATTGTGTAATCATACACTGACTGAGCTAGTGAGCCCAGTATTAACAGAGTATGATTCAAATGCCAAATGAGCAACCCAAGCAAGCACACTACATATATATGCTGGTTATTGGTTTAGTTAGTAAATAGATTTAGTGAGAAATTGTATTCTGTGGTGGACAGTGGTTCTCAAAGTGAGGTCCGGGGACCCCAGGGATCCTTGAGGGGGATAACTCTATGCCTGACATTTTACAAAATCAAAACAATCAAGTCAATAGTTGGTCAATCAAAAGAAACCATCCATTGGCTTTTGTACAAGCTTAGAGCCCTGTGGCCTACTTTACAGCAGGGAGAGAGATAATTGAATTAGATGGTTTTGAATTTCTTTATGTAAAATAACTGTGATTTGAACATGGAATCTCTGTGCTGAGAGTCTGAGCATTAGACCATTAGACCATCGCTCGCTCAGTGACTCACAGCAGATGTCTCCAAGTATTCTTGAAACATTCTCTTGTATGTTAGCCTTCAGTTAGTAAAGTTGCTGTTCAACCCCAGATTTGACTTCTAGTGCTTTTGAGTTGTTCTTTTGTATTTTAGCCTTCGAAAATTTAAAGCACTCCATCAGCTGTTGGAGGACTGGGATTTGAACATGGAATCCCCAAGGTGAAAGCCTGACAATTAGACCATTACACCATCACTCACAACGCATTGCAACGTGTTGTGAGCTTGAAGATCTGCTATTCTATAATTAGGTTGGTAGGTATGGGTGGGGCCGGGGCGGGGTGGCTGGGACATACAGGCTATGGGACATTTGGACTGCTACACTCCTTGTAATAATAATAATAATAATAACTAGAAAATGTGCTCCTCGGAGCACAAGTCTCCGCCAGCAGACTATAGCAATTATATTATCATAGCAATAACTAATGAGATACAGTAGGGTTCGGCCTTGTTGTGGGATCAATTCAACTCTAGTCCTCTTCTGTGTTACTGTTGTAGATGAGTATGCTTTCTTAGCTTTGGCCTTCTGCGCCTTTGTTTGACCAATGTTACACACATACGCACGAGGGACACACACACGCACGGACGGGTGATTTGGACTAGAAGATACTGTTCCAATCAAGACTGATTGATCCTGTCTTACCTCGCTTCAAAAACGTAAACGGTTTTTTGAAGTGACACACCTATTTATAGGATTGTATTTCGTCATGCATCCCTCTAGCCAATCAGAGACATTGATGTCAACATATTGACACGTATTAAGACTTCGGCTTTGTTGTGGGATCATTTCAACTCTAGTCCTCTTCTGTGTTACAATTGTAGATGAGTATGCTTTCTTAGCTTTGGCCTTCTGCGCCTTTGCTTGACCAATGTTAGGTGTTCTCACAGGGACACACACGCACAGACGGGTGATTTGGACTTACTGAAGGTACTGTTCCAATCAAGTCTGATTGATCCTGTTTTACCTCACTTCAAAAAGTAGGGGCTTTTTGAAGTGACACACCTATTTATAGAATTTTATTTCGTCACGCGTCCCTCTAGCCAATCAGAGGCATTGGTGTCAACAAATTGACACGTGTCACGTGGAGCTTGCCCAATGTTAGCTTGGCTAACAATGTTTGCTCACACACGGCGGGACGAAGCGAAAACATATTCTCCACCTACGGCGGAGACAATAATATATGGACATGCAGTAATTGTCATCGGGATTCGGGACTCGAACACGCTGTCATGCTGGCATTGTAGCCTAGGGTGCCTGGACCACCACGCCGCAGCCCAGGCCTGAATGTCATGATTAACAGCTTTTCTTTCTCCCATAGTTTCACACAACAGAACAACAGTACATGGAAGCACAAATTCACAATACAAGGTGTACTAAACTGGAAGGCTCATAAAGCACTAAGCTTGTTTAAAATTAGATTCCCACGCACACTAATCATGATGTTACATCATTGAGTTCCTATACCGGGAGTCGAACCCGGGCCGCCTGGGTAATAACCAGGGGCCTGTTCCTCAAAAGGTGAATTAAAAAAGCCTGGCCTTAAGCCAAATCCAGGCTTGACAAAGTCGGGTCCGAAAAGCCTCGTTTATTCCGTTCCTGAGACGCCAAGCCAGGCTGAAAAGGAGCAACTTTGTCGAGCTAGGCTATGTCAAGCCAGGCTGTGTCCAGCCAGGATAATGAAGCCAGGCTAAATGGGCGGCGATTCGCCGACGACGTATTTCTATAAAAGACCATGAACTCGAGCGCAGATTCCTTGAACTTGACCAATCATGGCAGCGGGGAACAAAACTCGAGCAGCGTTTTTCTCTGTGGCCGAAGGAAACGCGACCACAATAAATAGATCCAGGGAGAAAGCGTGGCAAAGTATTGCAAGCACACACAGAGTGTGTGTGTGTGTGTGTGTGTGTGTGTGTGTGTGTGTGTGTGTGTGTGTGTGTGTGTGTGTGTGTGTGTGTGTGTGTGTGTGTGTGTGTGTGTGTGTGTGTGTGTGTGTGTCTGCTTTGTACCCTCAGGTGTTGTGTACAGAGGGTCTGTCTGAACGTTGTTACTGGGAAGTAGAGTGGAGTGGTGGAGGGGTTTGTATAGCAGTCTGTTATAAAGACATCAGCAGACAAACACGCTTTGGAGACGATGATAAATCCTGGTGTTTAGAGTGCTATGGTAAAAACTACAGTTTCAGACACAACAATGTTGAGACTTCAGTGTCAGGGCCTTTCTCCTACAGAGTGGGGGTGTACCTGGATCACAAGGCAGGTACTCTGTCCTTCTACAGTGTTTCTGACACAATGACCCTCCTACACACAGTTCAAACCACGTTCACACAACCTCTCTATCCAGGGATAATGCTTTGGTGCTATGGAGGTACAGCAGAGCTGTATAAGACATGGTAGACATGTTAAGAATACTGATGATGATATTCAGTTGAAAACCAAATCATGTGTAAGAATGATGTGTACAGTATACTACACCATCATGATCAATCAATGCATTGTGTTCCGCTCATTGCATTTCTTTAATAAGCCTGCTGCAGACAATCATTATACAGTATGCCCTGTTATCTTGTTGATATTACTACAGAGCCCTCTGTCAGTCTGTGTAGATTGGTTCCCTACCTATGTTGAATGAACTTATTGTAAGTCGCTTTGGATAAAAGCGTCTGCTAAATGACTGTAATGTAATGTAATGTTATACTAAATGTAGTGGTTCTCAAACTGTGGGTCTGCACATTTCTAAAGTGACAATTTAAGGACTTTTAAGACCTATTGAATACCTCTAAAATATTTAAATAAAACATGGCATTACTGCGTCAAAAGTAATCAACAAACTATACTATAAAAACTGGTGAAACATTGGCCAAATATTACCTGACCTAGAGACAGAAAATGTGAAAATAGCTGATCTACAAGCTCACAACGCCTTGCAACGCGAGGCTTTGTGAGCTTGTAGATCTGCTATTTTCACAATATCAATGGAGTTACACTAAATGTAATGCTTCCACTCCTGCAATTCCAAGTGCTTGTCAGGTTGGGTGGTCCCCTGTTCAAATATGATTCTTTTCAGGGGTCCCCAGTTCAAATATTATTTTTGGCGGGTCCCCAGTTCAAATATAATTTTGGGGGGTCCCCAGTTCAAATATTATTTTGGGGGGTCCCCAGTTCAAATATTATTTTGGGGGGTCCCCAGTTCAAATAGGATTATTCTGGGAGGTCGCGGCCTGAAAAGTTTGAGAACCACTGGTGTAATGTCTTACTCCTCAATGTGTCAATAGGGTATTGTGTGTCAACGGTTATTCGATTTAATCATTTATAAAAATATGTGTGTAAAAGTCAAACTTGTGTCTATGCTACATTGTTCCCTGCACAATGATAATAATTAAATATTATACATAGTGTAAATATAATGCTGAGTTTACTTTTATCCACTTTCTATGTTTTACTAATTGAACACTTAAACAATTTAGCCAGTAATCTTCAATACATGTTCTATATACATGTAATTACTTTCCATCAGAGGCTTCCACACATAGATTCATAATGAATGACATCATTGACATGCCATATCATCATAACTCATTAACGTTGGATTACAACTGGACTTTGTATCATTTATTACTTATTTTCCCGTTGCACAATGATGAATGAACTGTCTCTTTTCTTCAGTCAGTTTATTAGAACTTCTTCAGCAAAATAGAAGATGTTTTCAAGTTCACATAACTTTCTCAATAGTACAATAGACCAGTGGTGTAAAGTAACTAAGTACATCTACTCAAGCACTGTACTTAAGTACAATTCAGAGTTATTTTTACTTTACTGTAGTACTTCCCCTTTTTAACATTTTATTGGACAGAAATGTAAAAACAGCACGAGTACAGTCAAACACTTTGTCTAGAAGGATAACACCACAAAAGTCCTTGCAGTCTTGTTTCCACTGTGGTTCTAGGTACTGGGGGCATTGACCCTTTGACTATCTTAAAACTGCTTCCCATCACTCACCTCTGAGATGTAGTGGAGAATTAATAGTCACTAAGTCAGTCAATAGGCAGTTGTTTATCTATAACCCCCCAGTCGTTCTCAACCTGTTCAGGCTGTGACCCCCAAAAATAATCATAATTGAACTGGTAACAGACTGTACAATGAAAGATTATAGGCCTTTAAATCGGTTAATTTAGCAAAGTGTTAAAACTGCACATTACAAAATACGGTAGCTGATCTGCAGTGAAGCTATTTTCGCTATTTTAAAATGGTTTTCAAAATAAAAAATAAGATAAGTCATAAGACGGCTTGCAAAATAGGGAATATGTTTGATAAAGTGAGTGATACAGACAGCACAGGTGTAAAAAAAAATAAGATAGGAGTGTCCGCTGGCCTGGCGGTCCAGGCGCATCTCTCCCCATTTCCTGTCAGCCTACTATACTATCAATAAAGGCAGAAAAAGTTCCCAAAAATATCTTTAAAAAATAAATAAAAATACTTGACCCTATTATAAATTAGTCTATCGTGTCTGTCAAATTCATGCAGTTTTAACATAATTCACCACTATGTGTTTCAAGTTTCAATTCAAAAATCCAATGTGTGGCCCTTCACTCACTTTATCAAAGTCAGTTTGGCCCCCATAGATTTTTTTTTGCACCCCTGTTTTTGATGTCCAGTGAAGTCGAGACCTACAAAACCAAAACATCTGGGGAAAAATGATTGTTTTTCTAAAAACATCATTCAATCATAATATCTCAGAATGTGACATATTATGCATGCACAGTAGACTAATGACTATATTTCAGAAACTGATTCCCTGGGAAATACATATTTCAAAATGATGGCAGACGCATATCATGTTTATTAACCACTTAAACCTCATATGGGTAACCAGAGTCCCTCAGGGCTCAATACTAGTGTCTTTTCTGTTTTGGGTTATTGTGGGGAAAGCTTTTGCTGAAAATAGCCGATCGACAAGCTCACAACGCGTCGCAGCGCGACGCGTTGTGAGCTTGTCGATCGGCTATTTTCTGTGACCACAATACGGATACTGGGGTTTTTAAGTGGTTAAAAACAATATTGAATATAGAAGTCCTAAGTACATTGGCTGTATCATTTTGTTTTGTTTATTTAGTCACAAGCTCTCTAATGCTTTTCATCAGTTCATCAGACAGATTAAAGGGCCACTTCCCTGATTTTGAACCCAAATCCTGTTTTCATGAAGTGGAGGACAAAATAAAGATGATTTGGCAGCGCTTCTATGTTTTTATTTTGAATTTGGAATGTTTACTCTTTGACATCACAGGGTGAACCTTAGTTCCTCCTATAGACTACTTGGACTACAGTGTTTCCTGTAAACTGTAGTTCCAGTCGGAACTATACTAATATCAGCTGGAGTCCTGTGTGACTACATCTTCTCATGTGTGTACGCTCCAAGAACACATGCCTCCCGGAAGCAGACCTCAAAGAGAGAGTGATTAAAATTAAAATAAAAGCTCAATATAACCCAAATGAACTTCCTGTATTAGCCTGTTTTTGTCCAACTTTACCCAACAGTCAACATGCATGTGTGTGTTTTTACTTTAGTGAGGGAGCCCTGGCTAGGAGTGGTTTTGGAAGGGAGGTGTGCTAGTTGCTGCTGCTAGTTGCTGCTTCTAGTTGCTGCTCTAGTTGCTGCTGCTAGTTGCTGCTGCTAGTTGAAATATGAATGAATATACAATGGAAATCAATCCAGAGGAACACATACTTCTGTCCATTATTCTTTCCGTTCATAGGATGACAATTTCAAATATTAATCTCTTTCCCATCCACAAATAGTGCTGCTGTCCCTATTTTGGCCATTAAACTAAAATATGATATTTTTTTTGCTATGTTTAACAAAATGTGTTATTTTCACTACAGTGTCACATCACAAAGTAGGGCATTATTTATTTTAAGAAGAAAATCATAAAGTGTAAATATGGAGATAAAGGTTTTCTGCATAACAGCGACAATACAGTATTTTGATAGTTTGAATGTGAGCTTGAACAAGCCTAATTGTATCCAATAAAACATATTCATAATAAGATGTACTTTTCATGTCATAGTTCTTTTCAAGAGCAGCGGACCTCTATTGTTATTAACCAAGAGATTAATCAAACACTTTTCTGTTGGGTTGATAGTGTCCTCAAACTAAATATTGTACATCATTATTATGCCTTTACTCTGATATTTGCTCAAGAATTTTTTTTTTCCATTTGTATTGACAGCAAAATCCTGCATGGCTATAAGCAAACGAATGGTGAACGCTGCCCCCTTGTGTCCAAAGTGAAACATAACCTGAATGTTTCAGGTTAACAAGATCTCATATAATTTAACTTTGCATTCACAGTATTATTTTTTTTAGATATTTTTTTAGTTTTTTTCAGCATTCCACAAGTTTAACAAATACGTACATTCAATTCTCACTGGAAAAGATTGACACAGTGAGGCTTGGAAAGCAAAAGCTAATGATTATTATGAGGTCCTATTCAGAGGTCTGAGAGTGTTTTTAATGAATGGTTCCTTGTTTTCCTTCCAGAATACAGTAGCCTGCTTGCATAGTGCCTGTTGCTTTGCTGTGAAAGAACATGAGGTGTTGACCGTTCTGCTGTTGAACAGAGATTTACTATTGTGGTATATTGAAATAGCATAGTTCTAGAGAGAGATACCTGAGATGAACACACATAAGGGCTTACAGAGCCTGATTTGAGCCACATAATTAACAGGCCTCAAAACACTCATCCCCCACTGAATGCCACACACAGGAAACTCCGATGGTCAATGATTAACTGTGATCTAAAACAGCACATAGTGTTCGTACTTACATACATGTATCTATACATAATATCATATACCATTATACACTAATATACCAGTACCCATATTGTAATGCACTCACACTACAATGTAACCATGCACATTACTAATGAAGGCCTACTGCGTCAGCCTTCTAACTGATACTAGAAGGTTCTAGATTAGGTGCAGAAACCTCAAAGCCTTTTCACAGGGAATAAAGGACCCATTCCATTGGGTATCCAGGGGCCAGTGCTCCTGGACCTTCTGACCTTAGTTGACCACTACATTGTCTTATCTAACTTATGTACAATGGATTCACACGCACCCACCCAAACTTAATTTAGCACACACACATTTACACACCGTCTTAGTATTTGTAACACACACACACACACCTACGTGCACACTGAAGCACATCATTGCATGCCCACACACACATTGGATACACACTGTTTAGAGATCTGGATCTTAACACACACACCTCGTGCACACGCCTATAGAAAACAGGGTATAAATGTCTACCATGTGCTGAACTCTGTCTCTTTTCCTGCCGAAAGCTGCCATGTGATGTTAACTCTTGACTCTCCTTAAATAAAGTAACCAAGTAGAAGCCATGCCTGGACTCTTTCATTCATCTCAATAGAGGCAAATAGTTCCACAGATTAATGCACTTTACCACACTATATTCCATAATTACAGTACAAGATTATAGGCCTATATTTTGGTCTCTACACTTATGCTTTTCTATTCCATGTTAATGTAAACCAACAGCCAATGCCTAAAAGTGTGTATACTTTGAAACTTGTGTGTTCTGAGCTTTGTACATAACACAGCTATGAATTACTGTAGGAGAGGTTTTATAGCACACCATTTTTTTTTACAGTGAAGTCAAGACAAAGAAATAACAAAGAAATCTGGGGGGAAAATATATTTTGTCCATCATTCAACCATAATATCTCAGAATGTGACATTATGCATGCGAATTAGACTAATAATGATTTCAAAATTATGGCAGAAGCATCATGCTTGTTAAAAACATATTGTACAACAATTACATTAACAGTATCAACTATGCTATGGGCTACACTTGATACTATAGGATGAAATGCAACTCAGAAGCAAATTTGAGCAAAATCCAGTTTGCTTCCAATGACAAGTGTACTGAACTATAGGTTACATGTTCATGTGTGTCCCCTGACAGTTAAAGCTGTTAAACCAAAGGTCCAGTCGACTGTACCACTGTCCTGTCCACTGAGGTCACAATACTGAATGGAATTCATTCATCATTCATTTTGACAATGCTGCTGGCATTTCTCTCACTTAATCAGCAGTAGGAACTTACTTAATCTTGTTTCCTGAAATAACACACAATGAATCATTCCATCAACACTTCAGGTACAACTCCAGCTGAACCTGAAGTAAGGGGACAAAAAAAAGCAGAAAAAATAGATGACAAGCAATGACAAAGCAGCAATAAGGCATCACTGAATTGGCCACCAGATGTCACCCGTGTATAATTTTCATGTTTCCCCTTTATTATGAGTTCACCTGTCTTGCCATGACATATTTGTAATCCTAGAGTTTATTAGAGTGTTTCACTATAATACTATATGTACTCACTGGAGAGAATATGGATCTAGTGAGAAAGTCTCGAGATATTTTACTAAAATACACATTTTCTGCCATACTCTTACCCAAATAAATACCCCCTATTATCTTGTAACCTTGTGTCACCACCACCAGGCTTTTACACATAGAGGGGAAATGATGGTGTAGTCAGAGAGTCCAGCTGTACAACGTTCAACCACAAGCTGAACCTGTTTGTGCTACACATTCACTGTCTCTTTAAAACCACTGCCTCCTGCAAACATCCAGGAAGTCCCTCCCTTTGCCTCATAGATGTCTTTGCCTCTCCTAGTTTTCTACAGAGGAAACGAAACCCAGTCTCTCTTCAGAGTAAACCAAAGTGTTGTGTGTTTCTCTCTCAGTGTGAGTGTGGTTGTCAGTCAAATGGCACAACAGCAGCAGCAGCAACAGACATGTGATCTGGACCAGTACCAGTTCTGCTGTTGTTCTGTCTGTCTGGACCTTCTAAAGGAACCAGTGACTCTACAGTGTGGACACAGTTACTGTAGAAGCTGTATTGAGGGTTACTGGGACCAGTATGAGGAGACTGGAGTCTACAGCTAACCCCAGTGCAGAGAGAGCTTCAGTCCCAGACCTGTTCTGAGGAAGAACACCTTGCTGGCTGAGGTGAGATGACCTTACAAGTTACAACCACACATTAAACTACATGTTCTGATACACAAAACTCCTTGTTGACTATTTTGATAGATGGTAGTTATACTATATGTTGGTTACTACACATTATGTTCTGTATGTTGATAATGTCCAACATAATTATAATAATAGATACTAGATTAATAATAGATAATAGATTTCCCTTCTAGATAAAGCATGTGTAAGAATGATGTGTACAGTACTACACCATCATGATCAATCAATCCACTGTGTTCCGCTCATTACATTTCTTTAATAAGCCTGCTGCAGACAATCATTATACAGTATGCCCTGTTATCTTGTTGATATTACTACAGAGCCCTCTGTCAGTCAGTGTAGATTGGTTATACTGAATGTAGTGGTTCTCAAACTTTGGATCTGGATTCCCAGGAGGTCCCCAAATGATGATATTATGCTTAATGTGCAACATTGTTTTCTCACTCAACAGTAAACAAACCAACATACAGTATGTATAGTTTATACAGGGTATCTGTCCATTTTTAAAGTGACAATTTAAGGACTTTAAAGACCTTTTAAATACCTCTAAAATGAAAATTAAAACATAGCATTACTGCGTAAAAAGTAATCAACAAACTATACCGTATAAAATGGTCAAACATTGGCCAAATATTACCTGACAAAGAGACAGAAAATGTGAAAATAGTCGATCTACAAGCTCAGAGAGGCGTTGTGAGCTTGTAGATCTGCTTGTCCCCCAGGCGGGAGTTGAATCATATTCTTTTCATTAACTTTACTTCATTTACACCGACTCGTGTTTTCTTCAAAATACATGTGAGCACTGTGGCTGCAATCTCTATTGCAGAGTGTTTTAGTCTTATTTTGAATAATGTTTATCCTTCTGTTTCTGTCTCTGTAAACGTTGTCTCCATGTTTAGATGATGTTTGATACAGGATGTGAAGATAGATGTTAAAATCTGACATGAAAGGACTGACTGTGTGTGTGTGTGTGTGTGTGTGTGTGTGTGTGTGTGTGTGTGTGTGTGTGTGTGTGTGTGTGTGTGTGTGTGTGTGTGTGTGTGTGTGTGTGTGTGTGTGTGTGTGTGTGTGTGTGTGTGTTGAGTATTAAAAACTATTTGTCTCTCCATCGCCCTCCAGGTGGCGCTGCAGAGCCGGCACCGGGCAAGTCCATCCATCACATGCGTCAGTTCCACTCCCACCACAACCTGCTGAGCTTGCCTCAGCCCCCCCCCCCTCGGACAGCAGCGGCAGCTCCTCCAGTCTCCAGGCCCCCGACTCGGAGCGCCAGCCCCAGGACGGGAGGCCCCCCATGGGCTCCACGCTGAGCTTCTCCCTGGTGGGCGGCGGGGGCTGCTCCGCCGCCGAGAACAGCATCTGGATCAAGCAGGCGGCGCCCCAGGAGGAGGAGGAGAGCAAGCCCTCCTCCTCAGCCATCACCAACTTCTGGGACTTTTTCACCAGGAAGGGCTTGTCCGGGTCCGAGACCATCGTATGATGGAGAGGGAGAGGATGAAGGAAGAGAGAGAAAGAGGGAGAGGGGGAGAGAGAGAGTGTGCGTGCGTGCGTATGTGGTTGTGCACATGTGTGCACATGTATGTGTGTGTGTGTGTGTGTTTGTGTGTGTGTGTGTGTGTGTGTGTGTGTGTGTGTGTGTGTGCACACACGTGCGTGCATGCGCGTGTGTGCGTGCGTTGACTTGTGGAAATTAAATTGGGAACTGAGTGAAGTTTCTCTTCACTTATAATCTATAAGTGAAGAGAAAGACAAAAAGGAAGGAGAAGGAAAAGTCTAACATTTGCCCTCAGAAACATTATATTAACCACATGAACCCTAGCGTCCCCTTTCGGGGCATGTCGTAAAAAGCTGATCTACAAGTTCACAGCGTGTCTGTAGAATAATCTATTATTATGATGTAACGGTGGCGTTTGTATTACCTGCACATGTGGCCTTCTAGCCGCTAGAACTAAATATCCTTCTGAAAATAAGATACAGGAAGGCGCTAGAATCTAGCGCCTTCCTGTATCTTATTTTCAGAAGGATATTTAGTCATAATAATAAGTACAAATATATACAATTCTAAAAACTACAGCTCTGACCTAGAGTGTTGAAATCAGGGGACTTTGCACATGTCACATGAGAGTCACATGAGAGTGTTGAGAGGGTTGATTGATTAGGTCAGATAAGGAGCTGGGGTACAGTGGCCATTGTTATAGAATAGTGCTAAAGCCTGTGTTTCCAATACACAAGTCACATGATTAATCAACGGAAGGTTTCACCCACATGGGTAGACCAACCCATATAAATAGAGTGGATGCTTGCTGAACAGGAGTGTGTTCTGCATGCATCAGTGTTACTTGTGACCAGGGTGTTATTGCTGTGTTTGTCATTTTCCATTATGAGCGCCGAGGGACTGACGGTAAGAATTTAGAGCGTGTTTACACAGCGATAAATGTTTATATTTCTGATATGTTTTATAGTTGTGTGTGTGAATATCTCATGTCAGTAAGTCGTTGTGTTGTTGTTTGTGTTACCTCTTTTTACTTCCAGGGTGTGATGAAGCTGAGCAGTACAGGAGGTCAGCAGCCTTCTGCCTCTGCTGCTCTGCTGTACGCCGGTCCAGCAGACGTGGCCTGTGATTTCTGCACCGGAGCCAGACCTCACAAAGCTCTCATGTCTTGTCTGGTGTGTCTGGTCTCTTGCTGTGAGACTCACCTCCAGCCTCACTACAATGTTCCTGCGTTGAAGAAGCACAAGCTGGTCCCAGCCACCAACAAACTGCAGGAGAAGATGTGCTCCAGTCATGACAAGCTGATGGAGGTGTTCTGTCGCACAGACCACCAGTGTATCTGCTATCTGTGCACCATGTATGAACATAAGGGCCATGACACGGTGTCAGCTGCTGCAGAGAAGGCAGAGAAACAGGTAGGACCACGATCACTTGAAGATAAATCATAAGAGAGATCATGTTTTAAATATAGAAGCAGAACTAAATGATCATGTCAGAGACATTAAAAGCGCAAACCAGGGTGTTGTACAATAACAAGTATTAAAGGATGAAGTACACTCCTTTTGGACCCAATGAAAAACAGACGCAATTGATCACTTTTCATAATGGTAACCCATTAAATCTGGGAATGCATCTGTGTCATTTTAGATTTCTTTGGCTATTCAAAAATAGCAGATACACATGCTCATAGCGTGGCACCGAGTGCAGCGCTATGAGCTTGTAGATCTGCTCATTTTGAAAAATCGTGAAGATTTGTGCAAATCATTGAATACATATTTCTTAAAGCGAACATTTGTAACTGTCAAATGTCTCAACAAATGTCTTAATTATCTGAAAAACTATCGTTGCTATATCAGTGGCACTCAAACCTTTTCTTGTCAAGGACTCCCCAAAATGTTGTTTTAGGCCGCCGATCCCCATCAAAATATGTTGTTCCAGGGACCCCCAGAAGCAAAGATTTGAGTTAAACATGTTGTTTCCAAAAATGTATTCAAAGATTTGTACAAATGTTAAAGATTTTTCTAAAATAGCAGATCTACAAGCTTGTAGATCTGCTTTTTTTTTAATAGCCAAGTTGTAAAAATAATTGTTATAGCTAAAATCTAAAATGACACAGATGTGTTCCCAGATTGAATGAGTTAATTCATCTTGCCCCTGCAAAAGTGTATTTTGAGGAAGTTACAAAGTTGATTTAAGATGATGTGTGGATCCAAATCTCACTTGTTTTGACCTCGTATCCTGTATGAGTTCTCTTTCTCCTGATTGGATAGAATTGGTATCCCGACTTGAAAATGTGCTTTGTTTACAAGCCAAACTGTCTCTTCCTGTTTCTTGCAGAAACAGCTGGTGACAATGCAGGAGGAAGTCCAGCAGAAGATCCAGGAGAAAAAGAAGGAGCTGAAAGACCTGAGACGGGTCATGGAGGCCCTGAACGTGAGCTGATGTTATGATAATAGTTCTTGTTCTTGTGTTTACTGTGATGCTACTGTATATGGATGAGACAGTGCCTTGTGTCATCAGAAGCACTAAAGAAGTGGTTCTCAAGCCTTTTCATGTCAAGGACCCCCAATTAATATGTATTTGGCTGCAGACCCACCTTTGAAAATATTTATGTGCCAGCAATCCATAAGATTTGTGTTGTTAAAATGTTACAAAGTTATTCAAATGTTTTCACATTCTATCAAGATGTTCTTGAAAATAGCAGATCTACAAGCTCACAACGCGTCACGACGAGTTCGCCATGTGTTGTGAACTTGTAGAATTTTAGGCTATTTTAAGTGGTTAAACAGATTTTTTTTGGTTTTGGTTGGTTAAACAGATGTTGATGGTATATTAACATATTTTTTGGGGGACCCCCTGGAACCCCCTGAAGGACCCCTGGGGGTCCCTGCACTAAAGTACCCAGAATGACAGTAAAGAACAGTGACAGTAAAGAATCCATCATATCATGGAACTTCTGGAATGGCCAACAATACTTATGTTGTGACTGAATGTATTCCCCACAAAGTTCTACACTTACATGAGAACTTATAACCAAGAGTTTCTTTCTTCCTTTCGGCGTGTGTGTGAAGCAGAGCTCTGCAGAAGCAGCAGTGGAGGCCAGTGACAGGATCTTCAGTGAGATGATGGTCTCCATTGAGAGAAGACGCAGTGAGCTTAAAGAACTGATCAGAGATCAGCAGCAGACTGCAGTGGCTCAGACTGAGGCTCTCCTGAGGCAGCTGGAGGACCACATGGAGCAGCTGGAGAGGAGACATGCTGACCTGGAGGAGCTGTCCAACACTGATGACATCATCACTTTCATTCAGGTTCCACACATGGCATTTTACTGTTTGCTTTTGACTCATTTAGGAGAAATCAGCTTCATATTTCATCTCTTTCATGTCATTCCATCATGTCATATTATTATTACATCATAGTATATTACATAACATGACATTATTAATGCTGGTAGTTACTAATACTAATATAGTTGCTAGATACAGTAGTTGTACAGACCAGATGTCAATGTTAGAATTAGGCCTGTCACAATTATTACATAATTGCCTAATCACAATTATTTGAGATAATCACAATTATTTTCCACAATTGTCATAATTGTAAACATTTTCCAAAAATAGCAGATCTACAAGTTCAGCTTCTGAGCTTGTAGATTGTAGATTGTCTATTTCCACTATTTTGTCAAATATTTTGAAAGTATACATTTATTCAATATCTGCCCTGTACAATTTGTGTTCATAGATTGGAACGGAAATGTATATTTTTATTGATATTTTCAAAAACAAAAACACAATCACATTGTTAATCGCAATTATTTGCATGAGAATTAGAGACAAATTAAATCATCATTTGTGTGCGTGTGCGCGTGTGTGTGTGTGTGGTCAATGTACCAATTTATTGATCTCTTGGTTTAATGATCTTCCATCTCTGTCTATACTGGTTTACTTGTCTCTCTCCAGAGTTTCCAGTCTCTCTCCAGTTCCAGTGGATCTCCAGTCTCACCCAGTGTCATCATCTGTCCTGTGAGGTCCTTCACAGATGTGATTGATGTGGTGTCTGGTCTGAGAGACCAACTAGACAACATCCTGAAGACAACTTGCCCAGAGATATCAAAGAGAGGTGAGATTTAAATGTGTTTCTTGTTTTTCTAACCAGCCATCATAGTAAACATGGATTGATGAAGTCAGAAGGCAACTGGAGATATTTGAACTGAAGCAGACTGATGGTACACAGGTTGGCTGTCTGTCAGATTGGACAGAAACATTGAAGAATTTAAGCAAGAATATTTCTCAAAGGAGAGGTTAGGGTTAGATTTAAATGTCTTTTGTAAGTGTTGAAACAGTTTGTACAGGTGGAAGTATGTCTGGGAAGGCTACTAAAGCCTGTAGTATGGCGGGCAGTAGATTAGTGTGACCTGTGTTTCATGTCACCCGCTACAGTATATAAATGCACCATTTAATATTTATTATTATTTATTTATTTATTTTTTATATTTTTGTTCTTAATAAATGATCTTGAGGAGTTCTCTCTCCTGATTGAATGAAATGTGAAACCCACCTGAAAATGTATTTTCTGAAGAGCTGGGGAGACAGCTGTTACTGAACAAACACTATATAATAGCAATGATTACTATCAAGCTATAATAGCTTGAAACTTTTTGACAAAACCCTTGGAACTTCAGTTTAATCCATTCTTCAGTATGATGTCTGTCATTTATGCTATATATGTGACTGTGCCTTTAAGAGAGCTACGACACTGCCGTAAAGCAGGCCTGTTGTCTTTTACGTCAGTCGTATGTTGTGACCTCCTGTAGGCTCACGCTGTATGTTTTACATGCCTGAAGTCAGCAGTAAAGTCTATTGGATTTGACCCTTTGTGTGGACATAGAAATCCTTTACAATGTCATGATGACCTTTACTGTTTTCTTGTGTCTCCAGTTGATGTTTTACATCCAGCGGAGCCTCAGACCAGAAAGGACTTTTTACAATGTGAGTCCATGTTGATGCAGGTTCTGAACGTTGAAGTTTCATTCTGATATGTTGTTATTTAAAGCTCTAATGAGTTTGATCTGAGAGACTAACTCTAAACACAATAAGGTTCATGAGGTTTGATTTGTCTTTTGTCGTGTGTTCTCACAGATTCCTCTCCTCTGTCTCTGGACATGAACACAATAAACACACGTCTCTCCCTGTCAGAGGAGAAGAGGAAGATGACTGTAACACAACAACATCAACCTTATCCTGCTCATGCAGAGAGATTTACTAAGTACGGTCAGGTGTTGTGTACAGAGGGTCTGTCTGAACGTTGTTACTGGGAAGTAGAGTGGAGTGGTAGAGCGGTTTTTATAGCAGTCTGTTATAAAGACATCAGCAGACAAACCTACTTTGGAAACGATGATAAATCCTGGGGTATAGAGTGCTATGATAAAAACTACTGGTTCATACACAACAGTGTTCAGACTAAAGTGTCAGGGCCTCTCTCCTCCAGAGTGGGGGTGTACCTGGACCACAAGGCAGGTACTCTGTCCTTCTACAGTGTTTCTGACACAATGACCCTCCTACACACAGTTCAAACCACGTTCACACAACCTCTCTATCCAGGGATAAGGGTTTATGGGAACTATGGAGATACAGCAGAGCTGTGTAAGACATGGTAGACATGTTAAGAATACTGATGATGATACTCAGTTAAAAACTTTGTTTTCTTCATTTGATGATAGATTTTCTCTTCTAGATAAAGCATGTGTAAGAATGATGTGTACAGTATACTACACCATCATGATCAATCAATCCATTGTGTTCTGCTCATTACATTTCTTTAATAAGCCTGCTGCAGACAATCATTATACAGTATGCCCTGTTATCTTGTTGATATTACTACAGAGCCCTCTGTCAGTCTGTGTACATTGATTATACTAAATGTAGTGGTTCTCAAACTGTGGGTCTGGACCCCCAGGTGGTCCCCAAATGATTATAATTTTTTTAATGTGCAAAATTGTTTTTTCACTCAACAGTAAAACCAACATACAGTATGTATAATGTATACAGGGTTTCTGTCCATTTCTAAAGTGACAATTTAAGGACTTTTAAGACCTATTGAATACCTCTAAAATGAAAATTAAAACATGGCATTACTGCGTTAAAAGTAATCAACAAACTATACTAAAAAATTGTTAAACATTGGCCAAATACTTCCTCCTCATGGTGTCAATAGGGTATTGTGTGTCAAAAGTTAATTGATTTATCGCTTATAAAAATATATTTTAATATGATGTATATATTTTTTGACCCTTTTTGTAAATACAGTAGGAACGTTTGAGTCCTTCAAACAGTTACACACTTAAAACCTGTTAAAAACAAAAGAGGGGGGAAAAGCTTCTGTAATTTCTTTAATATCCGATCTACAAGCTCACAACTTATCTGGCAAAATGAACAAAATGTTTCAATTCATATAAAGGAGTTTGAGACCGTCAGGTAATCATTTTTCTTTTCATCAACTTTACTTCATTTACACTGACTTGTTTTTTCAAAATAAATGTGAGCACTGTGGCTGCAACCTCTATAGCAGAGTGTTTTAGTCTTATTTTGAAGAATGTTTCTCTTTCTGTTTCTGTCTCTCTGTGAATGTTGTCTCCATGTTTAGATGACGTTTTATACAGGATGTGAAGATAGATGTTAAATCAGGCTGAGGACTGAGGTGTGTGTGTGTGTGTGTGTGTGTGTCAAGTCAAACTTTTGTCTATGCTACATTGTTCCCTAGACAATGATAATAATTAAATATTATGCATAGTGTAAATATGTTTGCTTTTATCTAGTTTTACTAACTCTACACTTAAACAATTTTGCTAGTAATCTTCAATACTTTTTCTATATACATGTAATTACTTTCCATCAGAGGCTTCCACACAGATTCATAATGAATGACATCGTTGACATGACATATCATGGGTTAATGACTCATTAACTTTGGATTACAACTGGACTTTGTATCATTTATTACTCATTTTCCCGTTGCACAATGATGAATGAACTGTCTCTTTTCTTCAGTCACTTTATTAGAACTTCTTCAGCAAAATAGAAGACGTGTTCAAGTTCACATCACTTCCTCAATAGTACAATAGACCAGTGGTGTAACTAACTAAGTACATGTACTCAAGTACTGTACTTAAGTACAATTCGGAGGTATTTTTACTTTAACGTAGTACTTCCCATTTTCAATACTAAACATTTTATTGGACAGAAATGTAAAAACAGCACGAGTACAGTCAAACACTTTGTCTAAAAGGATAACACCAAAAAGGTCCTTGCGGTCTTGTTTCCATTGGTGTCCTAGGTACTGGGGGCATTGACCCTTTGACTATCTTAAAACTACATCCCATCACTCAAATACCACTTAATTGCCTCTGAGAGGTAGTGGAGAATTAATAGTCACTAAGTCAGTCAATAGGCTGTTGTTTATCTATAACCCAGTGGTTCTCAACCTGTTCAGGCCGTGACCCCCAAAAATAATCATAATTGAACTGGTAACAGACTGTACAATGAAAGATTATAGGCCTTTAAATTGGTTAATTTAGCAAAGTGTTAAAACTGCACATTACAAAATACAGTAGCTGATCTGCGGTGATGCTATTTTTGCTATTTTAAAATGGTTTTCAGAATAAAAAATTAAATAAGCCATAAGACGCCGTGCAAAATAGGGAATATGTTTGATAAAGTGAGTGATACAGACAGCACAGCTAAAAAAAATAAAATAATACTTGACCCTATTATAAATGAGTCTATCGTGTCTATCAAATTCATGCAGTTTTAATATAATTCACCACTATGTGTTTCAAGTTTCAATTAAAAAATCCAATGTGTGGCCCTTCACTCACTTTATCAAAGTCAGTTTGGCCCCTATAGAAAAAAAACCTGTTTTTTATGTCCAGTGAAGTCAAGACCTACAAAACCAAAACATCTGGGGAAAAAAATATTGTTTTTCTAAAAACATCATTCAATCATAATATCTCAGAATGTGACATATTATGCATGCACAGTAGACTAATGATTATATTTCAGAAACTGATTCCCTGGGAAATACATATTTCAAAATGATGGCAGACGCATATCATGTTTATTAACCACTTCAACCTCATATGGGTAACCAGAGTCCCTCAGGGCTCAATACTAGTGTCTTTTCTGTTTTGGGTTATTGTGGGGAAAGCTTTCGCTGAAAATAGCCGATCGACAAGCTCACAACGCGTCGCAGCGCGGCGCGTTGTGAGCTTGTCGATCGTCTATTTTCTGTGACCAAAATACGGATGCTGGGGTTTTTAAGTGGTTATAAATAATATTGAATATAGAAGTCCTAAGTACATTTGCTCATTTTGTTTTGTTTATTTAGTCACAAGCTCTCTTTAATGCTTTTCATCAGTTAAACATTTATGAAAATCACAGACAGACTTAAAGGGCCACTTCCCTGATTTTGAACCCAAATCCTGTTTTTATGAAGTCGAGGACAAAATAAAGATGATTTGGCAGTGCTTCTATGTTTTTATTTGGAATTTGGAATGTTTACTCTGTGACATCACCGGGTGAACCTCAGTTCCTCCTATAGACTACTTGGACTACAGTGTTTCCTGTAAACTGTAGTTCCAGTTGGAACTATACTAATATCAGCTGGAGTCCTGTGTGACTCTTCTCATGTGTGTACGCTCCAAATAGTTTTGCTGTCCCTATTTTGGCCATTAAACAAAAATATGATTTATTTTTTGCTATGTTGAACAAAATATGTTATTTTCACTACCTTTGTGCAACAGTGTCACACCACGAAGTAGGGCATTATTTATTTTAAGAAAAAAATCATCTAAAGTTGAAATATGGAGATAAAGGTTTTCTACATAACAGCGACAATACCGTATTTTTGATAGTTTGAATGTGAGATTGAACAAGCCTAAGTTTATCCAATAAAACATTAATATAATAAGTGGTACTTTTCATGTCATAGTCCTTTTCAAGAGCAGTGGACCTTAACCAAGAGATGAATGAAACACTACTCTGTTGGGTTTATAGTGTCCTCAAACTAAATATTGTACAAAATCATTATGCCTTTACTCTGATATTTGCTCAAGAAAAAAATAGTTTCATTTGTATTGACAGCAAAATCCTGCATGGCTATAAGCAAACAAGTGGTGAACGCTGCCCCCTTGTGTCCAAAGTGAAACATAACCTGAAACAGAATCTCATATAATGTAACTTTGCATTCACAGTATTGTTTGTTTTTGTTTTGTTTTTAGAATTCCAAAAGCTTAACAAATACGTACATTCAGCTTTTTCATCTGGACCATGTACATAACACAGCTATGAATTACAGTAGGAGAGGTTTTATGGCACACAATGTCATAGATGGTTTTTTTTTTACAGTGAAGTCAAGACCTAAATAACCAAAGAAATCTGGGGGGAAACATATTTTGTCCATCATTCAACCATAATGTCTCAGAATGTGACATTATGTATGCGAATTAGACTAATGATTATATTTCAAAAACTGATTCCCTGGGAAATACATATTTCAAAATTATGGCAGACGCATCATGCTTGTAAAAAAAAAATTGTGCAAAGTACAACAATTATATGAACAGTATCAACTATAGGCTACACTTGATAGGATGAAATGCAACTCAGAAGATGAATTTGAGCAAAATCCAGTTTGCTTCCATTGACAAGTGTACTAAACTATAGGTTACATGTTCATGTGTGGCCTTGAGATCATGTGTCCCCTGACAGTTAAAGCTGTTAAACCAAAGGTCCAGTCGACTGTACCACTGTCCTGTCCACTGAGGTCACAATACTGAATGGAATTCATTCATCATCCTTCAATTTGACTGGCATTTCTCTCACTTAATCTGTAGGAACTTAATCTTGTTTCCTGAAATAACACACACAATGAATAATTCCATGAACACTTCAGGTCCAACCTGAAGTGAGGGGACAAAACAAAAGAGAATGACAAGCAATGACACAACAGCAATAAGGCATCACTGAATTGGCCTCCAGATGTTTTTTTATTATATCATTATGATCGGGTTCACATAGCCTGGCATTGACAGACTGATGATGTGGATTCACTCACACGTTCCTCCACGGTATCAGTCTGGACTTCGGCCCATAGGCAGAGAGTATGAGAAATCAGAAAATGAGCGGGCCAATCAGGGGGCTGCTTTTCACTGTTGTACAGACAGCAGTTGAAACGCAGTCACTGATTGGCCCGGTCATGTCTTTGTAATCCTGAGTGTTAAACTCTTAACGCTCTTCCCTGAATCCATGAGAGAAACGAAATAAAAATTCAGGTCGAGTGTCAGGCTACTCAATACCATGTGTGCCCACTGGAAGAAGTGGAGCGAAAGTGGTCTGTGTGGAACTAGTGAGAAAGTCGAGATACTTCACTAAAATACACATTTTCTACCAGAACTGCCCTCCTTCTCCTTCATGCCGTTCCCGCCTCCAAATAAATACCCCCGATTATCTGTTAACCCCGTGTCACCACCACCAGGCTTTTCCACACGGAGGGGAAATGATGGTGTAGTGTGAGAGTCCAGCTGTACAATGTTCAACCACAAGCTGAACCTGTTTGTGCTACACATTCACTGTCTCTTTAAAACCACTGCCTCCTGCAAACATCCAGGAAGTCCCTCCCTTTGCCTCATAGATGTCTTTGCCTCTCCTAGTTTTCTACAGAGGAAACGAAACCCAGTCTCTCTTCAGAGTAAACCAAAGTGTTGTGTTTTTTCTCAGTGTGAGTGTGGTTGTCAGTCAAATGGCACAACAGCAGCAGCAACAACAACAGACATGTGATCTGGACCAGGACCAGTTCTGCTGTTGTTCTGTCTGTCTGGACCTTCTAAAGGAACCAGTGACTCTACAGTGTGGACACAGTTACTGTAGAAGCTGTATTGAGGGTTACTGGGACCAGTATGAGGAGACTGGAGTCTACAGCTGTCCCCAGTGCAGAGAGAGCTTCAGTCCCAGACCTGTTCTGAGGAAGAACACCTTGCTGGCTGAGGTGAGATGACCTTACAAGTTACAACCACACATTAAACTACATGTTCTGATACACAAAACTCCTTGTTGACTATTTTTGATTTTGATTTGGTTATACTATATGTTGGTTACTACACATTATGTTCTGTATGTTGATAATGCCCAACATAATTATAATAATAGATAATAGATTAATAATAGATAATAGATTTTCTCTTCTAGATAAAGCATGTGTAAGAATGATGTGTACAGTATACTACACCATCATGATCAATCAATCCATTGTGTTCCGCTCATTACATTTCTTTACTAAGCCTGCTGCAGACAATCATTATACAGTATGCCCTGTTATCTTGTTGATATTACTACAGAGCCCTCTGTCAGTCAGTGTAGATTGGTTATACTGAATGTAGTGGTTCTCAAACTTTGCATCTGGATCCCCAGGAGGTCCCCAAATGATGATATTATGCTTAATGTGCAACATTGTTTTCTCACTCAACAGTAAACAAACCAACATACAGTATGTATAGTTTATACAGGGTATCTGTCCATTTTTAAAGTGACAATTTAAGGACTTTAAAGACCTTTTAAATACCTCTAAAATGAAAATTAAAACATAGCATTACTGCGTCAAAAGTAATCAACAAACTACTTTTTTCTTCAAAATAAATGTGAGCACTGTGGCTGCAATCTCTATTGCAGAGTGTTATTTTGAAGAATGTTTATCCTTCTGTTTCTGTCTCTGTAAACGTTGTCTCCATGTTTAGATGATGTTTGATACAGGATGTGAAGATAGATGTTAAAATCTGACATGAAAGGACTGACTGTGTGTGTGTGTGTGTGTGTGTGTGTGTGTGTGTGTGTGTGTGTGTGTGTGTGTGTGTGTGTGTGTGTGTGTGTGTGTGTGTGTGTGTGTGTGTGTGTGTGTGTGTGTGTGTGTGTGTGTGTGTGTGTTGACTATTAAAAACTATTTGTCTCTCCATCGCCCTCCAGGTGACGCTGCAGAGCCGGCACCGGGCAAGTCCATCCGTCACATGTGTCAGTTCCACTCCCACCATAACCTGCTGAGCTTGGCTCAGCCCCCCCCCCCCCCCCTCGGACAGCAGCAGCAGCTCTTCCAGGCTCCAGGCCCCCGACTCGGAGCGCCAGCCCCAGGACGGGAGGCCCCCCATGGGCTCCGCGCTGAGCTTCTCCCTGGTGGGCGGCGGGGGCTGCTCCACCGCCGAGAACAGCATCTGGATCAAGCAGGCGGCGCCCCAGGAGGAGGAGGAGAGTAAGCCCTCCTCCGCCGCCATCACCAACTTCTGGGACTTTTTCACCGGGAAGGGCTTGAGGATGAAGGAAGAGACAGAAAGAGGGAGAGGGGGAGAGAGAGAGTGTGCGTGCGTATGTGGTTGTGCACATGTGTGCACATGTATGTGTGTGTGTTTGTGTGTGTGTGTGTGTGTGTGTGTGTGTGTGTGCACGTGCGTGCGTGCATGCGCGTGTGTGCGTGCGTTGACTTGTGGAAATTAAATTGGGAACTGAGTGAAGTTTCTCTTCACTTATAATCTATAAGTGAAGAGAAAGACAAAAAGGAAGGAGAAGGAAAAGTCTAACATTTGCCCTCAGAAACATTATATTAACCACATGAACCCTAGCGTCCCCTTTCGGGGCATGTCGTAAAAAGCTGATCTACAAGTTCACAGCGTGTCTGTAGAATAATCTATTATTATGATGTAACGGTGGCGTTTGTATTACCTGCACATGTGGCCTTCTAGCCGCTAGAACTAAATATCCTTCTGAAAATAAGATACAGGAAGGCGCTAGAATCTAGCGCCTTCCTGTATCATATTTTCAGAAGGATATTTAGTCATAATAATAAGTACAAATATATACAATTCTAAAAACTACAGCTCTGACCTAGAGTGTTGAAATCAGGGGACTTTGCACATGTCACATGAGAGTCACATGAGAGTGTTGAGAGGGTTGATTGATTAGGTCAGATAAGGAGCTGGGGTACAGTGGCCATTGTTATAGAATAGTGCTAAAGCCTGTGTTTCCAATACACAAGTCACATGATTAATCAACGGAAGGTTTCACCCACATGGGTAGACCAACCCATATAAATAGAGTGGATGCTTGCTGAACAGGAGTGTGTTCTGCATGCATCAGTGTTACTTGTGACCAGGGTGTTATTGCTGTGTTTGTCATTTTCCATTATGAGCGCCGAGGGACTGACGGTAAGAATTTAGAGCGTGTTTACACAGCGATAAATGTTTATATTTCTGATATGTTTTATAGTTGTGTGTGTGAATATCTCATGTCAGTAAGTCGTTGTGTTGTTCTTTGTGTTACCTCTCTTTACTTCCAGGGTGTGATGAAGCTGAGCAGTACAGGAGGTCAGCAGTCTTCTGCCTCTGCTGCTCTGCTGTACGCCGGTCCAGCAGACGTGGCCTGTGATTTCTGCACCGGAGCCAGACCTCACAAAGCTCTCATGTCTTGTCTGGTGTGTCTGGTCTCTTACTGTGAGACTCACCTCCAGCCTCACTACAATGTTCCTGCGTTGAAGAAGCACAAGCTGGTCCCAGCCACCAACAAACTGCAGGAGAAGATGTGCTCCAGTCATGACAAGCTGATGGAGGTGTTCTGTCGCACAGACCGCCAGTGTATCTGCTATCTGTGCACCATGGATGAACATAAGGGCCATGACACGGTGTCAGCTGCTGCAGAGAAGGCAGAGAAACAGGTAGGACCACGATCACTTGAAGATAAATCATAAGAGAGATCATGTTTTAAATATAGAAGCAGAACTAAATGATCATGTCAGAGACATTAAAAGCGCAAACCAGGGTGTTGTACAATAACAAGTATTAAAGGATGAAGTACACTCCTTTTGGACCCAATGAAAAACAGACGCAATTGATCACTTTTCATAATGGTAACCCATTAAATCTGGGAATGCATCTGTGTCATTTTAGATTTCTTTGGCTATTCAAAAATAGCAGATACACATGCTCATAGCGTGGCACCGAGTGCAGCGCTATGAGCTTGTAGATCTGCTCATTTTGAAAAATCGTGAAGATTTGTGCAAATCTTTGAATACATATTTCTTAAAGCGAACATTTGTAACTGTCAAATGTCTCAACAAATGTCTTAATTATCTGAAAAACTATCGTTGCTATATCAGTGGCACTCAAACCTTTTCTTGTCAAGGACTCCCCAAAATGTTGTTTTAGGCCGCCGATCCCCATCAAAATATGTTGTTCCAGGGACCCCCAGAAGCAAAGATTTGAGTTAAACATGTTTCCAAAAATGTATTCAAAGATTTGTACAAATGTTAAAGATTTTTCTAAAATAGCAGATCTACAAGCTTGTAGATCTGCTTTTTTTTTAATAGCCAAGTTATAAAAATAATTGTTATAGCTAAAATCTAAAATGACACAGATGCGTTCCCAGATTGAATGAGTTAATTCATCTTGCCCCTGCAAAAGTGTATTTTGAGGAAGTTACAAAGTTGATTTAAGATGATGTGTGGATCCAAATCTCACTTGTTTTGACCTCGTATCCTGTATGAGTTCTCTTTCTCCTGATTGGATAGAATTGGTAGCCCGACTTGAAAATGTGCTTTGTTTACAAGCCAAACTGTCTCTTCCTGTTTCTTGCAGAAACAGCTGGTGACAATGCAGGAGGAAGTCCAGCAGAAGATCCAGGAGAAAAAGAAGGAGCTGAAAGACCTGAGACGGGTCATGGAGGCCCTGAACGTGAGCTGATGTTATGATAATAGTTCTTGTTCTTGTGTTTACTGTGATGCTACTGTATATGGATGAGACAGTGCCTTGTGTCATCAGAAGCACTAAAGAAGTGGTTCTCACACCTTTTCATGTCAAGGACCCCCAATTAATATGTATTTGGCTGCAGACCCACATTTGAAAATATTTATGTGCCAGCAATCCACATATAAGATTTGTGTTGTTAAAATGTTACAAAGTTATTCAAATGTTTTCACATTCTATCAAGATGTTCTTGAAAATAGCAGATCTACAAGCTCACAACGCGTCACGACGAGTTCGCCATGTGTTGTGAACTTGTAGAATTTTAGGCTATTTTAAGTGGTTAAACAGATTTTTTTTTGTTTTGGTTGGTTAAACAGATGTTGATGGTATATTAACATATTTTTGGGGGGACCCCCTGGAACCCCCTGAAGGACCCCTGGGGGTCCCTGCACTAAAGTACCCAGAATGACAGTAAAGAACAGTGACAGTAAAGAATCCATCATATCATGGAACTTCTGGAATGGCCAACAATACTTATGTTGTGACTGAATGTATTCCCCACAAAGTTCTACACTTACATGAGAACTTATAACCAAGAGTTTCTTTCTTCCTTTCGGCGTGTGTGTGTGTGTGTGTGTGTGTGTGTGTGTGTGTGTGTGTGTGTGTGTGTGTGTGTGTGTGTGTGTGTGTGTGTGTGTGTGTGTGTGTGTGTGTGTGTGTGTGTGTGAAGCAGAGCTCTGCAGAAGCAGCAGTGGAGGCCAGTGACAGGATCTTCAGTGAGATGATGGTCTCCATTGAGAAAAGACGCAGTGAGCTTAAAGAACTGATCAGAGATCAGCAGCAGACTGCAGTGGCTCAGACTGAGGCTCTCCTGAGGCAGCTGGAGGACCACATGGAGCAGCTGGAGAGGAGACATGCTGACCTGGAGGAGCTGTCCAACACTGATGACATCATCACTTTCATTCAGGTTCCACACATGGCATTTTACTGTTTGGTTTTGACTCATTTAGGAGAAATCAGCTTCATATTTCATCTCTTTCATCTCATTCCATCATGTCATATTATTATGACATCATAGTATATTACATAACATGACATTATTAATGCTGGTAGTTACTAATACTAATATAGTTGCTAGATACAGTAGTTGTACAGACCACAATAATATTGTCAGAATTAGGCCTGTCACAACTATTACATAATTGCCTAATCACAATTATTTGAGATAATCACAATTAGTTTCCACAATTGTCATAATTGTAAACATTTTCCAAAAATAGCAGATCTACAAGTTCAGCTTCTGAGCTTGTAGATTGTAGATTGTCTATTTCCACTATTTTGTCAAATATTTTGAAAGTATAAATGTATTCAATATCTGCCCTGTACAATTTGTGTTCATAGATTGGAACGGAAATGTATATTTTTTATTGATATGCTCAATACCAAAAACGCAATTATTTGCATGAGAATTAGAGACAAATTGAAATCATCATTTGTGTGCGTGTGCGTGTGCGTGTGCGTGTGCGTGCGCGCGTGTGTGTGTGTGTGTGGTCAATGTACCAATTTATTGATCTTTAATGATCTTCCATCCTTGTCTATACTGGTTTACTTGTCTCTCTCCAGAGTTTCCAGTCTCTCTCCAGTTCCAGTGGATCTCCAGTCTCACCCAGTGTGGTCATCTGTCCAGATGTGATTGATGTGGTGTCTGGTCTGAGAGACCAACTAGACAACATCCTGAAGACAACTTGCCCAGAGATATCAAAGAGAGGTGAGATTTAAATGTGTTTCTTGTTTTTCTAACCAGCCATCATAGTAAACATGGATTGATGAAGTCTGAAGGCAACTGGAGAGATTTGAACTGGAGCAGACTGATGGTACACAGGTTGGCTGTCTGTCAGATTGGACAGAAACATTGAAGAATTTAAGCAAGAATATTTCTCAAAGGAGAGGTTAGGGTCAGATTTAAATGTCTTTATTGTGTTTTAACCAGCCCCTATACTGTACTGTACAATTGTAAGTGTTGAAACAGTTTGTACAGGTGGAAGTATGTCTGGGAAGGCTACTAAAGCCTGTAGTATGGCGGGCAGTAGATTAGTGTGACCTGTGTTTCATGTCACCCGCTACAGTATATAAATGCACCATTTAATATGTATTATTATTTATTATCATTTTTATTATATTTCCGTTCTTAATAAATGATCTTGAGGAGTTCTCTCTCCTGATTGAATGAAATGTGAAACCCACCTGAAAATGTATTTTCTGAAGAGCTGGGGAGACAGCTGTTACTGAACAAACACTATATAATAGCAATGATTACTATCAAGCTATAATAGCTTGAACCTTTTGACAAAACCCTTGGAACTTCAGTTTAATCCATTCTTCAGTATGATGTCTGTCATATATGCTATATATGTGACTGTGCCTTTAAGAGAGCTACGTTACGACACTGCCGTAAAGCAGGCCTGTTGTCTTTTACGTCAGTCGTATGTTGTGACCTCCTGTAGACTCACGCTGTATGTTTCATAGATATATATAAAGGCTAGATGGCTCAAGGGGACGGCGCAAGCGTAGCTCAACCGCGGCCATCTTGAAACAGTCATTCATAACATTATGTCTATGGTGCATATACTTTGAAATAACCATAGCGTGCTCAATTTTCATCTGATTTTCAAACGGTTTGGTGTGTTGTAAACACCAAAGATGTAGTTATGATACTGCATACTTATAATTATAATCATGTTTTTTTTTATTTTTTATAATTTTATAATTTTATAATTTTATTACATCTTTGGTGTTTACAACACACCAAACCGTTTGAAAATCGGATGAAAATTGAGCACGCTATGGTTATTTTAAAGTATATGCTCCATAGACATAATGTTATGAATGACTGTTTCAAGATGGCCGCCATGTGGCAACGTCGTACTCCATTGGCCAGCAGCGCGGGTGAGTCATCTAGCCTTTATATATATCTATGGTTTTACATGCCTGAAGTCAGCAGTAAAGTCTATTGGATTTGACCCTTTGTGTGGACATAGAAATCCTTTACAATGTCATGATGACCTTTACTGTTTTCTTGTGTCTCCAGTTGATGTTTTACATCCAGCGGAGCCTCAGACCAGAAAGGACTTTTTACAATGTGAGTCCATGTTGATGCAGGTTCTGAACGTTGAAGTTTCATTCTGATATGTTGTTATTTAAAGCTCTAATGAGTTTGATCTGAGAGACTAACTCTAAACACAATAAGGTTCATGAGGTTTGATTTTTCTTTTGTCGTGTGTTCTCACAGATTCCTCTCCTCTGTCTCTGGACATGAACACAATAAGCAAAGATCTCTCCCTGTCAGAGGAGAAGAGGAAGGTGACTAGAACAAAACAACAACAACCTTACCCTGATCATGCAGAGAGATTTGCTAAGTACACTCAGGTGATGTGTACAGAGGGTCTGTCTGAACGTTGTTACTGGGAAGTAGAGTGGAGTGGTTATGGGGTTGGTATAGCAGTCTGTTATAAAGACGTCAGCAGACAAAGCTACTTTGGAAACAATGTTAAATCCTGGTGTTTAGAGTGCATTGGTAAAAACTACTGGTTCACACACAACAGTGTTCAGACTAAAGTGTCAGGGCCTTTCTCCTCCAGAGTGGGGGTGTACCTGGACCACAAGGCAGGTACTCTGTCCTTCTACAGTGTTTCTGACACAATGACCCTCCTACACACAGTTCAAACCACGTTCACACAACCTCTCTATCCAGGAATAAGGGTTTGGAACTATGGAGATGCAGAGCTGTGTAAGACATGGTAGACATGTTAAGAATACTGATGATGATATTCAGTTGAAAACTTTGTTTTCTTCATTTGATGATTTTCTCTTCTAGATAAAGCATGTGTAAGAATGATGTGTACAGTATACTACACCATCATGATCAATCAATCCATTGTGTTCCGCTCATTGCATTTCTTTAATAAGCCTGCTGCAGACAATCATTATACAGTATGCCCTGTTATCTTGTTGATATTACTACAGAGCCCTCTGTCAGTCTGTGTAGATTGGTTATACTAAATGTAGTGGTTCTCAAACTGTGGGTCTGGACCCCCAGGAGGTCCCCAAATGATATTTTGCTTAATGTGCAACATTGTTTTCTCACTCAACAGTAAACAAACCTACAAACACAAACATACCGTACATACATGTATAGTGTATGTATAATGTATACAGAGTACATTTCTAAAGTGACAATTTAAGGACTTTTTAAGACCTATTGAATACCTCTAAAATGAGACATTACTGTGTCAAAAGTAATTAACAAACTATACTATAGAAAATGGTCAAAAATTGGCCAAATATTACCTGACAAAGAGAGAATTTGTGAAAATAGCCGATCTACAAGCTCACTGTGAGCTTGTAGATCTGCTGTTTTCACAATATTGATGAAGTCAAACTAAATGTAATGCCTCAACTCCTGCAATTCCAAGTGCTTGTCAGGGTGGCTGGTCCCCAGTTCAAATAGGATTATTTTGGGGAGTCTCTGCCTGAAAATGTTTGAGAACCACTGGTGTAATGTCTTCCTCCTCATTGTGTCAATAGGGTATTGTGTGTCAACAGTTAATCGCTTTTAAAAACATTTTAATGTGATGAACAATGTTTTTACCCCATTTTGTAAATACAGTAGAAACCTTGGAGTCCTTCAAACAGTTACACACTTATGAAGCCATGTTAAAAACAAAAGAGGGGGGAAAAGCTTCTGTACTTTCTTTAATATCTACAAGCTCACGACTTATCTGGCAAAATGACAAAATTATGTTTCAATTCATATAAAGGAGTTTGACACCATCAGGTAATCATTATGTTTTCATTAACTTTACTTAATTTACACTGACTTGTTTTTTTTCAAAATAAATGTCAGTCTGCAACCTCTAACAGTGTTTTAGTCTGATTTGAAGAATGTTTCTGTCTCTCTGTGAAAGTTGTCTCCATGTTTAGATGACGTTTTATACAGGATGTGAAGATAGATGTTAAAACAGTCTGAGGACTGAGAGGACAAGACCAATATCTGATTAATTCTGTGTGTGTGCTTGTAGATCTGCTATTTCCACTATTTTTTGAAAATGTGCAGCATTGTCTCTTCAAAGCCCAGAACACATTGAATATGAAACATTCAACACTGTAGTAACTGAACCTAGATTACCAAGTCATACAATAACATTGTGATTCAACAATACAATGAGAACCCCTGAACTGAAAGTGACTGGAGTTAGTTTCTGTCCCTCCCTGAAATCACTTCAATATGATTGATAACATAATAAATAAATAATGTTTAAGTGATTTTTTTTCTTTTGCTGTTTTACAAAAACAAATATAAAACAGTGTAACCGTGTCAGTCACACCACAAAGTAGGGCATTATTTCATGAACAAAATCCTATAAAGGTTTTCTGCATAACAGCATCAATATACAGTATTTTTTGGCAGTTTGAATGTGAGCTGGAACAAGCCTCATGATACGTGTAAGAGAGGAATGTACTGAATCACACTGATAGTAAACACATTTTACCCAATAAATTATATTTATAATAAGATGTGCTCCAATACTTTTCATGTCATAGTCCTTTTCAAGAGCAGTGGACCTCTATTGTTATTAGCAAGAGATTAATCAAACACTATACTTTTGGGTTGATATTGTCCTCAAACTAAATATTGTACATAATCATTATAGTCAGGGGATATTAGTATTTTCCAATCTTGGAATAAATTCCTTACCAAAAAAGATCTTCACCAATGTGTTTGTAAAGGTGTCTAGTAACACATCTCACAAAGACTGAAATGCAGTTTCCCTAGGAGAATTTTTGACAGCTGCTGAAAGTTGGGGAACCCACCATAACCTTGGTTAAAAAAAAGATAAAAAAGAAAATCTAAATTTAATTCTGTTTTAAGTAGCATGTGAGGGGTCAAACTAGGGTGATTGATTCTGAATCCATTGCAAGCATTTGTTTTGCACCAAAACCACTCCTTGGGCTAAAAACGGCCATAGCCATCCTTTTCCAGGTATACTTTTTGTGTAAAAAGCCCATTGAGATTGGGCCGTTTTTAGCCCAAGGAGTGGTTTTGGTGCAAAACAACTGCTTGCAATGGATTCAGAATCTTAAAAACACCCTCGTTTGACCCCTCACATGCTACTTAAAACAGAATAAAAATGGTATGTTTCCCCCGCATAAGGTTATGGTGGGTTCCCCAACTTTCAGCAGCTGTCAAAAATTCCCCTAGGGAAACTGCATTTCAGTCTTTATGAGATGTGTTACTAGACACTTTTACAAAATAAATGTCAGTCTGCAACCTCTAACAGTGTTTTAGTCTGATTTGAAGAATGTTTCTGTCTCTGTGAAAGTTGTCTCCATGTTTAGATGACGTTTTATACAGGATGTGAAGATAGATGTTAAAAGAGTCTGAGGACTGAGAGGACAAGACCAATATCTGATAAATTCTGTGTGTGTGTGTGTGTGTGTGTGTGTGTGTGTGTGTGTGTGTGTGTGTGTGTGTGTGTGTGTGTGTGTGTGTGTGTGTGTGTGTGTGTGTGTGTGTGTGTGTGTGAGAGCTTGTAGATCTGCTATTTCCACTATTTTTGAAAATGTGCAGCATTGTCTCTTCAAAGCCCAGAACACATTGAATATGAAACATTCAACACTATAGTAACTGAACCCAGATTACCAAGTCATACAATAACATTGTGATTCAACAATACAATGAGAACCCCTGAACTGAAAGTGACTGGAGTTAGTTTCTGTCCCTCCCTGAAATCACTTGAATATGATTGATAACATAATAAATAAATAATGTTTAAGTGATTTTTTTTCTTTTGCTGTTTTACAAAAACAAATATAAAACAGTGTAACCGTGTCAGTCACACCACAAAGTAGGGCATTATTTCATGAACAAAATCCTATAAAGGTTTTCTGCATAACAGCATCAATATACAGTATTTTTTGGCAGTTTGAATGTGAGCTGGAACAAGCCTCATGATACGTGTAAGAGAGGAATGTACTGAATCACACTGATAGTAAACACATTTTACCCAATAAATTATATTTATAATAAGATGTGCTCCAATACTTTTCATGTCATAGTCCTTTTCAAGAGCAGTGGACCTCTATTGTTATTAGCAAGAGATTAATCAAACACTATACTTTTGGATTGATATTGTCCTCAAACTAAATATTGTACATAATCATTATAGTCAGGGGATATTAGTATTTTCCAATCTTGGAATAAATTCCTTACCAAAAAAGATCTTCACCAATGTGTTTGTAAAGGTGTCTAGTAACACATCTCACAAAGACTGAAATGCAGTTTCCCTAGGAGAATTTTTGACAGCTGCTGAAAGTTGGGGAACCCACCATAACCTTGGTTAAAAAAAAGATAAAAAAGAAAATCTAAATTTAATTCTGTTTTAAGTAGCATGTGAGGGGTCAAACTAGGGTGATTGATTCTGAATCCATTGCAAGCATTTGTTTTGCACCAAAACCACTCCTTGGGCTAAAAACGGCCATAGCCATCCTTTTCCAGGTATACTTTTTGTGTAAAAAGCCCATTGAGATTGGGCCGTTTTTAGCCCAAGGAGTGGTTTTGGTGCAAAACAACTGCTTGCAATGGATTCAGAATCATAAAAACACCCTCGTTTGACCCCTCACATGCTACTTAAAACAGAATAAAAATGGTATGTTTCCCCCGCATAAGGTTATGGTGGGTTCCCCAACTTTCAGCAGCTGTCAAAAATTCCCCTAGGGAAACTGCATTTCAGTCTTTATGAGATGTGTTACTAGACACTTTTACAAACACATTGGTGAAGAAATTTCTTGGTAAGGAATTTATTCCAAGATATTTTCAATATCCCCTGACTATTGCAACAAGCAACTACTTGCAACCATTATCCCCAATGGCAGTTGCAAGGAGTTGCATTGGTGCGGTCTGGCCTTTACACAAGAAAATAAGAGACGAGTTTAGGGGTATATAGATGGGGGGGGGGGGGAGGTTCTTGTGTTGTTCCAGTGAACAAACATTGAATTAATTGCTGTGTTCTCAGATGCTATGTTTTACCAAATCAAAGAATTGCAGTAGTACAGTAGGTCATGAATCATGACAGGGCAATGTGAAAGATATTAACCTTTTGAATGGTATGTTTCCCCCGCATAAGGTTATGGTGGGTTCCCCAACTTTCAGCAGCTGTCAAAAATTCCCCTAGGGAAACTGCATTTCAGTCTTTATGAGATGTGTTACTAGACACTTTTACAAAATAAATGTCAGTCTGCAACCTCTAACAGTGTTTTAGTCTGATTTGAAGAATGTTTCTGTCTCTGTGAAAGTTGTCTCCATGTTTAGATGACGTTTTATACAGGATGTGAAGATAGATGTTAAAAGAGTCTGAGGACTGAGAGGACAAGACCAATATCTGATAAATTCTGTGTGTGTGTGTGTGTGTGTGTGTGTGTGTGTGTGTGTGTGTGTGTGTGTGTGTGTGTGTGTGTGTGTGTGTGTGTGTGTGTGTGTGTGTGTGTGTGTGTGTGTGTGTGTGTGTGTGAGAGCTTGTAGATCTGCTATTTCCACTATTTTTGAAAATGTGCAGCATTGTCTCTTCAAAGCCCAGAACACATTGAATATGAAACATTCAACACTATAGTAACTGAACCCAGATTACCAAGTCATACAATAACATTGTGATTCAACAATACAATGAGAACCCCTGAACTGAAAGTGACTGGAGTTAGTTTCTGTCCCTCCCTGAAATCACTTGAATATGATTGATAACATAATAAATAAATAATGTTTAAGTGATTTTTTTTCTTTTGCTGTTTTACAAAAACAAATATAAAACAGTGTAACCGTGTCAGTCACACCACAAAGTAGGGCATTATTTCATGAACAAAATCCTATAAAGGTTTTCTGCATAACAGCATCAATATACAGTATTTTTTGGCAGTTTGAATGTGAGCTGGAACAAGCCTCATGATACGTGTAAGAGAGGAATGTACTGAATCACACTGATAGTAAACACATTTTACCCAATAAATTATATTTATAATAAGATGTGCTCCAATACTTTTCATGTCATAGTCCTTTTCAAGAGCAGTGGACCTCTATTGTTATTAGCAAGAGATTAATCAAACACTATACTTTTGGATTGATATTGTCCTCAAACTAAATATTGTACATAATCATTATAGTCAGGGGATATTAGTATTTTCCAATCTTGGAATAAATTCCTTACCAAAAAAGATCTTCACCAATGTGTTTGTAAAGGTGTCTAGTAACACATCTCACAAAGACTGAAATGCAGTTTCCCTAGGAGAATTTTTGACAGCTGCTGAAAGTTGGGGAACCCACCATAACCTTGGTTAAAAAAAAGATAAAAAAGAAAATCTAAATTTAATTCTGTTTTAAGTAGCATGTGAGGGGTCAAACTAGGGTGATTGATTCTGAATCCATTGCAAGCATTTGTTTTGCACCAAAACCACTCCTTGGGCTAAAAACGGCCATAGCCATCCTTTTCCAGGTATACTTTTTGTGTAAAAAGCCCATTGAGATTGGGCCGTTTTTAGCCCAAGGAGTGGTTTTGGTGCAAAACAACTGCTTGCAATGGATTCAGAATCATAAAAACACCCTCGTTTGACCCCTCACATGCTACTTAAAACAGAATAAAAATGGTATGTTTCCCCCGCATAAGGTTATGGTGGGTTCCCCAACTTTCAGCAGCTGTCAAAAATTCCCCTAGGGAAACTGCATTTCAGTCTTTATGAGATGTGTTACTAGACACTTTTACAAACACATTGGTGAAGAAATTTCTTGGTAAGGAATTTATTCCAAGATATTTTCAATATCCCCTGACTATTGCAACAAGCAACTACTTGCAACCATTATCCCCAATGGCAGTTGCAAGGAGTTGCATTGGTGCGGTCTGGCCTTTACACAAGAAAATAAGAGACGAGTTTAGGGGTATATAGATGGGGGGGGGGGGAGGTTCTTGTGTTGTTCCAGTGAACAAACATTGAATTAATTGCTGTGTTCTCAGATGCTATGTTTTACCAAATCAAAGAATTGCAGTAGTACAGTAGGTCATGAATCATGACAGGGCAATGTGAAAGATATTAACCTTTTGAATTTGAAAAAATGTTTGGGCTCATATCAGGAATTACCTTTTGATAGGTGGGTATGTCTCTTTAATGTGTCCCTGTAGCTACAACTAAAGAGCAACCTAGTTTGTACGTGGTCTAGGCTATTCATGAGTCTACTGGCCGGTCCTTTTGTGTGCAGCCTTGACCCCCAGTCTGGGTCTGAGACCTGAGTAGACGTGGAAAATGAACCCACAAGTGTTTTAAAGTGAAATACCCATTTAGGATTCAGCATAATTAGTCATAATAACGTCTTAGAATAGATCCATTAGAGCACCAGGTCTGTGGTGGGACAGATTTGAAAGTGAAGTGCTCTGAGCTGAACAGCAGGTGGCGGTAATGCATTGCCTATGGATGCTAATTTGCCATAAAACTACAACAAAAAGAAGTCTACTGAGTTATGTCCAGTGTTGCCATGTCTGCTTATTATAAGTGACTTTGGGCTTGTTTTTCTGTAAAGTTGCTTGTAAATAATTGGGGGGGGGGGGGGGGATTTGTGATGTTAAAATGTCAAATTGTTTTCAATATTTTTCTTAGGAAAATAGCAGATCGTCGCATCGCCATGAGTTGTAGATCTGCTATTTTCAAATAGCCAATGTTTAAAGGCCGAAGGGCTCGCTTCTTTTGAGCTTGTTTTCATAGTGTTAATTTTGTTGACTTAGACTAGACTAAAAGACTAAGATTTTGATATTTAGTCGACTAAGACTAGACTAATACTAAACAATTTCAGAAGACTAAAATAGAACTAAAACTAAATGGTGTGTTACTTAAAAGACTTTAAAGACTAAATCAGAATTTGCTGTCAAAATGAACACTGTTTTCATAGACCTTGTAAAGAACATTCAGGGCATACTTGCCAGTATTAGCCATAGATGGATAACACCGCAAGGTGGATCATGGCAGGATGCCCAGAAACCTATATAAGGGGATGAATGACCTATTCAGTCCTGACCTTTAGTGACCCATTCGATCCCAAGTCCCAACCTTCCATAGATGGAGAGATCATATACCTAACATACCTAGCCCGGCCCCTGACATCAGAGAACCCCTCCTGGAACTCCATATATGGACAGTGGTGTAAAGTAACTAAGTACATTTACTCAAGTACTGTACTTAAGTACACTTTTGTTTTGAGGAATTCTTACTGTACTGGAGTATTTCCCATTGTCTATACTTTTACTTCTACTCCACTACATCTCAGAGGCAAATATTGTACTTTTACTCCACAACAATTATTTAAAAACTTTAGTTACTTTGCAGATACAAATTATGATTATTATGAAACATACATTAACCACTTTAGCCTATTTTATACCTAGGCTATTTTAGTACTTTTACTTTTGGTACTTTAAGTATATTTTGATGCCAATACTTTGGTCTTTTACTTAAAGGAGGAGTTCACCCAAAAAATGACTTATTTTCCATCAATTGCACACCCCATGAAGCCTTGAATTCATGGATTTATTTTGGTTTTTGTGGCATTCCTAAGCCAATAATTTGATGACCGGGTGTGTATCCGGTAGGAGACACAAATAATCTACTTTGTGTCTCCTACCGGATACATTAGCCAGTAGGAGACGGGAATCAAATGATTAGCTTAGGAATGCCACAAAAACTAAAATAAATCCATGGATTCAAGGCTTCATGGGGTGTGCAATTGATGGAAAATAAGTAATTTTTTGGGTGAACTCCTCCTTTAAGTAAATTTTGAATTCTGGACTTTTACTTGTAACAGAGTATGTCTATATTGCAGTAAGTAAAACATCTGAGTACTTTTCCCACCACTGGTATATGGAGATAACCGAAACGTCCAGGACTGACATTATAGTCCCAGGTTTGGGCATAACTGACATAAGCCCGCTTCCATATATGGATATATGACTGACACTAACTGACATCAGTAGTGACACCAGGACAGCAGCCAACGGTATAAAGGCGACGGAACTCCCTGCTTAATGCAGATACATCAGCGACCTCGAGCGACATTAACTCCTTCCAGAGAGATAAGCATCAACACAACTCATCAGTAGTTGGTTTCCACCGCCTAAAGCATCACATATCGGTTTGACCTACTACTTGGATCATTTTTGCTTGTTTCCCTGTCAAAACCTGGCAACACCGGTTAACGTCATAACCCTGCGACCCATGAAACCATAGAGAGAGGAACCGCACCAAGTTTGTCCTCAAAAAAAGAGCCTTTAATATCATTGTTATCGTTCTTCTCATTACATGAATGATTATCTGACAGAATGCAGCGGGTTTTGAGGTCTCGGTGGTTTGTGGGCGGGGTGGGGGTGTCTGTGGGAACGGGTCTGGGTCTGTTAGTGTCTGCTTTAAGGGAGAAGAAGCAGGAGAAACATCAGGAGGAGGACACACACCTCCATGGTCTCCTGTGTCACCTCCCTGTCGTCCCCATACCCAGTGTAGAGGCCTCCTCCACCGACCTGACGGTCAGTACGTTTATTATACTGTAAATGCACTAGTTAGTGGTCACTCATCACTGTCAACGCACTGTTTCCTCATTACTGTAGTCAGTGTAGACCAGGGGTCAGAGAGAGAGACCAAGCAGGGACCTCCAATACATTATGTTGTTACATAAAAGCTTTCCATGTAACTTGATCCTATGGTGCTTCTCTGTCTTCTTCTTAAAGGGCTAAATGTTATCCTCTTAACAATCATTGTAAAATCCTACCTCTGTACTATTTGCAAACTGTTTATTATTATCATTCAATCAATCAATCAAGCAATCTTATATGGTGTTTACCTGTCTTCTATGGTGCTTCCTATGGTGCTTACCTGTCTTCTACGTATGGTGCTTCCTATGGTGCTTACCTGTCTTCTATGGTGCTTCCTATGGTGCTTACCTGTCTTCTATGTATGGTGCTTCCTATGGTGCTTACCTGTCTTCTATGTATGGTGCTTCCTATGGTGCTTACCTGTCTTCTATGTATGGTGCTTCCTATGGTGCTTACCTGTCTTCTATGTATGGTGCTTCCTATGGTGCTTACCTGTCTTCTACGTATGGTGCTTCCTATGGTGCTTTCCTGTCTTCTATGGTGCTTCCTATGGTGCTTAAAACTGAACGCTGTTTCTCCACGCTTAGTTCTGAGTCTGGGTTCAGAACGCAGACCTCTCCCAGATGACCTGAGAGGTCTGGATGGTTCATGATTTCACAAGAAAATGTAATGACCCTAAACAGTTTTCTGTTTGCTACAATATCAGTGGTTTCCAAACTTTGTCATCATGTCAAGGTAACCTAAATTATATGTATTATTTGGCCGTAGACCCCATCTCCAAATATTTCGTTCCAGGGACCCCCCAGAAGCAAAGATTTGAGTTACAAATGTTCACTTAAAAATACATATTTATATTCATAGATTTGCACAAATGTTCACGATTCTTTGACATACAGGTAGCCAGTGTAAAGATCTTAGAGCTCCACTTTCTTGGTATCAGTAAAGTTCACTTTCAGTGTGTGCAATTACCGGTAATTAATATTTCTTTATTTATATCAGAAGCAGTTTGATTTGAATGTAATGCTCATTATTATGGTCTGTGTTTCAGGCGTACCAGGGGGGCACACCTGTACCAGGCGGGGCAGTAGCGAAGTACGGCTTCCCCTCATTGGCTAACGTCAAGACCAGAGAGTCCTATGTCACTTCCTATGACCCCCGCACCCGCACGGCATCCTGGGTAATAGAACAGCTGAACTCCTCCTCCATCACTGGACCTTCAAACAGGAACAACTGTAACTTCAAAGAAGATGACAGGTGATGATTATTAGTATTAGTGTTGTTGTTGTTGTTGTTAATAATAATAGTAGTAATAATATTAACAGCGTCGTATTCCATTAAACAGTTTAACTTAAACAGTTTAACTTAAAGTTCTCTTCTATTGGTGGATGTTCTGTGCGGTTCTCTTCTATTGGTGGCTGTTCTGTGCGGTTCTCCTCTATTGGTGGCTGATATTTCTGCGGTTTGATTCCCAGCGTTCACGTGTACCACCGATCGACCAACGCAGACTACAAGGGGAGTGGCTTTGACAGAGGTCACCTGGCTGCAGCAGGCAATCACAAGTGGAACCAAAAGGCCATGGACGACACCTTCTACCTGAGCAACGTCTCACCACAGGTACTGTAATAATACCAGGGACGCACCACTATATTGGCTGCATGTTGGTATCGGACGATATTTGCCTCGTTGACTGCCATCGGTGTATTGGCAAATAATAATAATAATGAATAATACATTCACCGATGGCAGTAGCCGATATTTATCTGTTGGGATGCATCGGGTTTTCGCTGGTTATGTTGGTGTGTTTTTACCTCCAGTCCAGATTTTTATAATGAAGATTTATTTGTTTCCCTGGCACAAAATGTGTAATGAATAAAATAAACAAATATTTAGACTCCGCTACATTTCTAAGAAGGGAGTGTGGTTCAGTGTTGATTTCGTCGACTAAAACTATGACGAAAAACTATGACTATGACTACCTTTTTTCACTGATGAAGATTAAATAAAAACTAAGCTATGATGACTAAAACTGAGACTAAATATATTGACAATTTCGTCAACAAATAAAAAAGTGAGGGACTAGTGGAGAAGAGATCCAGTAGAACTAGAAGACAAGACATTTTATGTTTGGTTGCGCTCAGGTGTTGCTCTGAAAATAGCACATCTACAAGCTCACAACGCGTCGCTGTGAGCTTGTAGATCGTCTATTTTCATCATGCAACCAAGTGTAAGATCAGCCATTACGACGCCATCAAGGCACCGCCAACATACATTTTTAGTAGACTAAATCAAATGTAGATTTAGTCTACTACAATCTTATGATATTTAGTCGACTAAAGCTAGACTAAAAAACTAAAACATTTCAGATGACTAAAATATGACTAAATGGAATTTTATTCAAAAGACTATTACTAAAACAAAATCAAAAGTTGCTGTCAAAATCAACACTGGTGTGGTTGTACTGGTGTGACCACAGTGATGGTATTTCTGTAGTGGTGGTTGTACTGGTGTGACCACACACAGTGATGCATTGATACACACACACCATAATAACAGTCATCCTCTCCTCTGCTCTAGAATCCTCATATGAACCAGAAGGCATGGAACAATCTGGAGCAAATGTGTCGTTCACTGACCACGCGTTACCGCAATGTTTACGTCTGCACCGGACCGCTCTACCTGCCCAGGTATAGTACACCTACAGTACACACACACACACACACACACACACACACACACACACACACACACACACACACACACACACACACACACACACACACACACACACACACACACACACACACCTGACCGCTGTACCTGCCCAGGTACAGCACACCTACACACACACACACACCTGACACACACCGGACCGCTGTACCTGCCCAGGTATAGTACACCTACAGTACACACACACACACACCTGACCGCTGTACCTGCCCAGGGGTCTACTCCACGAAAGCGGAATTAAATTATCCTGGTTTGAAAGGCAAATCCAGGTTTGACAAGCCTGCGCCGTTCAGCCTGGTTTATTCAGTTCCACGAACGCCAAGCCGGGCTGAGAAGGAGAGGTTTGTCGAGCCAGGATCGTTAAACCAGGCTGAATGTGAGTTCACATATTCCTATAAAAGACCATGAAAGTCGATAGCAGAATACTTGAACTTGACCAATCATGGAGCCCAAAACCAGAGTGGCGTTCTTCTCTGTGGCTGAACAGCAGCACTGCAGCAGCTCATGAAATCATACAAGGAAGTAAAATGTATAATAAGCAAGAGAGGAAACACAGCCACAATAAATATAGATCCAGGGAGAAAGCGTGGCAAAGTATTGCAGAGAAATTAAATGCACAAGTTGTCCAAAAATATGCAATTAATTTATATACAAATCCATAAATATATAATTCAGTTAGGCTTAAACATAAGGAGTTTAAGTGAATGTTGGAATTATAATTACACACTTAGAATAATTTTCTAATTTCTAAAATCGAAGATCTACAAGTGAAAAGCTTGCCTTTTGGCGGCCGGGGGTCCCCGGTCCACGGGGGTCAACGGGGGGCCGGGGGTCAAAGGGGGGCCGGGGGTCAACGGGGGGCCGGGAGTACCCGGCCCCCCGTGTACTCCCGGACCCCCGTTGACCCCCAACAGAGGTCCGGGGTATACGGGGGTCCACGGGGGTCCGGAGGTCCACGGGGGCGGGGGTCCATGGGGGGCTGGGGACCCCCGGCCGCCATAAGACAAAAACATTTCGGGCTTGTAGATCTTCGATTTTCGCATAAGAATTGAATAAGTGTGGAAAAACTCATTGGTTTATGATTGGAGTCATTGGACTAACAGCTATTTCACAAAACTTGAAGAACAAGGCACTGGATTAATAAAGCTTGGCTGTTAGCCTGGTCCGGACCAGGCTAACTTCACAGCTAAATTACCATGGTAACTAAGGCAGGATTGCTTCAATTTTCTTTTGTGAAACAGGATCATGGATAAACATATCCAGGTTTACTGGCTAAGTTAATCTGCCGAGCTAACTCAGTTTTCGTGAAACCGATTCCTGGATAATTTAAGCCAGGATAGCCGATTAAACCCGGTTTAAACCCGGTTTATCCCTAATCCAGGTTTCGTGGAATAGACCCCTGTATAGTACACCTACACACACACACCTACACACACACCTGACACACACCTGACCGCTGTACCTGCCCAGGTATAGTACACCTACACACACACCTGGAATGAACTGAAACCTAGTGAATTTAAATCATTAGCGAGGTTTGGATAAAGGTTGATTGATGTTGTTGTTCATGACTGCTATGTGTGTTTATGTTTGGTGTGTGTGTGTGTGTGTGTGTGTGTGTGTGTGTGTGTGTGTGTGTGTGTGTGTGTGTGTGCGCGCGTGTGTGCGCGCGTGTGCGTGTGTGTGTGTAGACAGGAGCCTGATGGGAAGCTGTATGTGAAGTACCAGGTGTTGGGACGAAACCACGTTGCCGTGCCAACACACTTCTTCAAGGTAGGCCTCCTGTTTTTATGGCCCCTTTCCACTAGGCCTGTGACAATCATGACATTTTACTTGACCGTTAATTGTCGCACAAACAATTGCGATTAACAATTTCATTGTGTGTTCTTGGCATTGAACATTAGAACATATGAATGAAAATTACATTTCAGTTTGCCTTTTAGGCTTTGTAAAAAAAACGATGAATTAACTACAAATAACTTAAATATAAGTTCTTTCTTTGTTTTTGTTTTTTTTACTTTACAACATATGGGTCAAAACATCAGTAAATATACTTAAAGTACCAAAAGTAAAAGTACAAAAATGTTCGAAAATAGCAGATCTACAAGCTCACAACGCGTTGCATCGCGACGCGTTGTGAGCTTGTAGATCTGCTATTTTCAAATAGCCTAAGTATAAAATAGGGCTAAAGTGGTTAATGTATATTTTATAATATAATAATTTATATCTACAAAGTAACTAGTAACTAAAGTTTTTAAATAATTGTAGTGGAGTAAAAGTTCAATATTTGCCTCTGAGATGTAGTGGAGTAGAAGTAAAAGTATAGTATAGGGTGTGTATGGGGCGGACGCGTGCATCACCGTGAGTGTGTGAGTGTGGCTTCAGGAAGTAAATTCCTGTCCCAGCGGTCGGTACGCGAGAGCGCCTCCCTTCGTTTGATGTGCCGCTCAGCATGCATTTTGACGACCAGTTACTGTATGTGCACCCCTGGCCATTATCATGAATTTTTACTATTTGTTTATCGTGTCCAGGTGTTGATTTTGGAGGGGTCAAACGGGGTGGAGCTTCGTTCCTACATCATGCCCAACTCGCCCGTCGACGAGAAGACCCCGCTGGAGCGCTTTCTGGTTCCCATAGACACCATCGAGAGAGCTTCAGGACTGCTGTTTGTGCCAAACATCATGAAGAGAACCAACACCCTGCAGGCCATCACTGCTAAATGAAAAACTACGAATCCCAGCCACCATCATCACCACCACCACATAAGACTACAAATCCATCCATTTCAGATGCCCTGGACCGAGCACGACCGTACCCGAGGGACAAGTCAATATTTTGGACCCGGCTCAGTTCTCGGTTCGGGTCTTTGGTTGCCGGGCAGACCCGTGCCACCCTCTACACCTGGGGTTTTCAACGTTTTTCAGGCCAAGGACCCCCTAGCTGAGAGAGAGATGAAGCAGGGACCCCCCCCCATTACATATTGGATTCATGTTGAATGTGTTTTCAGACATTTAGCCACTTAAACCTTCAATACGTTGTAAACGTGCCCTTTGGCTCTGTATTGGTCCGCTCTTTTTTCCCCTGTACACCAAGAGCTATTTGCCGAAAATAGTCGATCTACAAGCTCACAGCGCCTCGCAGTGCGAGGCGTTGTGAGCTTGTAGATCGGCTATTTTCGGCTAATGTAAGAATAGGGATGATAGGGTTCAAGTGGTTAGTGTAAAAAAAAGTCCCCATCACACAATAATTTGGCGGCCCCCCTGTAGTTACTCTGAGGACCCCCTAGGCGCCCTAATATTTAATAATATCATGTGCAGTGACATTTCTACATACAGCGGTGAAACAGTAGCGTGGGACGTGAGTACTAGCTGTAAAATGGACTCTACTTTCTTCTGCCCTCTTTCTCTCTATTGTCTTTCTCTCAGATTGCTGTGACTCACCTTTTTCTGTCATTTTGTCAATTTTGATCAGCCAATCGAACGTCGATTTGTAATGTAATTGTTGGGTTTGTGTTGGCAACGCAAGGCAGTCAGTAGTGGGCTGTTAACAGCCTCGTCACTAAACGGACAGAGCAATCTTTATAATAATTACAAAACTACTTCACGAGAACAATGTTGGTGTAACTCAGGGATCTTTACATGTTTTGATCATGAACAACAGTACGACATTTCCTGGTACAGACACGATGCCAGTGCAGCGAGCGACGGTGTTGGTCTTGTGCTGGTGAATTGGCCACTACCATCCCGTCCCGTAGTCATTTACAGGACAATATGACTGCCTATCCAAATGATCCACATGGGAAGTAAACTGTAGCTGTTGGGTGGAAACCTTGTATGTCCAAAAAACGCTACTTTTCAGGAAATGGATCCAATGTAGTTATTTAAGCACAAGCTCTTGTTAATACTTTTCATTTGTTCAATATTTATAAAAAAACACTTTCACTTTATTTATTATTTACATTAATAACCAAAACAGCTGAACTACATGCGGCCATAGCTGAGTGGTTAGTGAGCCCGCCTAGGGAGCCAGAGGCCCTGGTTGCCCCAGGTACGATTCCAGGCCAGGCCAGCAAATGTGTCGATGAAATGAAATTTCTCCCTGAGCAAGACACTTAACCCCTAATTGCTCACAGGCCCTCATTGGAAACAAGACGGCAAGGACTTTCATGAAAGGACCTGTTAAAGGAATTATCCTTATCCTTACATTGCGTTTGGCTATTTTTTACTACTTTTGTATGACACTGTAGTAGAACAGTAGGGCATTCATTTACGAAAAAAATATGAAATGTTTAAATATGGAGATACAAGGGTTTCTGCCCGACAGCAATCTGGGAACCCATGTCAAAAGAGATTAGCCCGACCAGCAACAAAACACCTTTAAAAAAGAATGTGAAATGGCATCTTGCTTACAAATAGTATGACTGGAACACATTTATAGGTTCTGTGCAGAAATGAGGCGCAGTTTACGGAGCTAGTTCAGGCCAGGCAACTCAAGGGATTGGGCCAACCGATCAGGTGACTAGTCACATGCACTTTCCTCCTGATCGGGTGGTTATAGGTACTGTGCTGTTACCTGCTCACTCTAGCTGCCCTGTCTTGCTGAGCTGACGTGTGTCGCTACTACTGCTGCTGTCTGCTGAGTTCCTGCTATCGCCGTTCGCTGCTTACCTGCTGCCGCCGTTCGCTGCTTACCGCTGCCGCCCATGAAAGTTTATATACTCATCATCTCCTGGTCGTTCGTACTCCTCGCCATGTCCTCCTCCTCCACGGACACGGGGAGCGAACGGGGTGCGGAGGAAATTCCGGGTCCCCCGGCCAAAGAGATCGACTCTGCGTCTGATCAGCGGCGCCGTAGTTCCCGGCTGGTAGTCCAAAAACAGCTGGGTGACTGGCCAGTGGTGCGGATCCTGGAGGCATTGTACGTAAATAATATACCCGTTCCACACGGGTTTAGCCATGAGGAGCTGTTTCAGTTTCTGCTAGAGAAAGATCAAAGTCTGGCGGAAGATCTAGAAACTGAAACCGGCAGAGGCAAGAAGGGGAAAGCCCCGGCGAAGAAGCGCGGTCCAAGCGGGGGAAAAGGTGCCAAAGCTCCGCCAAAACAGCGGAAAATTGCTGACGCTGCTCACGCTACGCCTTCAGCCTCCTCTGCTCCTCCGACTGCCCCTCCTCAGGCCTCTCCAGCTCCGACCACCGCTTCTTCGGCCCCTGCGCAGAATGCAGAAGTGCTATACGCGCTTACCGATATTAAATCATCATTATCCAGCATGACCCAGAGGCTGATCATGCTGGAAAATAGAGCCAGCACCCAGGTCGATGGCAGCGCAGGTACTTCCGCAGCGACTCCCTTCGTCACGATGACGTCAGCAGCAGTCGATCCGGCAGTCAAACCCAGGAGGAACCTGGGAACTGCAGTCCAGGCGCCAGCGGTAGGAGCAGCATTTCTTTCCCCAGCAGGGGCTATTCCTGACGTTCTCAGGACCCAGATACTCGAAGGTACGCAGGCTGCACCGATATCTGTATTATATCATGTTGGGATAATTATGAGATTAATAAGTATACATTACTTGCTTTAACAGGGCATGGGTTAATTATGAGATTAATAAGTTATACATTACTTGCTTTAACAGGGCAGGACGTTAACCTCATCAAAATTCTGATTAACGCAGCAGATTCGTCTGAGAAAAGGATGGTGGATTGTGGCGATTTCTCTGTTCTGTTAAAGGAGAGCGATCCCAGATTATCAAAATCTCTTACTTTAGCCGAATTTTTCGTAGCTTTCGGCGTGTACAGAGACACAATCTGTGAGGTGTATCCTGATAGGAGAGTAGAGTTAGATACTTACCTGTCCATTATCGCAGATTTGGCTCTATCCTATGGAGGGATGCTGTTTTTCGAATATCACAAAAGTTTCTCCTCCAAGGCAGCTATGTATATTCAAAGATTTAATCAGAGGATCGATTGGGCAGTGGTAGATTTAGGCCTGATCAGCAGGCACTTCACGGGCCATCAAGCCATCTCCTGCACCATATGCTCATCGTTCAGCCACCGTTCCAATCTATGCCCAAAATCTGCGTTCCTGGCGCTGGGTGAGAGCCGGCCTCCTCGCCAGCAACCGGCGGCATTCGGCCCTCAAGCTGCAGCGTTTGGCCCCAGCAAAAGACAGGTGCCTTATGCTCCGGGCACTAAAACACCCATATGCATTAATTTCAATGAAAATGTTTGCACATATCATAATTGTAAATATATGCATATTTGCAGCTGGTGCGCAGACAGCCACCCACGGTCTGTGTGCCCACGGAGGGTCCGTCCGGCTGCAAAATCAGCCAAATAAATGATTTGCATCCATCCACGCCTGTGATCGTCCCTGCTCTTTCTACGGCTCTAAAAGATCATCCGAACCAGTGCTGGGTCAACTATCTCATCACCGGACTAGTGCAGGGATTCTTAGCTGGTCTATGTTGGCTTCCAAAAATCACACATGTGTGTCCAAATTTACAATCCGCCATTAAGGATCCGCTAGTGGTAGACGAGCTACTGGAGAAGGAAATTAAAAAGGGGTACATGATAGGTCCATTTTCCAAATCGCCATTCAACCCATTTAGGGTTAGCCCCATTGGAATTGCCACGAGAAAATATTCAGGGAAAAAGCGTTTAATCGTGGACCTGTCAGCCCCTCATAAAGAATCAGAATCAGAATCAGAATCAGTTTTATTGTCACATCACAGGTTTACAAGGTAAAAAAGTGGGTGAAATTCTTTTTTGTACATCGTTCCCATCGCAACGTTAGTTTCCATAGAAAGAAGAGGGGGGGGGGAGAAGAAGAGGGTGGGGGGCAGGTGGGAAGGAGATCAAAAACAAGAGAGCAGCAGAAGGCCAGACAAGTTATCTACATATTTACAAATTACCTGAGATAATAAATAAAACTAAAAAAACTAAACTAAGGTGCCTGAGCATAGCAGCAATGTATTGTACTGTGCATGTTATACTTATACTGTGCATGATAGACAAGGACGTTAAGGTGCTTAAGGAGCACAATAAAAAGACCCAAAAAAAGTCAGTGCGTTATACAAGGGATTAAGGTGCAAAAGGTCAGTGCGTGTCCACCTAGAGTGGACTGACCCTAGTATAATCCGCATGTAGCTCCATGAGGGAGTGCAACAAAAAGTCATTTGTACCTGGTGTAGTCCACAGGTGTGTCCGAGGGGGGGGCTAAAGTCCAAGTCATTGTCCCTGGTATAATCCACAGGTGTGTTCAGGAAGAGCCAGAAAAGTCTGCGCCGCCTGCTGTCAGGCTGCTGAACTCATCCAGGCTTATGCCCCATTCAGCATTCTGACAGCGGCTGGATTGAAACTACACCAAAATCTGGTGGTGGAACTCTTGATACTGCGGTAGAGCCCCTTGCCCGGTCGCGGTCGTTGTAGGGGGTTGAACAGTCTATGACTTGGGTGGTGCTTGTCCTTGATGATGCGCTTGGCTTTGACCACGCACCGCTTTTTGTACAGTTCCTGGAGCGCTGGGAGCTCGATTCCCATTATCCGCTCTGCCGATCGCACTACTCGTTGTAGGCTGACCTTTTCTCGGGCAGTGCAGTTCCCGTACCAGGCCGTGACACAGCCTGTTAGGATGCCTTCGACAGAACTGTTGTAGTACAGCCTGAGGATGCGACGTCCTACTCCGAGCTTCTTCAGGCGGCGGAGCCAGTACAGTCGCTGCTGAGCCTTTTTCCTCACGTGTGTGGAGTGCGTCTCCCATTTGAGGTCCTCCTCGATGTGTACTCCGAGGAACTTGAACTCGCTGACCCTTTCCACTGCAGCACCGTCGATGAGGATGGGCGCATGGTCTCTCCGCGGCCTCCTGAAGTCCACGATCAGTTCTTTGGTCTTGTCGACGTTAAGAGAGAGGTTGTTCTCACGGCACCAGTGTGCCAGTGATTTGATCTCCTCTCTGTAGTCAGACTCGTCGTTGTTGACGATTCGGCCTATCACTGTCGTGTCGTCCGCGTACTTTATGATGGTGTTGGAGACATGTGTGGCTATGCAGTCATACGTGTACAGGGAGTAGAGGAGAGGGCTCAGCACGCATCCCTGGGGTGCTCCGGTGTTGAGGGTCAGGGGGTCGGATGTGATGCTGCCCATTCTCACCACCTGATGTCGGTTGGACAAGAAGTCCTGTATCCAGTCGCACATGCTTGGGTGTAGCCCTAGGTGTCTGAGCTTTTTGTCAAGTATTGCTGGGACAATGGTGTTGAATGCTGAGCTGTAGTCCACGAACAGCATACGTACATATTTGTCCTTCAGCAGCTTGTTGTCCATGTGCGAGAGGACGGTGTGGAGAGCCATGGCAATAGCGTCGTCGGTGGATCTGTTTTTGCGGTATGCATACTGCCACGGATCCAGCGAGGCAGGTAGCGTGGAGCTGATGTATTCCCTCACCAGTTTCTCGAAACACTTGCTGACGATCGGGGTGAGAGCAACAGGTCTCCAGTCGTTCAGGCATGTCACTTTGGCCTTTTTGGGAATGGGCACAATGGTTGACATTTTGAACCCTGCAGGGACCACAGCCAGGGAGAGGGAGAGGTTAAAGATGTCAGCGAAGACACCCGCCAGCTGGTCTGCACATGTCTTAAGGACCCGGCCTGGAATCCCATCAGGTCCGGCTGCCTTGTGGATGTTGACCCGTGTGAAGGCTGTACGCACTTCTCTCTCCGAGATGGTTAGAGGAGGGTTCTCCTCTGCTGGTGCTGCTGATGGCCCCGCTTGGCTGCCGCGGTTGGAGCTGATCTCAAACCGGCCGTAGAAAGTGTTCAGTTCGTTGGGGAGGGAGGCAGGCGGGTTCACCTCGCTTCTGGTTCTTGTTTTGCAGTCTGTCAAGGTGTGTACTGCCTGCCATGTGCTCCTGATGTCGCCACTGCTGAGTTTGTCTTGCATCTTTTTTGTGTAGGCCTTTTTCGCCTTCCTGATGGCGCTGTTTAGGGCCGCGCGCGTCGTGTTGCGCGTTTCCACGTCGCCAGATTTGAAACCAGCGTCCCGTTCATGCAGATGTGCACGTACTCCGCTGTCCATCCATGGTTTCTGATTGGGATAGATCCGAACTGTCTTTTTTGGGACTATGTCATCTATGCACTTGCTGATAAAGCCAGTGACTGAGTCTGAGAGTTCGTTGATGTTATTCCCAGCGGCGTTCTTAAACATCCCCCAGTCAGTCTGGTAGAAGCAGGATTGTAGCATAGCGTCTGTGTCCTCAGACCAGATTCGGATTTCCTTCTCAACGACCGGCTCCCTTTTTAGCCTCTGTTTGTAGGCAGGTAGCAGCTGGATGGCGTCGTGGTCAGAGCTTCCTAGCGGTGGGCGGCGGAGAGCTTTGTATCCATCCTTGAAGGGCGTGTAGCAGTGGTCAAGAATATTGTCACCACGGGTACTGCAGGCGACATGCTGGTGGAATTTGGGAAAGACCTTTTTTAAGTCTGTCCGGTTGAAGTCGCCTAGGCAGATGACTGCGCAGTCCGGGTGGCGATTTTCTTGTGCACTGATCGCCTGGTGTAATTCCCTCATAGCTGTGTCCTTATTAGCTCCAGGATGAATGTAAACAACGGCTACAATCACGATGCTGAAGTCGCGTGGTAGGTAGAAAGGACGGCAGGCTATGATTAAAAGTTCAAGGTCTGGTGAGCAGTGACTGTCTAGGATTTTAACATCTTTGCACCAGTTGTTGTTGATCAAGGCACAAACTCCCCCCCCATGTTGCTTACCGCTCAGTACAGGGTCTCTGTCTTTCCTATACGCGGTGAAGCCAGGAGGAGTGATAGAAGAATCAGATGCTAACTCCGTTAGCCACGTCTCTGTTAGCACAACAACACAGGTCCTCCTCGTCTCTGCGTTGTATTTAACGCGCGCCAGTAAGTCGTCCATAGTGGTCACTGTTCTTGATTCACACAGAGATCTAACGTTCGCTAGCAGGATTGAAGGCAGTGCAGGTTTATATCCACGTTTTGTTGTTCTTACGAGAAGACCCGCTCTAGTGCCTCGCCGCCACGGTCTTTTTCGACGGGGGTATGTTGTTGATCCGGCCGGAACAAAGGGTACCCCACCCCCCCCCCAGCCGAGCGGGAGGTTTTCGGCAAAAAAGTCCGGAATTCTGTGTGTAATCGCTGTGCTGATGTCCATAAGTGCTTGTCTGTCATAACTCCTTAGACACGCGACGGTGTAGGGAAAAAAGAGAAGGCTAAAAAATACTAAAAAGATGGAAAAACGTTGCGATGCTACGGAGCTTGTACGAATGCGGCCGTCTTTCATGGCGTCTTTCATGGCGCTTCCGGTATAAAGGGCCAGTCCCGAGCATTAACAGCTTAATTCCTCTGGCCCCGTTTTCCTTATTTTATGCCACAGTAGATAATGCCATTCAAATGCTAAAAATTGCAGGTCAGGGCGCTTGGCTTGGGAAGGCGGACATTACGGACGCTTTTAAAGTCATGCCATTACATCCTTCACAATGGCATATTTTCGGGGTTAGATGGCGGTCCAAATTGTATTTTTCCGTTAAACTAACGTTTGGCTGTCGGAGCAGCCCTCGGATTTTTGACACGCTATCAGAAGCTTTATGCTGGATTTTGTCCAACACCTACAAATTGCCTTTCGTATTGCATTTGTTGGATGATTTTCTAGTGGTGGATTTCGCCGGGTCACCTCCGGCGCGTTGCATCTCAATAGTACGAGATGTTTTCAAACAATTCGGAGTTCCTCTGTCTGAGGAGAAAACAGTAGGGCCTTGCACTCGGATAGAATTTTTGGGCATCATGCTGGACAGTGTCCTCATGCAAGCCTCTCTTCCCGAAGAGAAATTGTGTCGCATCAGGGAGATTATCAAATCTTTCACTTCGGCAGCCTCGGTGCTAAAAAGGGAAATGCTTTCTCTGCTTGGCCATTTAAACTATGCCATGCGAATTATTCCACAAGGGCGCTCGTTCATTTCCCGACTTTTAGATTTGTCCAAAACGACAAAAGATTTGCAGGGGTCTATCATGTTAGACGAAGGAAGCCAGTCAGATTTAAGATTCTGGTCACTGTTTCTGGATCAGTGGAACGGCATTTCCTTCTTTTATAATGAGTTAGCAGAAACATCCGCGTCAATTAATTTTTTCACAGATGCCGCGCCTTCCGTGGGTTTCGGGGGGTTTTTCAATGGAGAATGGTTCGCGGAAAGCTGGCCAAAAGAAATGGCTGATATGCCAGAGGGTAGTAAATCAATAGCGTTATTCGAATTGTACCCAATTGTCGTAGCCTCATTACTGTGGGGTAGCCAGTGGTCCAGGAAAAAGATCACAGTTTTGTGTGACAACGAGGCCGCTGTGCATATAATTAACAAGGGGCGCTCTTCAATTCCCGTAATTAATCAGTTTATGAGGCGTCTTACCTGGACGTGCATTAAGGGAAATTTCATTATGCACGCCGTTTTCATTCCAGGGTACGAGAACAAAATAGCTGATGCTCTGTCTCGATTCAAATTTCAGGAATTCCAAAAATTGTGTCCAGACGCAAAGCCAAGCGGCCTGGCTTGCCCGGGGTTCCACCAGGCGATCCTAGATTAGGCACCGAAAGTCCTCTCCTGTCTTTGCTGAATTCCGCTGCCAAATACATGAGAAATGGTTTAGCAAAAAGCACATTAAAATCTTATGATTCTGCATGGTGGTTCTTTTGTTCTTTCTGTGCCCGTTTTGCTTGCCCGCCATTACCTGTGAATATCCCTATGGTATGCGCATTCATAGTCCACTCTTTTGAGTCCCGCAAGTTGCAGCCTCAGTCCATCAAAGCTTTAATAGCCGGCATTCAGTTCCATCTTCGTTGCCAAGACCCATCAGTAGATAGTATTCTAGGAAATCTTCAATCCGTCTGCTTCTCAACGGTCTCAAAAAAGAGCGACTCCAAGGCAATGACAAACGCTTACCTCTTACAATCACTTTGGTGCAACAGCTGGTGTCCAAATTAAGATCACGGGTGTACACGCCCTATGTGGATAAAATGGTGGAGGCAGTCTTGTTAATGGCTTTCTATGGGTTTATGAGATGTGGAGAATTTATTACTAGATCACTGGCATTCAATCCTCTGCATGATCTCTGTTTTTCAGACCTAACCATAGAGCATGCGTATTTCACTGTGTATTTGAAACATTCAAAAACTGATAAGTGGTGTAAAGGAACTCCTGTGATCATCGCAAGGAATAATTCTGATTTTTGTCCTTTCACTTCTATGTTGAGCTACCTGGCAACCAGGCCGGTGTCTGCCCCAAATGATCCTCTGTTCCTCACTGATGGCGGCAAGCCGATGACCAGAGCCTGGTTTACTGCTAAGCTGAGAGAGATCTGCTCAAGCTGCGGGCTTTCTCCAAGCGTCTACACAGCGCACTCCCTTCGCATTGGAGCGGCGACAACTGCAGCGCTGCTTGTGCCTTCAGCTTCACTTAAATCCTTGGGGCGATGGTCCTCAGGAGCCTATACTAGATACATTCGATTTAACAAAAATGAAATCCTGCATGCCCAAAAGCTTATGAGTGCGCACGCTGTGTAAAGTCTGCTATTAATAAAATAAAAGCGCTTGCCGCAATACTGATTGCTTAATTTAAAGATTGCTTTTCTTAAATCTCTGGGGCGATGGTCCTCAGGAGCTTACGTAGATTCTGGTTAATAAGGATGACATTCTGCAGGATAAAAGCTCTGAGTACGAGTGCTCACGCTGTTCTATTGCTAATTCAATAAATGCTGCTTGCGCATTATTGACGCTTTAATTACAACTCGGGTGGATTGCTGGGGATTTAGTTTAGTTGGTGATGTCATGGTGCTAAAAAATGTTGGTTTATTCCTATAGCGCTAAAAAATGTTGTTTTTTATGGCTATGTAGTCAGGCTAATCATATCAAGCTCAGTCTATTAGAAATTGCTGCTCAGGTATAGTTGGGTACTGATTCAGATGTTAAGTAAAGATAGCACGTCTTTACACACATAGTCAGTACACTTTATTTATTATGGATGATAAACAATAGTTATCATTCATCATAGGATGACCTCATTTATATATATATATGGTATATATATATAGCAGATTTCTTTGAAAAAGAAATAAATATAGAATGTCCTCTTCGAATCCGAGTTGGTGCGGCACAGCGTGGACGCCATATTAGGATACCGTCTAGGACTCCTGAATTCAGGGAGCAGCGGGTACCTGGATTCATCAGGCTCGCTGAACACATGGATGCATGCTGCATTTGTTTAGCTAAACTTAAAGTTTAAAAGTTGAGGAACATTATCATGTTAGTAAGAAACAGGTTCATGGAGCTCCACCATTCTCACAGATGGTTGGTCCGGCGTCAGGCCCTGTGCTCCCATGCCGTTTTGGGGGTCTCTGCTGTGTTGGGGGTTTAATTCATTCCCTGTAAATGCTAATTGGCATGTAACATTCATTAAAATGTTATCCTTACAGGGAATGAATGGATTCAGAGGCCTGACGCCAAACCATGCTTCCTCTTGTTTCTATACCATGCTTAAGCTTGCAAATATATATTGCTAATAAATATATATTCTAATCCAATCTAAGAGTTGTCTGACTGAACTGTAGTCTTTGCTGTTTTATTTACCTACAAAATGATGGAGCTAGCACAAAACCATATTTCACTCACTGATTTACACCTGTAAAACCTGTGATGTGACAACACGGCTGACTGATCAGTTCCCGGTTTCCTGAAGGTGTCATTATTATAGGCCTGTCCCCGACTAAGGATTTGTTTAGTCGACTCTAATTGGCAACTAATTGCCAATAGTCGACTGGCAGTCGACTAAAAAAAAATTATTATTTAAAAAATTATTATTATTTTTTGGGCCAAAATACATTTTATTTCAAAGGGCCAAGTCTACACAGTTTGTTTTGTCTCCAGCAGAGTTTCTAGTGTCTCTATCTCTCTCTCTCGAAGAGGTTGCACATGAACTCTGCAGCCGCACTGAGGCGCTCCAACACAAACAATACCAATACAAAGACGAGGAATAAGAAGAATAAAGTGGAAGTTACGTGTGGTTGCAGGTGTAGACTTGGCCAAAAAACAATTTAAAACATTTTTGGCCCTTTTTTTTTTTTTTTGACTAGACTCGACTAAGAGACACTTAGTCGACTCGGACCCCCCGCGACTAACCAGTCGACTAGTCGACTTAGTCGAGGTCAGGCCTACATTATTATATGTGTTTACGGTTCAAATCTGCCTACAAGCCAATCAACAGGAACAGGAAACCCCGTCTGGAAATCAGGGCTGCAGTTATGCACACAGAGCCTGTCAGTATGTGTTCCTCTGTTTAGTTGAGCTCATGATGAGTATGGCGTGGTATGTTATATTTAAATTTAAAAATTCTTTATGATGGGATATTCATGTTAAATTAATTTAGTTTTTGGTCTTACTTACTCTGGTCTTATATTTATGTCTGTCTATATTGCTTTTATGTTTGAGATCATTGTTTTGTGTTGGTCATTTTATTTATCTAATTGTTGATGTTAATTAGTTTTGTCTGTTTTTTGCGTTATTGTTTGTTTTGTATCTATATTTGTGCTTTTGTTTTTCTCAATGTTTCCTGTCGACCACAGAAGGCAATAAAAACAACAATGTCTACGTCCTTTTGTCATAGTTATGATCATGTGTAAGTGATCTGAACATCAGTATCTGTCCATTTTGTTCCATTCAGAGTTACAGACCGGTAACTCAACTCAACTCATATTCATAGAGCACATTAAACATGACCAGAACAGGTCAACATTTGGACCCCTGGTTGTCCCCTGACCCCACGGTGAGAACTAGTATTTTATAATCTAAATAGTGTCTTTTGTGTTAGTGTGTAGATAGCTGATCCCATGTGAGCATCTGGGTGTGAGGGAGCGCTCCTCTCTCACACAGAGAGACGTCTACTCCTCCTGCGCCTCCTTATGCCCTCCTGGTGTCCCACACACTCTGAGCACATACACTGGCCCAAAGGAGCAGGTGAGAACACACGCGCGCACACACACACACACCCTCGTCACTTCACTGTGGTTAAGTTTCCATCCAAATGGTGTGCATACTTTAAACACATTTCCAAAAACTAAAATAGATCATGTGTATTTCCATCCACTACTGTGTTCTGACAGTGCAACAAGATTGTATAATCAACTCCCTCTCTCTCTGTCTCTCTGTATCTCTCTCTCTTTCTATCTATTTTTCTGTCTCTTTGTCTCTCTCTGTATCTCTCTCTCTCACAAATGCAGACAGTGTTGGTTGTGAGTTTCCAATGGATGTGAATTACCTTCATTACCTCTGGGACGCAAGACTGGCTGTATTGACTGCTAACAGGTTAGCATGGACTAGTTTGAATAGTTTAATTGAAGATAGTTTTAGTAGAGTTCAGTTTAGCATAATACATTTTTCCTCCAATTTATTTTAGTTTTAGTTTAGTCCAATTTAGATTAGTCCCTTCTAGCCTAATCTGGTTTGGGCTAGTTCAACGTCTTTCTAACTTGGTCTATTCAAGTCAAGTGTTTCATTAGTTCTTATAACAGCCTGGGTGTTCTGTTCTGCATGTCTCTTGTCCAGGGCGTGTCTCCTGTGGTCGTCTCCGTATGATGGCGTCTCCCCACCGTCTCAAAACGAGGAAGAAGACCCCCCGCCTGCCCCCCAGCCCGCCCATCCCCCCCCAGGCCCGGAGCAGAGTGTTCGCTGTCATCCTGTACGCAGAGTTCCTGAAGGAGCTGGCGGCCATCGCCCAGGAGCACAGCGTAGTACCGGACCACTCAGCGCTTGAACCCCAAATTTCACTGTTCTGGGGGGAACGTTCACCAGAAATAGCTGATGTCCAAGCTCATGACGCGTCAAAATGTGACGCGTTGTGAGCTTGGAGATCAGCTATTTCTGACAAAGAGATTTGGTGTAAAAGGAAACGAGAGTACAGTTGAAACTCAGGTCCGTTTCACTGTGTATATCGAGGGTTTAAGTGGTAACCTGGTATTCTCCTGATGTAATCACTGACAGGTTAGATCTGTCAGTGCCAGCAGTACATGAGGTCCTGGTAGGATAGAAAGCCAGCAGTACATGAGGTCCTGGTAGGATAGAAAGCCAGCAGTACATGAGGTCCTGGTAGGACATAAAACCAGCAGTACTACTGGTAGGATAGAAAGCCAGCAGTACTAGAGGTCCTGGTAGGATAGAAAGCCAGCAGTACTAGAGGTCCTGGTAGGACATAAAACCAGCAGTACATGAGGTCCTGGTAGGATATAAAGCCAGCAGTACTAGAGGTCCTGGTAGGATATAAAGCCAGCAGTACTAGAGGTCCTGGTAGGATAGAAAGCCAGCAGTACTAGAGGTCCTGGTAGGACATAAAACCAGCAGTACTAGAGGCCCTGGTAGGATATAAAGCCAGCAGTACATGAGGTCCTGGTAGGACATAAAACCAGCAGTACTAGAGGTCCTGGTAGGATATAAAGCCAGCAGTACTAGAGGTACTGTGGCAAAGAAACATTGCCAGGATAGATAAACTAGCTGTCTTGGGAATTGAACTTGTGAGATTTTCTGTTCTGGGCTGTCACCATAGAATCATTATCTAGCCATCAGCCCACAGTGGCCTTGTAAGCCATTTGTATTAATATGTTGTATTTTATAATGCAGTACCATTCATACATACCATAATGTCGCTATCGGGTAGAAACCAGCTATCTCCATTTTGCTACTTTTTCTTTTTTTTCATAAATCAGTGCTATTGAACACCTTTTGTGTCTGTGTGTGGGTTTTACAAATATTTAACCAATGAAAATTATTAAAAAGTGCTTAAAGACTAAACCTCCTAAGTCCATTGTATCATCAAACTGTCGGTCAAACCACCTATCTGCTGTTTTTTCCATCATTGATTAGAATGACAAAGTCAGACGGAAAAACATGAATGGTCAAAAAAACTCCACTTGAGCTGTATTTGGGTAAAGTGATGATAATATAAGGAAGGACACATTCAAGTATCTGACAATGCATAAAGTTGCCACTTTAATGAGGCAGTATTGTGTTGTTCTTAAAAGGTTTTCTTTTTTCTTTTACATTTCCTGAAAAGTTTATATTTTGGACACAGCTGGTTTCTGCCCGACAGCACAGAAACCAGCTGTGTACATTTTACATATATTACAATACAGTACTCCTGTCATGACTTGACTGTGACAAACATATTTCCCTGTGTGATTATGAATATGTAGGGGAAGAAAACTGATTATTTCTATTGATAATAAATCATTTGTATATAAACGTAATGAGATTATTCTAATGATGCTTAATCTCTAAATATATTATTTTGTGACAGTGTGAATACCAGATTGGGACATTTTTGTTCATTTAACTGAATAGATTGTACAGTTTGATTACAAATCATATTTATAGCCTTATACAGTTTCCATACTGTTAGCTGATACATAAAGATGTTCCCTTAATTGTGTCTTGTGTCTCTTTGTGATTACAGTGGATGTTGATGACCCATAATTATTGTATTTTAGTCCATGTTTAATTCTTGGTTATTATTACTCCATCAATCGTTCTGTTTTTGTTGCTTAATCATTTTAAATAACGGTCACCTTATTTTAACTGAAGCGTTTGTTGTTCCCTTCAGATTGTTGTGTTGACATCCGTCACATCTTAAATAAACAGCTTTTAAAAAGACGTTTCGTGTGTGTGTGTTTGGGGTGTGTTTGAATCATAGAGGTATAAGTGTTTAACCCTCTTTTTGGACAGACTGACTAAAAAGACTAAAAAGTGCTGTTTGGACGCTATCTAGTGTGTCCATCAGCAGACACTATATCTGTCTGAGGATATGGGTGTAAAATGTATTTCAGATGTCACAGTGGAAAAGTGACGCATGTGCATACTCTCTATTGATTTTATCCCACTGTTAGGGTTGTTTTATATATTTTGTTTAAGACTTACAGTAGGGTGCCTTGCCCCACTGGAATACAGTGACTGATATGAATTAATAATATACTGGACCATATGTAAAATGAAGAATACCTTGTGATGTCACTCATGTCAGTGACCAGGGGGTCCACAGCAAAATGGTATTATTAAATATGGCACTTTTATTGCTACGTTTAACTTTTTCATGTATCCTATGTAAGTAAAGCCTGATAAAAGTGTCAAACTCCCAAAATCCACCAGAATACTGGAAATTACATCTACTCTGTTAAAAATGTCCTGGGGGGGACCCCCAGCGTGGTCAAGAACCCCCCCCCCCTTGGAAAAATATCTCCTGTTGGAAGGGTCGTCGGGATCGGATCGGGAGTTGAACCCATTACATGTTGGCAAGCTGGATCACCAGTATATATGATATGCACCTGGACCGCTAGGCCAGCAGGCACCCCAAGATGATAAGTTTTGGGTAGGATGAGGACCCATAATTAGTCAACACAAATCTTGTATTGAGATCCACGGCCAAATACATTAATTCGGGGGTCCTTGATAATATATATAAAAAAATAAAAAGTTTGAGAACCACCGTACTACACTACACTATACAAAAAATACAGAATACTATTATTATATCAGTGGGGGAAATGCACTAATTGAGCAAATGTCAACATGAGACCAATATACTTGATAGTCATGTGACTCATGAATAATAATAATAATAATAATAATAATAATAATAATAATAATAATAATAATAATAATAATAATAATAATAATAATAATAATAATAATAATAATAATAATGATAATACCAGCTAACATCCCTGCCTTGTTGACATAATTATTTTAGCCTGCTTTACATTATGTTCTTTATGGTAGTTAGTTAATAACAATCATATTTGATTTATTGAAGTGAAGGAATATATTCAACTATTTCTTTATGCATTTTGCAACGCACTACCCCCACTGTGCGCACAACCATATGACGTCCATACAACGTTACGTCCATACGCCGTCCGAGTCGGACCTCACTAGTTGCAAAAACACAGCAAAAAAGGGGAAACAGCGCCCCCTGCCACGTCGTATGGACGTCCATAACGGACGTCCAAACGACGTCCGAGTCGGACCTCACTCTGTCAGCTTACTTACTGACTGAGGTCCTGACTCAGACGTCGTTTGGGCGTCCGTTTTGGACGTCCATACGACGTCGCAGGGGGCGCTGTTTCCCCCTTTTTTTTAAAACATGGCTTTTCCCAACCTGTAGCCTAAGTAACTCATGAAGACTATTATCTTCTGTATCTGTGATGCCAAAAATAAGGTCATTACAGTGAGGTGACAAAATCCAGCCCTGAAAATTTGTAATCAATGCCAACGCAACAGTTATACAACAAATTATAAAGAACACTTAGTTGATTATTTATCTTATCTTTTGACATTGTGTAATCATACACTGACTGAGCTAGTGAGCCCAGTATTAACAGAGTATGATTCAAATGCCAAATGAGCAACCCAAGCAAGCACACTACATATATATGCTGGTTATTGGTTTAGTTAGTAAATAGATTTAGTGAGAAATTGTATTCTGTGGTGGACAGTGGTTCTCAAAGTGAGGTCCGGGGACCCCAGGGATCCTTGAGGGGGATAACTCTATGCCTGACATTTTACAAAATCAAAACAATCAAGTCAATAGTTGGTCAATCAAAAGAAACCATCCATTGGCTTTTGTACAAGCTTAGAGCCCTGTGGCCTACTTTACAGCAGGGAGAGAGATAATTGAATTAGATGGTTTTGAATTTCTTTATGTAAAATAACTGTGATTTGAACATGGAATCTCTGTGCTGAGAGTCTGAGCATTAGACCATTAGACCATCGCTCGCTCAGTGACTCACAGCAGATGTCTCCAAGTATTCTTGAAACATTCTCTTGTATGTTAGCCTTCAGTTAGTAAAGTTGCTGTTCAACCCCAGATTTGACTTCTAGTGCTTTTGAGTTGTTCTTTTGTATTTTAGCCTTCGAAAATTTAAAGCACTCCATCAGCTGTTGGAGGACTGGGATTTGAACATGGAATCCCCAAGGTGAAAGCCTGACAATTAGACCATTACACCATCACTCACAACGCATTGCAACGTGTTGTGAGCTTGAAGATCTGCTATTCTATAATTAGGTTGGTAGGTATGGGTGGGGCCGGGGCGGGGTGGCTGGGACATACAGGCTATGGGACATTTGGACTGCTACACTCCTTGTAATAATAATAATAATAATAACTAGAAAATGTGCTCCTCGGAGCACAAGTCTCCGCCAGCAGACTATAGCAATTATATTATCATAGCAATAACTAATGAGATACAGTAGGGTTCGGCCTTGTTGTGGGATCAATTCAACTCTAGTCCTCTTCTGTGTTACTGTTGTAGATGAGTATGCTTTCTTAGCTTTGGCCTTCTGCGCCTTTGTTTGACCAATGTTACACACATACGCACGAGGGACACACACACGCACGGACGGGTGATTTGGACTAGAAGATACTGTTCCAATCAAGACTGATTGATCCTGTCTTACCTCGCTTCAAAAACGTAAACGGTTTTTTGAAGTGACACACCTATTTATAGGATTGTATTTCGTCATGCATCCCTCTAGCCAATCAGAGACATTGATGTCAACATATTGACACGTATTAAGACTTCGGCTTTGTTGTGGGATCATTTCAACTCTAGTCCTCTTCTGTGTTACAATTGTAGATGAGTATGCTTTCTTAGCTTTGGCCTTCTGCGCCTTTGCTTGACCAATGTTAGGTGTTCTCACAGGGACACACACGCACAGACGGGTGATTTGGACTTACTGAAGGTACTGTTCCAATCAAGTCTGATTGATCCTGTTTTACCTCACTTCAAAAAGTAGGGGCTTTTTGAAGTGACACACCTATTTATAGAATTTTATTTCGTCACGCGTCCCTCTAGCCAATCAGAGGCATTGGTGTCAACAAATTGACACGTGTCACGTGGAGCTTGCCCAATGTTAGCTTGGCTAACAATGTTTGCTCACACACGGCGGGACGAAGCGAAAACATATTCTCCACCTACGGCGGAGACAATAATATATGGACATGCAGTAATTGTCATCGGGATTCGGGACTCGAACACGCTGTCATGCTGGCATTGTAGCCTAGGGTGCCTGGACCACCACGCCGCAGCCCAGGCCTGAATGTCATGATTAACAGCTTTTCTTTCTCCCATAGTTTCACACAACAGAACAACAGTACATGGAAGCACAAATTCACAATACAAGGTGTACTAAACTGGAAGGCTCATAAAGCACTAAGCTTGTTTAAAATTAGATTCCCACGCACACTAATCATGATGTTACATCATTGAGTTCCTATACCGGGAGTCGAACCCGGGCCGCCTGGGTAATAACCAGGGGCCTGTTCCTCAAAAGGTGAATTAAAAAAGCCTGGCCTTAAGCCAAATCCAGGCTTGACAAAGTCGGGTCCGAAAAGCCTCGTTTATTCCGTTCCTGAGACGCCAAGCCAGGCTGAAAAGGAGCAACTTTGTCGAGCTAGGCTATGTCAAGCCAGGCTGTGTCCAGCCAGGATAATGAAGCCAGGCTAAATGGGCGGCGATTCGCCGACGACGTATTTCTATAAAAGACCATGAACTCGAGCGCAGATTCCTTGAACTTGACCAATCATGGCAGCGGGGAACAAAACTCGAGCAGCGTTTTTCTCTGTGGCCGAAGGAAACGCGACCACAATAAATAGATCCAGGGAGAAAGCGTGGCAAAGTATTGCAAGCACACACAGAGTGTGTGTGTGTGTGTGTGTGTGTGTGTGTGTGTGTGTGTGTGTGTGTGTGTGTGTGTGTGTGTGTGTGTGTGTGTGTGTGTGTGTGTGTGTGTGTGTGTGTGTGTGTGTGTCTGCTTTGTACCCTCAGGTGTTGTGTACAGAGGGTCTGTCTGAACGTTGTTACTGGGAAGTAGAGTGGAGTGGTGGAGGGGTTTGTATAGCAGTCTGTTATAAAGACATCAGCAGACAAACACGCTTTGGAGACGATGATAAATCCTGGTGTTTAGAGTGCTATGGTAAAAACTACAGTTTCAGACACAACAATGTTGAGACTTCAGTGTCAGGGCCTTTCTCCTACAGAGTGGGGGTGTACCTGGATCACAAGGCAGGTACTCTGTCCTTCTACAGTGTTTCTGACACAATGACCCTCCTACACACAGTTCAAACCACGTTCACACAACCTCTCTATCCAGGGATAATGCTTTGGTGCTATGGAGGTACAGCAGAGCTGTATAAGACATGGTAGACATGTTAAGAATACTGATGATGATATTCAGTTGAAAACCAAATCATGTGTAAGAATGATGTGTACAGTATACTACACCATCATGATCAATCAATGCATTGTGTTCCGCTCATTGCATTTCTTTAATAAGCCTGCTGCAGACAATCATTATACAGTATGCCCTGTTATCTTGTTGATATTACTACAGAGCCCTCTGTCAGTCTGTGTAGATTGGTTCCCTACCTATGTTGAATGAACTTATTGTAAGTCGCTTTGGATAAAAGCGTCTGCTAAATGACTGTAATGTAATGTAATGTTATACTAAATGTAGTGGTTCTCAAACTGTGGGTCTGCACATTTCTAAAGTGACAATTTAAGGACTTTTAAGACCTATTGAATACCTCTAAAATATTTAAATAAAACATGGCATTACTGCGTCAAAAGTAATCAACAAACTATACTATAAAAACTGGTGAAACATTGGCCAAATATTACCTGACCTAGAGACAGAAAATGTGAAAATAGCTGATCTACAAGCTCACAACGCCTTGCAACGCGAGGCTTTGTGAGCTTGTAGATCTGCTATTTTCACAATATCAATGGAGTTACACTAAATGTAATGCTTCCACTCCTGCAATTCCAAGTGCTTGTCAGGTTGGGTGGTCCCCTGTTCAAATATGATTCTTTTCAGGGGTCCCCAGTTCAAATATTATTTTTGGCGGGTCCCCAGTTCAAATATAATTTTGGGGGGTCCCCAGTTCAAATATTATTTTGGGGGGTCCCCAGTTCAAATATTATTTTGGGGGGTCCCCAGTTCAAATAGGATTATTCTGGGAGGTCGCGGCCTGAAAAGTTTGAGAACCACTGGTGTAATGTCTTACTCCTCAATGTGTCAATAGGGTATTGTGTGTCAACGGTTATTCGATTTAATCATTTATAAAAATATGTGTGTAAAAGTCAAACTTGTGTCTATGCTACATTGTTCCCTGCACAATGATAATAATTAAATATTATACATAGTGTAAATATAATGCTGAGTTTACTTTTATCCACTTTCTATGTTTTACTAATTGAACACTTAAACAATTTAGCCAGTAATCTTCAATACATGTTCTATATACATGTAATTACTTTCCATCAGAGGCTTCCACACATAGATTCATAATGAATGACATCATTGACATGCCATATCATCATAACTCATTAACGTTGGATTACAACTGGACTTTGTATCATTTATTACTTATTTTCCCGTTGCACAATGATGAATGAACTGTCTCTTTTCTTCAGTCAGTTTATTAGAACTTCTTCAGCAAAATAGAAGATGTTTTCAAGTTCACATAACTTTCTCAATAGTACAATAGACCAGTGGTGTAAAGTAACTAAGTACATCTACTCAAGCACTGTACTTAAGTACAATTCAGAGTTATTTTTACTTTACTGTAGTACTTCCCCTTTTTAACATTTTATTGGACAGAAATGTAAAAACAGCACGAGTACAGTCAAACACTTTGTCTAGAAGGATAACACCACAAAAGTCCTTGCAGTCTTGTTTCCACTGTGGTTCTAGGTACTGGGGGCATTGACCCTTTGACTATCTTAAAACTGCTTCCCATCACTCACCTCTGAGATGTAGTGGAGAATTAATAGTCACTAAGTCAGTCAATAGGCAGTTGTTTATCTATAACCCCCCAGTCGTTCTCAACCTGTTCAGGCTGTGACCCCCAAAAATAATCATAATTGAACTGGTAACAGACTGTACAATGAAAGATTATAGGCCTTTAAATCGGTTAATTTAGCAAAGTGTTAAAACTGCACATTACAAAATACGGTAGCTGATCTGCAGTGAAGCTATTTTCGCTATTTTAAAATGGTTTTCAAAATAAAAAATAAGATAAGTCATAAGACGGCTTGCAAAATAGGGAATATGTTTGATAAAGTGAGTGATACAGACAGCACAGGTGTAAAAAAAAATAAGATAGGAGTGTCCGCTGGCCTGGCGGTCCAGGCGCATCTCTCCCCATTTCCTGTCAGCCTACTATACTATCAATAAAGGCAGAAAAAGTTCCCAAAAATATCTTTAAAAAATAAATAAAAATACTTGACCCTATTATAAATTAGTCTATCGTGTCTGTCAAATTCATGCAGTTTTAACATAATTCACCACTATGTGTTTCAAGTTTCAATTCAAAAATCCAATGTGTGGCCCTTCACTCACTTTATCAAAGTCAGTTTGGCCCCCATAGATTTTTTTTTGCACCCCTGTTTTTGATGTCCAGTGAAGTCGAGACCTACAAAACCAAAACATCTGGGGAAAAATGATTGTTTTTCTAAAAACATCATTCAATCATAATATCTCAGAATGTGACATATTATGCATGCACAGTAGACTAATGACTATATTTCAGAAACTGATTCCCTGGGAAATACATATTTCAAAATGATGGCAGACGCATATCATGTTTATTAACCACTTAAACCTCATATGGGTAACCAGAGTCCCTCAGGGCTCAATACTAGTGTCTTTTCTGTTTTGGGTTATTGTGGGGAAAGCTTTTGCTGAAAATAGCCGATCGACAAGCTCACAACGCGTCGCAGCGCGACGCGTTGTGAGCTTGTCGATCGGCTATTTTCTGTGACCACAATACGGATACTGGGGTTTTTAAGTGGTTAAAAACAATATTGAATATAGAAGTCCTAAGTACATTGGCTGTATCATTTTGTTTTGTTTATTTAGTCACAAGCTCTCTAATGCTTTTCATCAGTTCATCAGACAGATTAAAGGGCCACTTCCCTGATTTTGAACCCAAATCCTGTTTTCATGAAGTGGAGGACAAAATAAAGATGATTTGGCAGCGCTTCTATGTTTTTATTTTGAATTTGGAATGTTTACTCTTTGACATCACAGGGTGAACCTTAGTTCCTCCTATAGACTACTTGGACTACAGTGTTTCCTGTAAACTGTAGTTCCAGTCGGAACTATACTAATATCAGCTGGAGTCCTGTGTGACTACATCTTCTCATGTGTGTACGCTCCAAGAACACATGCCTCCCGGAAGCAGACCTCAAAGAGAGAGTGATTAAAATTAAAATAAAAGCTCAATATAACCCAAATGAACTTCCTGTATTAGCCTGTTTTTGTCCAACTTTACCCAACAGTCAACATGCATGTGTGTGTTTTTACTTTAGTGAGGGAGCCCTGGCTAGGAGTGGTTTTGGAAGGGAGGTGTGCTAGTTGCTGCTGCTAGTTGCTGCTTCTAGTTGCTGCTCTAGTTGCTGCTGCTAGTTGCTGCTGCTAGTTGAAATATGAATGAATATACAATGGAAATCAATCCAGAGGAACACATACTTCTGTCCATTATTCTTTCCGTTCATAGGATGACAATTTCAAATATTAATCTCTTTCCCATCCACAAATAGTGCTGCTGTCCCTATTTTGGCCATTAAACTAAAATATGATATTTTTTTTGCTATGTTTAACAAAATGTGTTATTTTCACTACAGTGTCACATCACAAAGTAGGGCATTATTTATTTTAAGAAGAAAATCATAAAGTGTAAATATGGAGATAAAGGTTTTCTGCATAACAGCGACAATACAGTATTTTGATAGTTTGAATGTGAGCTTGAACAAGCCTAATTGTATCCAATAAAACATATTCATAATAAGATGTACTTTTCATGTCATAGTTCTTTTCAAGAGCAGCGGACCTCTATTGTTATTAACCAAGAGATTAATCAAACACTTTTCTGTTGGGTTGATAGTGTCCTCAAACTAAATATTGTACATCATTATTATGCCTTTACTCTGATATTTGCTCAAGAATTTTTTTTTTCCATTTGTATTGACAGCAAAATCCTGCATGGCTATAAGCAAACGAATGGTGAACGCTGCCCCCTTGTGTCCAAAGTGAAACATAACCTGAATGTTTCAGGTTAACAAGATCTCATATAATTTAACTTTGCATTCACAGTATTATTTTTTTTAGATATTTTTTTAGTTTTTTTCAGCATTCCACAAGTTTAACAAATACGTACATTCAATTCTCACTGGAAAAGATTGACACAGTGAGGCTTGGAAAGCAAAAGCTAATGATTATTATGAGGTCCTATTCAGAGGTCTGAGAGTGTTTTTAATGAATGGTTCCTTGTTTTCCTTCCAGAATACAGTAGCCTGCTTGCATAGTGCCTGTTGCTTTGCTGTGAAAGAACATGAGGTGTTGACCGTTCTGCTGTTGAACAGAGATTTACTATTGTGGTATATTGAAATAGCATAGTTCTAGAGAGAGATACCTGAGATGAACACACATAAGGGCTTACAGAGCCTGATTTGAGCCACATAATTAACAGGCCTCAAAACACTCATCCCCCACTGAATGCCACACACAGGAAACTCCGATGGTCAATGATTAACTGTGATCTAAAACAGCACATAGTGTTCGTACTTACATACATGTATCTATACATAATATCATATACCATTATACACTAATATACCAGTACCCATATTGTAATGCACTCACACTACAATGTAACCATGCACATTACTAATGAAGGCCTACTGCGTCAGCCTTCTAACTGATACTAGAAGGTTCTAGATTAGGTGCAGAAACCTCAAAGCCTTTTCACAGGGAATAAAGGACCCATTCCATTGGGTATCCAGGGGCCAGTGCTCCTGGACCTTCTGACCTTAGTTGACCACTACATTGTCTTATCTAACTTATGTACAATGGATTCACACGCACCCACCCAAACTTAATTTAGCACACACACATTTACACACCGTCTTAGTATTTGTAACACACACACACACACCTACGTGCACACTGAAGCACATCATTGCATGCCCACACACACATTGGATACACACTGTTTAGAGATCTGGATCTTAACACACACACCTCGTGCACACGCCTATAGAAAACAGGGTATAAATGTCTACCATGTGCTGAACTCTGTCTCTTTTCCTGCCGAAAGCTGCCATGTGATGTTAACTCTTGACTCTCCTTAAATAAAGTAACCAAGTAGAAGCCATGCCTGGACTCTTTCATTCATCTCAATAGAGGCAAATAGTTCCACAGATTAATGCACTTTACCACACTATATTCCATAATTACAGTACAAGATTATAGGCCTATATTTTGGTCTCTACACTTATGCTTTTCTATTCCATGTTAATGTAAACCAACAGCCAATGCCTAAAAGTGTGTATACTTTGAAACTTGTGTGTTCTGAGCTTTGTACATAACACAGCTATGAATTACTGTAGGAGAGGTTTTATAGCACACCATTTTTTTTTACAGTGAAGTCAAGACAAAGAAATAACAAAGAAATCTGGGGGGAAAATATATTTTGTCCATCATTCAACCATAATATCTCAGAATGTGACATTATGCATGCGAATTAGACTAATAATGATTTCAAAATTATGGCAGAAGCATCATGCTTGTTAAAAACATATTGTACAACAATTACATTAACAGTATCAACTATGCTATGGGCTACACTTGATACTATAGGATGAAATGCAACTCAGAAGCAAATTTGAGCAAAATCCAGTTTGCTTCCAATGACAAGTGTACTGAACTATAGGTTACATGTTCATGTGTGTCCCCTGACAGTTAAAGCTGTTAAACCAAAGGTCCAGTCGACTGTACCACTGTCCTGTCCACTGAGGTCACAATACTGAATGGAATTCATTCATCATTCATTTTGACAATGCTGCTGGCATTTCTCTCACTTAATCAGCAGTAGGAACTTACTTAATCTTGTTTCCTGAAATAACACACAATGAATCATTCCATCAACACTTCAGGTACAACTCCAGCTGAACCTGAAGTAAGGGGACAAAAAAAAGCAGAAAAAATAGATGACAAGCAATGACAAAGCAGCAATAAGGCATCACTGAATTGGCCACCAGATGTCACCCGTGTATAATTTTCATGTTTCCCCTTTATTATGAGTTCACCTGTCTTGCCATGACATATTTGTAATCCTAGAGTTTATTAGAGTGTTTCACTATAATACTATATGTACTCACTGGAGAGAATATGGATCTAGTGAGAAAGTCTCGAGATATTTTACTAAAATACACATTTTCTGCCATACTCTTACCCAAATAAATACCCCCTATTATCTTGTAACCTTGTGTCACCACCACCAGGCTTTTACACATAGAGGGGAAATGATGGTGTAGTCAGAGAGTCCAGCTGTACAACGTTCAACCACAAGCTGAACCTGTTTGTGCTACACATTCACTGTCTCTTTAAAACCACTGCCTCCTGCAAACATCCAGGAAGTCCCTCCCTTTGCCTCATAGATGTCTTTGCCTCTCCTAGTTTTCTACAGAGGAAACGAAACCCAGTCTCTCTTCAGAGTAAACCAAAGTGTTGTGTGTTTCTCTCTCAGTGTGAGTGTGGTTGTCAGTCAAATGGCACAACAGCAGCAGCAGCAACAGACATGTGATCTGGACCAGTACCAGTTCTGCTGTTGTTCTGTCTGTCTGGACCTTCTAAAGGAACCAGTGACTCTACAGTGTGGACACAGTTACTGTAGAAGCTGTATTGAGGGTTACTGGGACCAGTATGAGGAGACTGGAGTCTACAGCTAACCCCAGTGCAGAGAGAGCTTCAGTCCCAGACCTGTTCTGAGGAAGAACACCTTGCTGGCTGAGGTGAGATGACCTTACAAGTTACAACCACACATTAAACTACATGTTCTGATACACAAAACTCCTTGTTGACTATTTTGATAGATGGTAGTTATACTATATGTTGGTTACTACACATTATGTTCTGTATGTTGATAATGTCCAACATAATTATAATAATAGATACTAGATTAATAATAGATAATAGATTTCCCTTCTAGATAAAGCATGTGTAAGAATGATGTGTACAGTACTACACCATCATGATCAATCAATCCACTGTGTTCCGCTCATTACATTTCTTTAATAAGCCTGCTGCAGACAATCATTATACAGTATGCCCTGTTATCTTGTTGATATTACTACAGAGCCCTCTGTCAGTCAGTGTAGATTGGTTATACTGAATGTAGTGGTTCTCAAACTTTGGATCTGGATTCCCAGGAGGTCCCCAAATGATGATATTATGCTTAATGTGCAACATTGTTTTCTCACTCAACAGTAAACAAACCAACATACAGTATGTATAGTTTATACAGGGTATCTGTCCATTTTTAAAGTGACAATTTAAGGACTTTAAAGACCTTTTAAATACCTCTAAAATGAAAATTAAAACATAGCATTACTGCGTAAAAAGTAATCAACAAACTATACCGTATAAAATGGTCAAACATTGGCCAAATATTACCTGACAAAGAGACAGAAAATGTGAAAATAGTCGATCTACAAGCTCAGAGAGGCGTTGTGAGCTTGTAGATCTGCTTGTCCCCCAGGCGGGAGTTGAATCATATTCTTTTCATTAACTTTACTTCATTTACACCGACTCGTGTTTTCTTCAAAATACATGTGAGCACTGTGGCTGCAATCTCTATTGCAGAGTGTTTTAGTCTTATTTTGAATAATGTTTATCCTTCTGTTTCTGTCTCTGTAAACGTTGTCTCCATGTTTAGATGATGTTTGATACAGGATGTGAAGATAGATGTTAAAATCTGACATGAAAGGACTGACTGTGTGTGTGTGTGTGTGTGTGTGTGTGTGTGTGTGTGTGTGTGTGTGTGTGTGTGTGTGTGTGTGTGTGTGTGTGTGTGTGTGTGTGTGTGTGTGTGTGTGTGTGTGTGTGTGTGTGTGTGTTTGAGTATTAAAAACTATTTGTCTCTCCATCGCCCTCCAGGTGGCGCTGCAGAGCCGGCACCGGGCAAGTCCATCCATCACATGCGTCAGTTCCACTCCCACCACAACCTGCTGAGCTTGCCTCAGCCCCCCCCCCCTCGGACAGCAGCGGCAGCTCCTCCAGTCTCCAGGCCCCCGACTCGGAGCGCCAGCCCCAGGACGGGAGGCCCCCCATGGGCTCCACGCTGAGCTTCTCCCTGGTGGGCGGCGGGGGCTGCTCCGCCGCCGAGAACAGCATCTGGATCAAGCAGGCGGCGCCCCAGGAGGAGGAGGAGAGCAAGCCCTCCTCCTCAGCCATCACCAACTTCTGGGACTTTTTCACCAGGAAGGGCTTGTCCGGGTCCGAGACCATCGTATGATGGAGAGGGAGAGGATGAAGGAAGAGAGAGAAAGAGGGAGAGGGGGAGAGAGAGAGTGTGCGTGCGTGCGTATGTGGTTGTGCACATGTGTGCACATGTATGTGTGTGTGTGTGTGTGTTTGTGTGTGTGTGTGTGTGTGTGTGTGTGTGTGTGTGTGTGTGCACACACGTGCGTGCATGCGCGTGTGTGCGTGCGTTGACTTGTGGAAATTAAATTGGGAACTGAGTGAAGTTTCTCTTCACTTATAATCTATAAGTGAAGAGAAAGACAAAAAGGAAGGAGAAGGAAAAGTCTAACATTTGCCCTCAGAAACATTATATTAACCACATGAACCCTAGCGTCCCCTTTCGGGGCATGTCGTAAAAAGCTGATCTACAAGTTCACAGCGTGTCTGTAGAATAATCTATTATTATGATGTAACGGTGGCGTTTGTATTACCTGCACATGTGGCCTTCTAGCCGCTAGAACTAAATATCCTTCTGAAAATAAGATACAGGAAGGCGCTAGAATCTAGCGCCTTCCTGTATCTTATTTTCAGAAGGATATTTAGTCATAATAATAAGTACAAATATATACAATTCTAAAAACTACAGCTCTGACCTAGAGTGTTGAAATCAGGGGACTTTGCACATGTCACATGAGAGTCACATGAGAGTGTTGAGAGGGTTGATTGATTAGGTCAGATAAGGAGCTGGGGTACAGTGGCCATTGTTATAGAATAGTGCTAAAGCCTGTGTTTCCAATACACAAGTCACATGATTAATCAACGGAAGGTTTCACCCACATGGGTAGACCAACCCATATAAATAGAGTGGATGCTTGCTGAACAGGAGTGTGTTCTGCATGCATCAGTGTTACTTGTGACCAGGGTGTTATTGCTGTGTTTGTCATTTTCCATTATGAGCGCCGAGGGACTGACGGTAAGAATTTAGAGCGTGTTTACACAGCGATAAATGTTTATATTTCTGATATGTTTTATAGTTGTGTGTGTGAATATCTCATGTCAGTAAGTCGTTGTGTTGTTGTTTGTGTTACCTCTTTTTACTTCCAGGGTGTGATGAAGCTGAGCAGTACAGGAGGTCAGCAGCCTTCTGCCTCTGCTGCTCTGCTGTACGCCGGTCCAGCAGACGTGGCCTGTGATTTCTGCACCGGAGCCAGACCTCACAAAGCTCTCATGTCTTGTCTGGTGTGTCTGGTCTCTTGCTGTGAGACTCACCTCCAGCCTCACTACAATGTTCCTGCGTTGAAGAAGCACAAGCTGGTCCCAGCCACCAACAAACTGCAGGAGAAGATGTGCTCCAGTCATGACAAGCTGATGGAGGTGTTCTGTCGCACAGACCACCAGTGTATCTGCTATCTGTGCACCATGTATGAACATAAGGGCCATGACACGGTGTCAGCTGCTGCAGAGAAGGCAGAGAAACAGGTAGGACCACGATCACTTGAAGATAAATCATAAGAGAGATCATGTTTTAAATATAGAAGCAGAACTAAATGATCATGTCAGAGACATTAAAAGCGCAAACCAGGGTGTTGTACAATAACAAGTATTAAAGGATGAAGTACACTCCTTTTGGACCCAATGAAAAACAGACGCAATTGATCACTTTTCATAATGGTAACCCATTAAATCTGGGAATGCATCTGTGTCATTTTAGATTTCTTTGGCTATTCAAAAATAGCAGATACACATGCTCATAGCGTGGCACCGAGTGCAGCGCTATGAGCTTGTAGATCTGCTCATTTTGAAAAATCGTGAAGATTTGTGCAAATCATTGAATACATATTTCTTAAAGCGAACATTTGTAACTGTCAAATGTCTCAACAAATGTCTTAATTATCTGAAAAACTATCGTTGCTATATCAGTGGCACTCAAACCTTTTCTTGTCAAGGACTCCCCAAAATGTTGTTTTAGGCCGCCGATCCCCATCAAAATATGTTGTTCCAGGGACCCCCAGAAGCAAAGATTTGAGTTAAACATGTTGTTTCCAAAAATGTATTCAAAGATTTGTACAAATGTTAAAGATTTTTCTAAAATAGCAGATCTACAAGCTTGTAGATCTGCTTTTTTTTTAATAGCCAAGTTGTAAAAATAATTGTTATAGCTAAAATCTAAAATGACACAGATGTGTTCCCAGATTGAATGAGTTAATTCATCTTGCCCCTGCAAAAGTGTATTTTGAGGAAGTTACAAAGTTGATTTAAGATGATGTGTGGATCCAAATCTCACTTGTTTTGACCTCGTATCCTGTATGAGTTCTCTTTCTCCTGATTGGATAGAATTGGTATCCCGACTTGAAAATGTGCTTTGTTTACAAGCCAAACTGTCTCTTCCTGTTTCTTGCAGAAACAGCTGGTGACAATGCAGGAGGAAGTCCAGCAGAAGATCCAGGAGAAAAAGAAGGAGCTGAAAGACCTGAGACGGGTCATGGAGGCCCTGAACGTGAGCTGATGTTATGATAATAGTTCTTGTTCTTGTGTTTACTGTGATGCTACTGTATATGGATGAGACAGTGCCTTGTGTCATCAGAAGCACTAAAGAAGTGGTTCTCAAGCCTTTTCATGTCAAGGACCCCCAATTAATATGTATTTGGCTGCAGACCCACCTTTGAAAATATTTATGTGCCAGCAATCCATAAGATTTGTGTTGTTAAAATGTTACAAAGTTATTCAAATGTTTTCACATTCTATCAAGATGTTCTTGAAAATAGCAGATCTACAAGCTCACAACGCGTCACGACGAGTTCGCCATGTGTTGTGAACTTGTAGAATTTTAGGCTATTTTAAGTGGTTAAACAGATTTTTTTTGGTTTTGGTTGGTTAAACAGATGTTGATGGTATATTAACATATTTTTTGGGGGACCCCCTGGAACCCCCTGAAGGACCCCTGGGGGTCCCTGCACTAAAGTACCCAGAATGACAGTAAAGAACAGTGACAGTAAAGAATCCATCATATCATGGAACTTCTGGAATGGCCAACAATACTTATGTTGTGACTGAATGTATTCCCCACAAAGTTCTACACTTACATGAGAACTTATAACCAAGAGTTTCTTTCTTCCTTTCGGCGTGTGTGTGAAGCAGAGCTCTGCAGAAGCAGCAGTGGAGGCCAGTGACAGGATCTTCAGTGAGATGATGGTCTCCATTGAGAGAAGACGCAGTGAGCTTAAAGAACTGATCAGAGATCAGCAGCAGACTGCAGTGGCTCAGACTGAGGCTCTCCTGAGGCAGCTGGAGGACCACATGGAGCAGCTGGAGAGGAGACATGCTGACCTGGAGGAGCTGTCCAACACTGATGACATCATCACTTTCATTCAGGTTCCACACATGGCATTTTACTGTTTGCTTTTGACTCATTTAGGAGAAATCAGCTTCATATTTCATCTCTTTCATGTCATTCCATCATGTCATATTATTATTACATCATAGTATATTACATAACATGACATTATTAATGCTGGTAGTTACTAATACTAATATAGTTGCTAGATACAGTAGTTGTACAGACCAGATGTCAATGTTAGAATTAGGCCTGTCACAATTATTACATAATTGCCTAATCACAATTATTTGAGATAATCACAATTATTTTCCACAATTGTCATAATTGTAAACATTTTCCAAAAATAGCAGATCTACAAGTTCAGCTTCTGAGCTTGTAGATTGTAGATTGTCTATTTCCACTATTTTGTCAAATATTTTGAAAGTATACATTTATTCAATATCTGCCCTGTACAATTTGTGTTCATAGATTGGAACGGAAATGTATATTTTTATTGATATTTTCAAAAACAAAAACACAATCACATTGTTAATCGCAATTATTTGCATGAGAATTAGAGACAAATTAAATCATCATTTGTGTGCGTGTGCGCGTGTGTGTGTGTGTGGTCAATGTACCAATTTATTGATCTCTTGGTTTAATGATCTTCCATCTCTGTCTATACTGGTTTACTTGTCTCTCTCCAGAGTTTCCAGTCTCTCTCCAGTTCCAGTGGATCTCCAGTCTCACCCAGTGTCATCATCTGTCCTGTGAGGTCCTTCACAGATGTGATTGATGTGGTGTCTGGTCTGAGAGACCAACTAGACAACATCCTGAAGACAACTTGCCCAGAGATATCAAAGAGAGGTGAGATTTAAATGTGTTTCTTGTTTTTCTAACCAGCCATCATAGTAAACATGGATTGATGAAGTCAGAAGGCAACTGGAGATATTTGAACTGAAGCAGACTGATGGTACACAGGTTGGCTGTCTGTCAGATTGGACAGAAACATTGAAGAATTTAAGCAAGAATATTTCTCAAAGGAGAGGTTAGGGTTAGATTTAAATGTCTTTTGTAAGTGTTGAAACAGTTTGTACAGGTGGAAGTATGTCTGGGAAGGCTACTAAAGCCTGTAGTATGGCGGGCAGTAGATTAGTGTGACCTGTGTTTCATGTCACCCGCTACAGTATATAAATGCACCATTTAATATTTATTATTATTTATTTATTTATTTTTTATATTTTTGTTCTTAATAAATGATCTTGAGGAGTTCTCTCTCCTGATTGAATGAAATGTGAAACCCACCTGAAAATGTATTTTCTGAAGAGCTGGGGAGACAGCTGTTACTGAACAAACACTATATAATAGCAATGATTACTATCAAGCTATAATAGCTTGAAACTTTTTGACAAAACCCTTGGAACTTCAGTTTAATCCATTCTTCAGTATGATGTCTGTCATTTATGCTATATATGTGACTGTGCCTTTAAGAGAGCTACGACACTGCCGTAAAGCAGGCCTGTTGTCTTTTACGTCAGTCGTATGTTGTGACCTCCTGTAGGCTCACGCTGTATGTTTTACATGCCTGAAGTCAGCAGTAAAGTCTATTGGATTTGACCCTTTGTGTGGACATAGAAATCCTTTACAATGTCATGATGACCTTTACTGTTTTCTTGTGTCTCCAGTTGATGTTTTACATCCAGCGGAGCCTCAGACCAGAAAGGACTTTTTACAATGTGAGTCCATGTTGATGCAGGTTCTGAACGTTGAAGTTTCATTCTGATATGTTGTTATTTAAAGCTCTAATGAGTTTGATCTGAGAGACTAACTCTAAACACAATAAGGTTCATGAGGTTTGATTTTTCTTTTGTCGTGTGTTCTCACAGATTCCTCTCCTCTGTCTCTGGACACGAACACAATAAACACAAATCTCTCCCTGTCAGAGGAGAAGAGGAAGGTGACTTTAACACGACAACAACAACCTTACCCTCATCATGCAGAGAGATTTACTAGCTGTCAGGTGATGTGTACAGAGGGTCTGTCTGAACGTTGTTACTGGGAAGTAGAGTGGAGTGGTGTAGGGGTTGGTATAGCAGTCTGTTATAAAGACATCAGCAGACACACCTACTTTGGAAACGATGATAAATCCTGGTGTTTACAGTGCGTTGGTAATGACTACCTGTTCACACACAACAGTGTTGAGACTAAAGTGTCAGGGCCTTTCTCCTCCAGAGTGGGGGTGTACCTGGACCACAAGGCAGGTACTCTGTCCTTCTACAGTGTTTCTGACACAATGACCCTCCTACACACAGTTCAAACCACGTTCACACAACCTCTCTATCCAGGGATAATGTTTTATGGGTACTATGGAGATACAGCAGAGCTGTGTAAGACATGGTAGACATGTTAAGAATACTGATGATGATACTCAGTTGAAAACTTTGTTTTCTTCATTTGATGATAGATGTTCTCTTCTAGATAAAGCATGTGTAAGAATGATGTGTACAGTATACTACACCATCATGATCAATCAATCCATTGTGTTCTGCTCATTGCATTTCTTTAATAAGCCTGCTGCAGACAATCATTATACAGTATGCCCTGTTATCTTGTTGATATTACTACAGAGCCCTCTGTCAGTCTGTGTAGATTGGTTATACTAAATGTAGTGGTTCTCAAACTGTGGGTCTGGACCTCCAGGAGGTCCCCAAATGATATTTTGCTTAATGTGCAACATTGTTTTCTCACTCAACAGTAAACAAACCTACAAACATACCGTACATACATGTATAGTGTATGTATTATGTATACAGAGTACATTTCTAAGGTGACAATTTAAGGACTTTTTAAGACCTATTGAATACCTCTAAAATGAGACATTACTGTGTCAAAAGTAAAAACAAACTATACTATAGAAAATGGTCAAAAATTGGCCAAATATTACCTGACAAAGAGAGAATTTGTGAAAATAGCCGATCTACAAGCTCACTGTGAGCTTGTAGATCTGCTGTTTTCACAATATTGATGAAGTCAAACTAAATGTAATGCCTCAACTCCTGCAATTCCAAGTGCTTGTCAGGGTGGCTGGTCCCCAGTTCAAATAGGATTATTTTGGGGAGTCTCTCCCTGAAAAGTTTGAGAACCACTGCTGTAATGTCTTCCTCCTCAATGTGTCAATAGGGTATTGTGTGTCAACAGTTAATCGCTTATAAAAACATTTTAATGTGATGAACAATGTTTTTACCCCATTTTGTAAATACAGTAGAAACCTCTGAGTCCTTCAAACAGTTACACACTTATGAAGCCATGTTAAAAACAAAAGAGGGGGGGAAAGCTTCTGTACTTTCTTTAATATCTACAAGCTCACGACTTATCTGGCAAAATGACAAAATTATGTTTCAATTCATATAAAGGAGTTTGAGACCATCAGGTAATCATTATGTTTTCATTAACTTTACTTAATTTACACTGACTTGTTTTTTTTTCAAAATAAATGTCAGTCTGCAACCTCTAACAGTGTTTTAGTCTGATTTGAAGAATGTTTCTGTCTCTCTGTGAAAGTTGTCTCCATGTTTAGATGACGTTTTATACAGGATGTGAAGATAGATGTTAAAAGAGTCTGAGGACTGAGAGGACAAGACCAATATCTGATTAATTGTGTGTGTGTGTGTGTGTGTGTGTGTGTGTGTGTGTGTGTGTGTGAGAGAGAGCTTGTAGATCTGCTATTTCCACTATTTTTGAAAATGTGCAGCATTGTCTCTTCAAAGCCCAGAGCACATTGAATATGAAACATTCAACACTATAGTAACTGAACCCAGATTACCAAGTCATACAATAACATTGTGATTCAACAATACAATGAGAACCCCTGAACTGAACGTGACTGGAGTTAGTTTCTGTCCCTCCCTGAAATCACTTCAATATGATTGATAACATAATAAATAAATAATGTTTAAGTGATTTTTTTCTTTTGCTGTTTTACAAAAACAAATATAAAACAGTGTAACCGTGTCAGTCACACCACAAAGTAGGGCATTATTTCATGAACAAAATCCTATAAAGGTTTTCTGCATAACAGCATCAATATACAGTATTTTTTGGCAGTTTGAATGTGAGCTGGAACAAGCCTCATGATACGAGGGATGTACTGAATCACACTGATAGTAAACACATTTTACCCAATAAATTATATTTATAATAAGATGTGCTCCAAAACTTTTCATGTCATAGTCCTTTTCAAGAGCAGTGGACTTCTATTGTTATTAGCAAGAGATTAATCAAACACTATACTTTTGGGTTGATATTGTCCTCAAACTAAATATTGTACATAATCATTATAGTCAGGGGATATTAGTATTTTCCAATCTTGGAATAAATTCCTTACCAAAAAATATCTTCACCAATGTGTTTGTAAAGGTGTCTAGTAACACATCTCACAAAGACTGAAATGCAGTTTCCCTAGGAGAATTTTTGACAGCTGCTGAAAGTTGGGGAACCCACCATAACCTTGGTTTAAAAAAGAAATTAAATTTAATTCTGATTTAAGTAGCATGTGAGGGGTCAAACTAGGGTGTTTTTATGATTCTGAATCCATTGCAAGCATTTGTTTTGCACCAAAACCACTCCTTGGGCTAAAAACGGCCATAGCCAACCATTTCCAGGTATACTTTTTGTGTAAAAAGCCCATTGAGATTGGGCCGTTTTTAGCCCAAGGAGTGGTTTTGGTGCAAAACAATGGATTCAGAATCATAAAAACACCCTAGTTTGACCCCTCACATGCTACTTAAAACAGAATAAAATGTGTATGTTTTCCCCGCATAAGGTTATGGTGGGTTCCCCAACTTTCAGCAGCTGTCAAAAATTCCCCTAGGGAAACTGCATTTCAGTCTTTATGAGATGTGTTACTAGACACTTTTACAAACACATTGGTGAAGAAATTTCTTGGTAAGGAATTTATTCCAAGATATCTTTAATATCCCCTGACTATTGCAACAAGCAACTACTTGCAACCATTATCCCCAATGGCAGTTGCAAGGAGTTGCATTGGTGCGGTCTGGCCTTTACACAAGAAAATAAGAGACGAGTTTAGGGGTATATAGATGTGGGGGGGGGGGGGGGGGGGGTTCTTGTGTTGTTCCAGTGAACAAACATTGAATTAATTGCTGTGTTCTCAGATACTATGTTTTACCAAATCAAAGAATTGCAGTAGTACAGTAGGTCATGAATCATGACAGGGCAATGTGAAAGATATTAACCTTTTGAATTTGAAACATTTCTTTGGCTCATATCAGGAATGACCTTTTGATAGGTGGGTATGTCTCTTTAATGTGTCCCTGCATGTAGCTACAACTAAAGAGCAACCTAGTTGTACGTGGTCTAGGCTATTCATGAGTCTACTGGCCGGCCCTTTTGTGTGCAGCCTTGACCCCCAGTCTGGGTCTGAGACCTGAGTAGACGTGGAAAGTTAACCCACAAGTGTTTTAAAGTGAAATACCCATTTAGGATTCAGCATAATTAGTCATAACGTCTTAGAATAGATCCATTAGACTAGAGCACCAGGTCTGTGGTGGGACAGATTTGAAAGTGAAGTGCTCTGAGCTGAACAGCAGGTGGCGGTAATGCATTGCCTATGGATGCTAATTCGCCACAAATCTACAACAAAAAGAAGTCTACTGAGTTATGTCCAGTGTTGCCATGTCTGCTTATTATAAGTGACTTTGGGCTTGTTTTTCTTTAAAGTTGCTTGTAAATAATTGGGGGGGGATTTGTGATGTTAAAATGTCAAATTGTTTTCAAGATTTTTCTTAGGAAAATAGCAGATCGTCGCATCGCCATGAGATGTGAGCTTGTAGATCTGCTATTTTCAAATAGCCAATGTTTAAAGGCCGAAGGGCTCGCTTCTTTTGGGCTTGTTTTCATAGTGTTAATTTTGTTGACTTAGACTAGACTAAAAGACTAAGATTTTGATATTTAGTCGACTAAGACTAGACTAATACTAAACAATTTCAGAAGACTAAAATAGAACTAAAACTAAATGGTGTGTTATTTAAAAGACTAAATCAGAATTTGCTGTCAAAATGAACACTGGTTTCATAGACCTTGTAAAGAACATTCAGGGCATACTTGCCAGTATTAGCCATAGATGGATAACACCGCAAGGTGGATCATGGCAGGATGCCCAGAAACCTATATAAGGGGATGAATGACCTATTCAGTCCCGACCTTTAGTGACCCATTCGAGTCCCAACCTTCCATAGATGGAGATATCATATACCTATTACGTACCTAGCCCGGCCCCTGACATCAGAGAACCCCTCCTGGAACTATATGGACAGTAGTGTAAAGTAACTAAGTACATTTACTCAAGTACTGTACTTAAGTACACTTTTGTTTTGAGGAATTTTTACTGTACTGGAGTATTTCCCATTGTCTATACTTTTACTTCTACTCCACCTCAGAGGCAAATATTGTACTTTTACTCCACAACAATTATTTAAAAACTTTAGTTACTTTGCAGATATAAATTATGATTATTATGAAACATACATTAACCACTTTAGCCTATTTTATACCTAGGCTATTTGAAAATAGCCGATCTACAAGCTCACAACGTGTCGCATCGCGACGCGTTGTGAGCTTGTAGATCTGCTATTTTCAAACATTTTAGTACTTTTAATTTTGGTACTTTAAGTATATTTTGACGCCAATACTTTGGTACTTTTACTTAAGTACATTTTTAATTCTGGACTTTTACTTGTAACAGAGTATTTCTATATTGCAGTAAGTAAAACATCTGAGTACTTTTCCCACCACTGGTATATGGAGATAACCGAAACGTCCAGGACTGACATTATAGTCCCAGGTTTGGGCATAACTGACATAAGCCCGCTTCCATATATGGATATATATCTATGACTGACATTAACTGACATCACGTAGTGACACCAGGACAGCAGCCAACGGTATAAAGACGACGGAACTCCCTGCTTAATGCAGATACATCAGCGACCTCGAGCGACATTACTGCTTGTTTCCCTGTCAAAACCTGGCAACACCGGTTAACGTCATAACCCTGCGACCCATGAAACCATAGAGAGAGGAACCGCACCAAGTTTGTCCTCAAAAAAGAGCCTTTAATATCATTGTTATCATTCTTCTCATTACATGAATGATTATCTGACAGAATGCAGCGGGTTTTGAGGTCTCGGTGGTTTGTGGGCGGGGTGGGGGTGTCTGTGGGAACGGGTCTGGGTCTGTTAGTGTCTGCTTTAAGGGAGAAGAAGCAGGAGAAACATCAGGAGGAGGACACACACCTCCATGGTCTCCTGTGTCACCTCCCTGTCGTCCCCATACCCAGTGTAGAGGCCTCCTCCACCGACCTGACGGTCAGTACGTTTATTATACTGTAAATGCACTAGTTAGTGGTCACTCATCACTGTCAACACACTGTTTCCTCATTACTGTAGTCAGTGTAGACCAGGGGTCAGAGAGAGACCAAGCAGGGACCTCCAATACATTATGTTGTTACATAAAAGCTTTCCATGTAACTTGATCCTATGGTGCTTCTCTGTCTTCTTCTTAAAGGGCTAAATGTTATCTTAACAATCATTGTAAAATCCTACCTCTGTACTATTTGCAAACTGTTTATTATCATTCAATCAATCAATTAAGCAATCTTATATGGTGCTTACCTGTCTCCTATGTATGGTGCTTCCTATGGTGCTTACCTGTCTTCTACGTATGGTGCTTCCTATACGTATGGTGCTTACCTGTCTTCTATGGTGCTTCCTATGGTGCTTACCTGTCTTCTATGGTGCTTCCTATGGTGCTTACCTGTCTTCTATGTATGGTGCTTCCTATGGTGCTTACCTGTCTTCTACGTATGGTGCTTCCTATGGTGCTTACCTGTCTTCTATGTATGGTGCTTCCTATGGTGCTTACCTGTCTTCTATGGTGCTTCCTATGGTGCTTACCTGTCTTCTATGGTGCTTCCTATGGTGCTTACCTGTCTTCTATGGTGCTTCCTATGGTGCTTAAAACTGAACGCTGTTTCTCCACGCTTAGTTCTGAGTCTGGGTTCAGAACGCAGACCTCTCCCAGATGACCTGAGAGGTCTGGATGGTTCATGATTTCACAAGAAAATGTAATGACCCTAAACAGTTTTCTGTTTGCTACAATATCAGTGGTTTCCAAACTTTGTCATCATGTCAAGGTAACCTAAATTATATGTATTATTTGGCCGTAGACCCCATCTCCAAATATTTAGTTCCAGGGACCCCCCAGAAGCAAAGATTTGAGTTACAAATGTTCACTTAAAAATATATATTTATATTCATAGATTTGCACAAATGTTCACGATTCTTTGACATACAGGTAGCCAGTGTAAAGATCTTAGAGCTGGAGTGATATGCTCCACTTTCTTGGTATCAGTAAAGTTCACTTTCAGTGTGTGCAATTACCGGTAATTAATATTTCTTTATTTATATCAGAAGCAGTTTGGTTTGAATATAATGCTCATTATTATGGTCTGTGTTTCAGGCGTACCAGGGGGGCACACCTGTACCAGGCGGGGCAGTAGCGAAGTACGGCTTCCCCTCATTGGCCAACGTCAAGACCAGAGAGTCCTATGTCACTTCCTATGACCCCCGCACCCGCACGGCATCCTGGGTAATAGAGCAGCTGAACTCCTCCTCCATCACTGGACCTTCAAACAGGAACAACTGTAACTTCAAAGAAGATGACAGGTGATGATTATTAGTATTAGTGTTGTTGTTGTTATTAATAATAGTAGTAATAATATTAACAGCATCGTATTCCATTAAACAGTTTAACTTAACCCCTTCAATCCGGGAAGGCATCTACACATGTCTTCTAAATCCTAACAGGTTTCTGAAAAACGTATGTTGCTGTATCAGTGGTGCTCAAACTTTTTCACGTTAAGGACCTCCCAAAATTATATGTATTTGGCTGCGGACCCCAGCCAAATACATATTTTGTTCCAGGGACCCCCAGAAGCAAAGATTTGAATTATAAATGTTCGCTTTAAAAAGTATATATTCAAAGTTTTTTCAAAAAAATAGCAGATCTACAAGGTTCTCTTCTATTGGTGGATGTTCTGTGCGGCTCTCTTCTATTGGTGGCTGATATTTCTGCGGTTTGATTCCCAGCGTTCACGTGTACCACCGATCGACCAACGCAGACTACAAGGGGAGTGGCTTTGACAGAGGTCACCTGGCTGCAGCAGGCAATCACAAGTGGAACCAAAAGGCCATGGACGACACCTTCTACCTGAGCAACATCTCACCACAGGTACTGTAATAATACCAGGAATGCACCATTATATTGGCTGCATGTTGGTATCGGACGATATTTGCCTTCGTTTACTGATGTATTGCCAAATAATAATAATAATGAATAATACATTCACCGATGGCAGTAGCCGATATTTATCTGTTGGGATGCATCGGGTTTTCGCTGGTTATGTTGGTGTGTTTTTACCTCCAGACCAGATTTAGATTTATTTGTTTCCCTGGCACAACATGTGGAATGAATAAAAATACAAATAAATTAGACTACGCTACATTTCTAAGAAGGGAGTGTGGTTCAGTGTTGATTTCGTCGACTAAAACTATGACGAAAAACTCGTTGACTACCTTTTTTCACTGATGAAAACTAAATAAAAACTAAGCTATGATGACTAAAACTGAGACTAAATATATTGACAATTTCGTCAACAAATAAAAAAGTGAGGGACTAGTGGAGAAGAGATCCAGTAGAACTAGAAGACAAGACATTTTATGTTTGGTTGCGCTCAGGTGTTGCTCTGAAAATAGCAGATCTACAAGCTCACAACGCGTCGCTGTGAGCTTGTAGATCGGCTATTTTCATCATGCAACCAAGTGTAAAATCAGCCATTACGACGCCATCAAGGCACCGCCAACATACATTTTAGTAGACTAAATCAAATGTAGATTTAGTCTACTACAATCTTATGATATTTAGTCGACTAAAGCTTGACTAAAAAACTAAAACATTTCAGATGACTAAAATATGACTAAATGGAATTTTATTCAAAAGACTATTACTAAAACAAAATCAAAAGTTGCTGTCAAAATCAACACTGGTGTGGTTGTACTGGTGTGACCACAGTGATGGTATTTCTGTAGTGGTGGTTGTACTGGTGTGACCACACACAGTGATGCATTGATACACACACACCATAATAACAGTCATCCTCTCCTCTGCTCTAGAATCCTCATATGAACCAGAAGGCATGGAACAATCTGGAGCAAATGTGTCGTTCACTGACCACGCGTTACCGCAATGTTTACGTCTGCACCGGACCTCTGTACCTGCCCAGGTACAGTACACCTACAGTACACACACACACACACACACACACACACACACACACACACACACACCTGACCGCTGTACCTGCCCAGGTACAGCACACCTACACACACACACACACACACCTGACACACACCGGACCGCTGTACCTGCCCAGGTATAGTACACCTACAGTACACACACACACACACACCTGACCGCTGTACCTGCCCAGGTATAGTACACCTACACACACACACACACCTGACACACACCTGACCGCTGTACCTGCCCAGGTATAGTACACCTACACACACACCTGGAATGAACTGAAACCTAGTGAATTTAAATCATTAGCGAGGTTTGGATAAAGGTTGATTGATGTTGTTGTTCATGACTGCTATGTGTGTTTATGTTTGGTGTGTGTGTGTGTGTGCGTGTGTGTGTGTGTGTGTGTGCGTGTGCGTGTGTAGACAGGAGCCTGATGGGAAGCTGTATGTGAAGTACCAGGTGTTGGGACGAAACCACGTTGCCGTGCCAACACACTTCTTCAAGGTAGGTCTCCTGTTTTTATGGCCCCTTTCCACTAGGCCTGTGACAATCATGACATTTTACTTGACCGTTAATTGTCGCACAAACAATTGCGATTAACAATTTCATTGTGTGTTCTTGGCATTGAACATTGGGACATATGAATGAAAATTACATTTCAGTTTGCCTTTTAGGCTTTGTAAAAAAATATATAAATAAACTACAAATAACTTAAATATAAGTGTTTTTTTTTCAACATATGGGTCAAAACATCAGTAAATATACTTAAAGTACCAAAAGTAAAAGTACTAAAATGTTTGAAAATAGCCTATGTATAAAATAGGGCTAAAGTGGTTAACCGTTAATGTATGTTTTATGATATAATAATTTATATCTACAAAGTAACTAGTAGCTAAAGTTTTCAAATAATTGTAGTGGACCACAGTACAATATTTTCCTCAGAGATGTAGTGGAGTAAAAGTATTGAAAATTGGCAATACTCCACTAAAGTAAAAAATACCTAAAAGTACAGTACTTGAGTAAATGTACTTAGTTACTTTACACCACTGGTAATCAGTGGTCTAGGACTCTTCCATTTGAACTCATAATAAAAAAGGCATAACTAATGCCATTTATCATGAATTATTACTATTTGTTTATCGTGTCCAGGTGTTGATTTTGGAGGGGTCAAACGGGGTGGAGCTTCGTTCCTACATCATGCCCAACTCGCCCGTCGACGAGAAGACCCCGCTGGAGCGCTTTCTGGTTCCCATAGACACCATCGAGAGAGCTTCAGGACTGCTGTTTGTGCCAAACATCATGAAGAGAACCAACACCCTGCAGGCCATCACTGCTAAATAAAAAACTACGAATCCCAGCCACCATCATCACCACCACCACATAAGACTACAAATCCATCCATTTCAGATGCCCTGGACCGAGCACGACCGTACCCGAGGGACAAGTCAATATTTTGGACCCGGCTCGGTTCTCGGTTCGGGTCTTTGGTTGCCGGGCAGACCCGTGCCACCCTCTACACCTGGGGTTTTCAGCGTTTTTCAGGCCAAGGACCCCCTAGCTGAGAGAGAGATGAAGCAGGGACCCCCCCCATTACATATTGGATTCATGTTGAATGTGTTTTCAGACATTTAGCCACTTTAACCTTCAATACGTTGTAAACTTCACCTTTGGCTCTGTACTTGGTCCGCTCTTTTTTTCCGCTGTACACCAAGAGCTATTTGCCGAAAATAGCAGATCTACAAGCTCACAACGCCTCGCAGTGCGAGGCGTTGTGAGCTTGTAGATCTGCTATTTTCGGCTAATGTAAGAATAGGGATGATAAGGTTCAAGTGGTTAGTGTAAAAAAAAGTCCCCATCACACAATAATTTGGCGGCCCCCCTGTAGTTACTCTGAGGACCCCCTAGGAGCCCTAATATTTAATAATATCATGTGCAGTGACATTTCTGCGTACAGCGGTGAAACAGTAGCATGGAACGTGAGTACCAGTTGTACATGGACTCTACTTTCTTCTGCCCTCTTTCTCTCTATTGTCTTTCTCTCAGATTGCTGTGGCTCAACCTTTTTCTGTCATTTTGTCAATATTGTTTGCATCATCAGCCGATCAGACGTCATTTGTAATGTAACTGTTGGGTTTGTGTTGGCAACGCAAGGCAGGCAGTGGTGCCTCGTCACTAAACGGACAAAGCAGTCTTTATAATCATTGGCAATAATAATTACAAAACTACTTCACGAGAAAAATGTTGGTGTAACTCAGGGATTTTTACATGTTTTGATCATGAACAACAGTACAACATTTCCTGATCCAAAGGATGCCAGTGCAGCGAGCGACGGTGTTGGTCTTGTGCTGGTGACCACTATACCATCCCGTCCCGTAGTCATTTACAGGACAATATGACTGCCTATCCAAATGATCCACATGGGAAGTAAACTGTAGCTGTTGGGTGGAAACCTTGTATGTCCAAAAAACGCTACTTTCCATGAAATGGATCCAATGTAGTTATTTAAGCACAAGCTCTTGTTAATACTTTTCATTTGTTCAATATTTATAAAAAAACACTTTCACTTTATTTATTATTTACAATAATAACCAAAACAGCTGAACTACATGCGGCCATAGCTGAGTGTTTAGTGAGCCCGCCTAGGGAGCCAGAGGCCCTGGTTGCCCCAGGTACGATTCCAGGCCAGGCCAGCAAATGTGTCGATGAAATGAAATTTGTCCCTGAGCAAGACTCTTAACCCCTAATTGCTCACAGGCCCTCATTAGAAACAAGACCGCAAGGACTTTCATGAACGGACCTGTTAAAGGAATTATCCTTATCCTTACATTGCGTTTGGCTATTTTTTACTACTTTTGTATGACACTGTAGTAGAACAGTATGGCATTAATTTACGAAAAATGTTTAAATATGGAGATACAAGGGTTTCTGCCCGACAGCAATCTGGGAACCCATGTCAAAAGAGATCAGCCCGACAAGCAACGAAACACCTTTAAAAAAGAATGTGAAATGGCATCTTGCTTACAAATAGTATGACTGGAACACATTTATCGGTTCTGTGCAGAACTGTAGTCTTTGCTGTTTTATTTTCTCCATGTCCTCCTTTCAGTCAACCACCCCTTTTTTTTCTTTTCCTTTCTGAAAACTACAAAATGATGGAGCTAGCACAAAAACATATTTCACCCACTGATTTACACCTGTAAAACCTGTGATGTGACAACACGGCTGACTGATCAGTTCCCGGTTTCCTGAAGGTGTCATCATATGTGTTTACGGTTCAAATCTGCCTACAAGCCAATCAACAGGAACAGGAAACCCCGTCTGGAAATCAGGGCTGCAGTTATGCACACAGAGCCTGTTAGTATGTGTTCCTCTGTTTAGTTGAGCTCATGATGAGTATGGCGTGGTATGTTATATTTATATTTTTACATTCTTTATGATGGGATATACATGTTAAATTAATTTAGTTTTTGGTCTTACTTACTCTGGTCTTATATTTATGTATGTGTCTATATTGCTTTTATGTTTGAGACCATTGTTTTGTGTTGGTAATTTTATTTATCTAATTGTTGTGATAGTTTTTTTTCTGTCTGTTTTTGCATTATTGTTTGTTTTGTATCTATATTTGTGCTTTTGTTTTTCTCAATGTTTCCTGTCGACCACAGAAGGCAATAAAAACAACAATGTCTACGTCCTTTTGTCATAGTTATGATCATGTGTAAGTGATCTGAACATCAGTATCAGTCCGTTTTGTTCCATTCAGAGTTACAGACCGGTAACTCAACTCAACTCAAATCATATTCATAGTAGAGCACATTAAACATGACCAGAACAGGTCAACATTTGGACCCCTGGTTGTCCCCTGACCCCACGGTGAGAACTAGTATTTTTGTAATCTAAATAGTGTGTGTATTGTGTTAGTGTGTAGATAGCTGATCCCATGTGAGCATCTGGGTGTGAGGAAGCGCTCCTCTCTCACACAGAGAGACGTCTACTCCTCCTGCACCTCTCTGCTGCTCCTCATGCCCTCCTGGTGTCCACACACACACACTCACACTCTGAGCACATACACTGGCCCAAAGGAGCAGGTGAGAACACACGCAAGCACACACACACACACACGCACCAACAGGCATCGTCCGTAACCCTCGTCACTTCACTGTGGTTAAGTTTCCATCCAAATGGTGTGCATACTTTAAACACGTTTCCAAAAACTAAAATAGATCATGTGTATTTCCATCCACAACTGTATTCTGACAGTGCAACAAGATTGTATAATCAACTCCCTCTCTCTCTGTATCTCTGTATCTCTCTCTCTCTATCTATTTTTCTGTCTCTTTGTCTCTCTCTCTCTCTCTCTCTCTCTCTCTCTCTCTCTCTCTCTCTCACACACACACACACACACACACACACACACACACACACACACACACACACACACACACACACACACACACACACACACACACACACACACACACACACACACACACACACACACACACACACACACACACACACACACACACACACAGAGAGAGAGAGAGAGAGAGAGAGAGAGAGAGATGCAGACAGTGTTGGTTTCAGTCAAGGTTGTGAGTTTCCAATGGATGTGAATTACCCCTGGGACGCAAGACTGGCTGTATCGACTGCTAACAGGTTAGCATGGACTAGTTTGAATAGTTTAATTGAAGAACTCTACTAAGTTTTAGTAGAGTTCAGTTTAGCATTATACATTTTTCCTCCAATTTATTTTAGTTTTAGTTTAGTCCAATTGAGTCTAGATTAGTCCCTTCTAGCCTAATCTGGTTTGGATTAGTTTAAAGTTTTTCTAATTTGGTCTATTCAAGTCAAGTGTTTCATTAGTTCTTATAACAGCCTGGGTGTTCTGATCTGGCATGTCTCTTGTCCAGGGCGTGTCTCCTGTGGTCGGCTCCGTATGATGGCGTCTCCCCACCGTCTCAAAACGAGGAAGAGGAAGATGACGAGGAAGAAGAGAAGCGTGAAAGCGATGGAGAGAAACGAGAGAAGGGAGTGATGGAGAGGAGAGGAGAAGAAAACCACAAACCCCTCCCTCTGCTCAGACTCCGTCGCCAGGGACAACCACCGGCAACGCACACGCACAATACCAGCTCAACGTACACACACTGTACCAGGTAAACACACGCGCACACACACACACACACACACACACACACACACACACACACACACACACAAACACTACCAGCTCAACATCACTGCACATTATACCAGGTAAACACTCAGACATTGATTGATTGATTGATTGATGTTTTCATAGGAAGAAAAGCACATACATGGAGATATATTTGTACAATAATTATCGGAAGGATAAAACACTTTGGCACTTAGTGTGGCTCCAATGTAGTGCACACACACACACGCACACACACACACACACACACACACACACACACACACACACACACACACACACACAGGTTTTTCAGAAATGGATTTAGAAGGCATTTTTTAGAATGGGCCTCAGGTCTAAGACTTAGTACCATGATCTATGGAGTCGACTACCCCTCTAGACCAGTGGTTCTCAGACGTTTTAATCTCAAAGACCCCCATAACTCTGAGAGTGTACAAATGGAGCCAAATGGTCCATTTTGTTGTATTTGTACGCTTCAAGAGTAACAAACATGTAAGGGTCCATTTTAATTGTAGCCCCCTCAAGGAACCCTGAGGGTCCCTGGACCCCACTTTGTGAACCCCTGCTAGTTAACTTAAAATACATTTTCATTTAACCCCATTCTCTCTCTCTCTCTCTCTCTCTCTCTCTCTCTCTCTCTCTCTCTCTCTCTCTCTCTCTCAGAGCTGCTCCAGTCGTCTCCAGGTGATGACTTCACAGCGCCTTGGCATACCGTCACATGGTTCTAGAATGGCGGATGGCTCCATCCTGCCCACCCATCACCCCCCACCTGCCCGCCCATCCCCCCCAGGCCCGGAGCAGAGTGTTCGCTGTCATCCTGTACGCAGAGTTCCTGAAGGAGCTGGCGGCCATCGCCCAGGAGCACAGCGTAGTACCGGACCACTCAGCGCTTGAACCCCAAATTTCACTGTTCTGGGGGGAACGTTCACAAGAAATAGCTGATGTCCACGCTCATGATGCGTCAAAATGTGACGTGTTGTGAGCTTGGAGATCAGCTATTTCTGACAAAGAGATTTGGTGTAAAAGGAAACGAGAGTACAGTTGAAACTCAGGTCCGTTTCACTGTGTATATCGAGGGTTTAAGTGGTTCACCTGGTATTCTCCTGGTGTAATCACTAACAGGTTAGATCTGTCAGTGCCAGTAGTACATGAGGTCCTGGTAGGATAGAAAGCCAGCAGTACATGAGGTCCTGGTAGGACATAAAACCAGCAGTACTACTGGTAGGATAGAAAGCCAGCAGTACTAGAGGTCCTGGTAGGACATAAAACCAGCAGTACATGAGGTCCTCGTAGGATATAAAGCCAGCAGTACTAGAGGTCCTGGTAGGATAGAAAGCCAGCAGTACTAGAGGTCCTGGTAGGACATAAAACCAGCAGTACTAGAGGCCCTGGTAGGATATAAAGCCAGCAGTACATGAGGTCCTGGTAGGATATAAAGCCAGCAGTACATGAGGTCCTGGTAGGACATAAAACCAGCAGTACTAGAGGTCCTGGTAGGATATAAAGCCAGCAGTACTAGAGGTACTGTGGCAAAGAAACATTGCCAGGATAGATAAACTAGCTGTCTTGGGAATTGAACTTGTGAGATTTTCTGTTCTGGGCTGTCACCATAGAATCATCATCTAGCCATCAGCCCACAGTGGCCTTGTAAGCCATTTGTATTAATATGTTGTATTTTATAATGCAGTACCATTCATACATACCATAATGTCGCTATCGGGAAGAAACCAGCTATCTCCATTTTTCTACTTTTTTTTTTTTTTCATAAATCAGTGCTATTGAACACCCTTTGTGTCTGTGTGTGGGTTTTACAAATATTTAACCAATGAAAAGTATTAAAAAGTGCTTAAAGACTAAACCTCCTAAGTCCATTGTATCATCAAACTGTAGGTCAAACCACCTATCTGCTGTTTTTTCCATCATTGATTAGAATGACAGAAAGTCAGACGGAAAAACATGAATGGTCAAAAAACTCCACTTGAGCTGTATTTGGGTAAAGTGATGATTCTGCCCGACAGCACAGAAACCAGCTGTGTACATTTTACATACATTACAATACAGTACTCCTGTCATGACTTGACTGTGACAAACATATTTCCCTGTGTGATTATGAATATGTAGGGGAAGAAAACGGATTATTTCTATTGATAATAAATCATTTGTATATAAACGTAATGAGATTATTCTAATGATGCTTAATCTCTAAATATATTATTTTGTGACAGTGTGAATACCAGATTGGGACATTTTTGTATTTAACTGAATAGATTGTACAGTTTGATTACAAATCATATTTATAGCCTTATACAGTTTCCATACTGTTAGCTGATACATAAAGATGTTCCCTTAATTGTGTCTTGTGTCTCTTTGTGATTACAGTTGATGTTGATGACCCATAATTATAGTATTTTAGTCATGTTTAATTCTTGGTTATTATTACTCCATCAATCGTTCTGTTTTTGTTGCTTAATCATTTTAAATAACGGTCACCTTATTTTAACTGAAGCGTTTGTTGTTCCCTTCAGATTGTTGTGTTGACATCCGTCACATCTTAAATAAACAGCTTTTAAAAAGACGTTTCGTGTGTGTGTGTGTTTGGGGTGTGTTTGAATCATAGAGGTATAAGTGTTTAACCCTCTTTTTGGACAGACTGACTAAAAAGACTAAAAACTGCTGTTTGGACGCTATCTAGTGTGTCCATCAGCAGACACTATATCTGTCTGAGGATATGGGTGTAAAATGTATTTCAGATGTCACAGTGGAAAAGTGACGCATGTGCATACTCTCTATTGATTTTATCCCACTGTTAGGGTTGTTTTATATATTTTGTTTAAGACTTACAGTAGGGTGCCTTGCCCCACTGGAATACAGTGACTGATATGAATTAATAATATACTGGACCGTACGTAAAATGAAGAATACCTTGTGATGTCACTCATGTCAGTGACCAGGGGGTCCACAGCAAAATGGTATTATTAAATATGGCACTTTTATTGCTACGTTTAACTTTTTCATGTATCCTATGTAAGTAAAGCCCGATAAAAGTGTCAAACTCCCAAAATCCACCAGAATACTGGAAATTACATCTACTCTGTTAAAAATGTCCTGGGGGGGACCCCCAGCGTGGTCAAGAACCCCCCCCCTTGGAAAAATATCTCCTGTTGGAAGGGTCGTCGGGATCGGATCGGGAGTTGAACCCATTACATGTTGGCAAGCTGGATCACCAGTATATATGATATGCACCTGGACCGCTAGGCCAGCAGGGACCCCAAGATGATAAGTTTTGGGTAGGATCAGGACCCATAATTAGTCAACACAAATCTTGTATTGAGATCCACGGCCAAATACATTAATTCGGGGGTCCTTGATAATATATATAAAAAAATAAAAAGTTTGAGAACCACCGTACTACACTACACTATACAAAAAATACAGAATACTATTATTATATCAGTGGGGGGGAAATGCACTAATTGAGCAAATGTCAACATGAGACCAATATACTTGATAGTCATGTGACTCATGAATAATAATAATAATAATAATAATAATAATAATAATAATAATAATAATAATAATAATAATAATAATAATAATAAGGGTAATAATAATAATAATAATAATAATAATAATAATAATGATAATACCAGCTAACATCCCTGCCTTGTTGACATAATTATTTTAGCCTGCTTTACATTATGTTCTTTATGGTAGTTAGTTAATAACTATCATATTTGATTTATTGAAGTGAAGGAATGTATTCAACTATTTCTTTATGCATTTTGCAACGCACTACCCCCACTGTGCGCACAACCATATGACGTCCATACAACGTTACGTCCATACGCCGTCCGAGTCGGACCTCACTAGTTGCAAAAACACAGCAAAAAAGGGGAAACAGCGCCCCCTGCCACGTCGTATGGACGTCCATAACGGACGTCCAAACGACGTCCGAGTCGGACCTCACTCTGTCAGCTTACTTACTGACTGAGGTCCTGACTCAGACGTCGTTTGGGCGTCCGTTTTGGACGTCCATACGACGTCGCAGGGGGCGCTGTTTCCCCCTTTTTTTAAAACATGGCTTTTCCCAACCTGTAGCCTAAGTAACTCATGAAGACTATTATCTTCTGTATCTGTGATGCCAAAAATAAGGTCATTACAGTGAGGTGACAAAATCCAGCCCTGAAAATTTGTAGTCAATGCCAACGCAACAGTTATACAACAAATTATAAAGAACACTTAGTTGATTATTTATCTTATCTTTTGACATTGTGTAATCATACACTGACTGAGCTAGTGAGCCCAGTATTAACAGAGTATGATTCAAATGCCAAATGAGCAACCCAAGCAAGCACACTACATATATATGCTGGTTATTGGTTTAGTTAGTAAATAGATTTAGTGAGAAATTGTATTCTGTGGTGGACAGTGGTTCTCAAAGTGAGGTCCGGGGACCCCAGGGATCCTTGAGGGGGATAACTCTATGCCTGACATTTTACAAAATCAAAACAATCAAGTCAATGGTTGGTCAATCAAAAGAAACCATCCATTGGCTTTTGTACAAGAGTAGAGCCCTGTGGCCTACTTTACAGCAGGGAGAGATAATTGAATTAGATGGTTTTGAATTTCTTTATGTAAAATAACTGTGATTTGAACATGGAATCTCTGTGCTGAGAGTCTGAGCATTAGACCATTAGACCATCGCTCGCTCAGTGACTCACAGCAGATGTCTCCAAGTATTCTTGAAACATTCTCTTGTATGTTAGCCTTCAGTTAGTAAAGTTGCTGTTCAACCCCAGATTTGACTTCTAGTGCTTTTGAGTTGTTCTTTTGTATTTTAGCCTTCGAAAATTTAAAGCACTCCATCAACTGTTGGAGGACTGGGATTTGAACATGGAAACCCCAAGGTGAAAGCCTGACAATTAGACCATTACACCATCACTCACAACGCATTGCAACGTGTTGTGAGCTTGAAGATCTGCTATTCTATAATTAGGTTGGTAGGTATGGGTGGGGCCGGGGCGGGGTGGCTGGGACATACAGGCTATGGGACATTTGGACTGCTACACTCCTTGTAATAATAATAATAATAATAATAATATATGGACATGCAGTAATTGTCATCGGGATTCGGGACTCGAACACGCTGTCATGCTGGCATTGTAGCCTAGGGTGCCTGGACCACCACGCTGCAGCCCAGGCCTGAATGTCATGATTGACAGCTTTTCTTTCTCCCATAGTTTCACACAACAGAACAACAGTACATGGAAGCACAAATTCACAATACAAGGTGTACTAAACTGGAAGGCTCATAAAGCACTAAGCTTGTTTAAAATTAGATTCCCACGCACACTAATCATGATGTTACATCATTGAGTTCCTATACCGGGAGTCGAACCCGGGCCGCCTGGGTAATAACCAGGGGCCTGTTCCTCAAAAGGTGAATTAAAAAAGCCTGGCCTTAAGCCAAATCCAGGCTTGACAAAGTCGGGTCCGAAAAGCCTCGTTTATTCCGTTCCTGAGACGCCAAGCCAGGCTGAAAAGGAGCAACTTTGTCGAGCTAGGCTATGTCAAGCCAGGCTGTGTCCAGCCAGGATAATGAAGCCAGGCTGAATGGGCGGCGATTCGCCGACGACGTATTTCTATAAAAGACCATGAACTCGAGCGCAGATTCCTTGAACTTGACCAATCATGGCAGCGGGGAACAAAACTCGAGCAGCGTTTTTCTCTGTGGCCGAAGGAAACGCGACCACAATAAATAGATCCAGGGAGAAAGCGTGGCAAAGTATTGCAAGCACACACAGAGTGTGTGTGTGTGTGTGTGTGTGTGTGTGTGTGTGTGTGTGTGTGTGTGTGTGTGTGTGTGTGTGTGTGTGTGTGTGTGTGTGTGTGTGTGTGTGTGTGTGTGTGTGTGTGTGTGTGTGTGTGTGTGTGTGTGTGTGTGTGTGTGTGTGTGTCTGCTTTGTACCCTCAGGTGTTGTGTACAGAGGGTCTGTCTGAACGTTGTTACTGGGAAGTAGAGTGGAGTGGTGGAGGGGTTTGTATAGCAGTCTGTTATAAAGACATCAGCAGACAAACACGCTTTGGAGACGATGATAAATCCTGGTGTTTAGAGTGCTATGGTAAAAACTACAGTTTCAGACACAACAATGTTGAGACTTCAGTGTCAGGGCCTTTCTCCTACAGAGTGGGGGTGTACCTGGATCACAAGGCAGGTACTCTGTCCTTCTACAGTGTTTCTGACACAATGACCCTCCTACACACAGTTCAAACCACGTTCACACAACCTCTCTATCCAGGGATAATGCTTTGGTGCTATGGAGGTACAGCAGAGCTGTATAAGACATGGTAGACATGTTAAGAATACTGATGATGATGTTCAGTTGAAAACCAAATCATGTGTAAGAATGATGTGTACAGTATACTACACCATCATGATCAATCAATGCATTGTGTTCCGCTCATTGCATTTCTTTAATAAGCCTGCTGCAGACAATCATTATACAGTATGCCCTGTTATCTTGTTGATATTACTACAGAGCCCTCTGTCAGTCTGTGTAGATTGGTTCCCTACCTATGTTGAATGAACTTATTGTAAGTCGCTTTGGATAAAAGCGTCTGCTAAATGACTGTAATGTAATGTAATGTTATACTAAATGTAGTGGTTCTCAAACTGTGGGTCTGCACATTTCTAAAGTGACAATTTAAGGACTTTTAAGACCTATTGAATACCTCTAAAATATTTAAATAAAACATGGCATTACTGCGTCAAAAGTAATCAACAAACTATACTATAAAAACTGGTGAAACATTGGCCAAATATTACCTGACCTAGAGACAGAAAATGTGAAAATAGCTGATCTACAAGCTCACAACGCCTTGCAACGCGAGGCTTTGTGAGCTTGTAGATCTGCTATTTTCACAATATCAATGGAGTTACACTAAATGTAATGCTTCCACTCCTGCAATTCCAAGTGCTTGTCAGGTTGGGTGGTCCCCTGTTCAAATATGATTCTTTTCAGGGGTCCCCAGTTCAAATATTATTTTTGGCGGGTCCCCAGTTCAAATATAATTTTGGGGGGTCCCCAGTTCAAATATTATTTTGGGGGGTCCCCAGTTCAAATATTATTTTGGGGGGTCCCCAGTTCAAATAGGATTATTCTGGGAGGTCGCGGCCTGAAAAGTTTGAGAACCACTGGTGTAATGTCTTACTCCTCAATGTGTCAATAGGGTATTGTGTGTCAACGGTTATTCGATTTAATCATTTATAAAAATATGTGTGTAAAAGTCAAACTTGTGTCTATGCTACATTGTTCCCTGCACAATGATAATAATTAAATATTATACATAGTGTAAATATAATGCTGAGTTTACTTTTATCCACTTTCTATGTTTTACTAATTGAACACTTAAACAATTTAGCCAGTAATCTTCAATACATGTTCTATATACATGTAATTACTTTCCATCAGAGGCTTCCACACATAGATTCATAATGAATGACATCATTGACATGCCATATCATCATAACTCATTAACGTTGGATTACAACTGGACTTTGTATCATTTATTACTTATTTTCCCGTTGCACAATGATGAATGAACTGTCTCTTTTCTTCAGTCAGTTTATTAGAACTTCTTCAGCAAAATAGAAGATGTTTTCAAGTTCACATAACTTTCTCAATAGTACAATAGACCAGTGGTGTAAAGTAACTAAGTACATCTACTCAAGCACTGTACTTAAGTACAATTCAGAGTTATTTTTACTTTACTGTAGTACTTCCCCTTTTTAACATTTTATTGGACAGAAATGTAAAAACAGCACGAGTACAGTCAAACACTTTGTCTAAAAGGATAACACCACAAAAGTCCTTGCAGTCTTGTTTCCACTGTGGTCCTAGGTACTGGGGGCATTGACCCTTTGACCATCTTAAAACTGCTTCCCATCACTCACCTCTGAGATGTAGTGGAGAATTAATAGTCACTAAGTCAGTCAATAGGCTGTTGTTTATCTATAACCCCCCAGTCGTTCTCAACCTGTTCAGGCTGTGACCCCCAAAAATAATCATAATTGAACTGGTAACAGACTGTACAATGAAAGATTTTAGGCCTTTAAATCGGTTAATTTAGCAAAGTGTTAAAACTGCACATTACAAAATACGGTAGCTGATCTGCAGTGAAGCTATTTTCGCTATTTTAAAATGGTTTTCAAAATAAAAAATAAGATAAGTCATAAGACGGCTTGCAAAATAGGGAATATGTTTGATAAAGTGAGTGATACAGACAGCACAGGTGTAAAAAAAAATAAGATAGGAGTGTCCGCTGGCCTGGCGGTCCAGGCGCATCTCTCCCCATTTCCTGTCAGCCTACTATCCTATCAATAAAGGCAGAAAAAGTTCCCAAAAATATCTTTAAAAAATAAATAAAAATACTTGACCCTATTATAAATTAGTCTATCGTGTCTGTCAAATTCATGCAGTTTTAACATAATTCACCACTATGTATTTCAAGTTTCAATTCAAAAATCCAATGTGTGGCCCTTCACTCACTTTATCAAAGTCAGTTTGGCCCCCCATAGATTTTTTTTTGCACCCCTGTTTTTTATGTCCAGTGAAGTCGAGACCTACAAAACCAAAACATCTGGGGGAAAATGATTGTTTTTCTAAAAACATCATTCAATCATAATATCTCAGAATGTGACATATTATGCATGCACAGTAGACTAATGACTATATTTCAGAAACTGATTCCCTGGGAAATACATATTTAAAAATTATGGCAGACGCATATCATGTTTATTAACCACTTAAACCTCATATGGGTAACCAGAGTCCCTCAGGGACTGTTTTGGGTTATTGTGGGGAAAGCTTTTGCTGAAAATAGCCGATCGACAAGCTCACAACGCGTCGCAGCACAACGCGTTGTGAGCTTGTCGATCGGCTATTTTCTGTGACCACAATACGGATGCTGGGGTTTTTAAGTGGTTAAAAACAATATTGAATATAGAAGTCCTAAGTACATTGGCTGTATCATTTTGTTTTGTTTATTTAGTCACAAGCTCTCTAATGCTTTTCATCAGTTCATCAGACAGATTAAAGGGCCACTTCCCTGATTTTGAACCCAAATCCTGTTTTCATGAAGTGGAGGACAAAATAAAGATGATTTGGCAGCGCTTCTATGTTTTTATTTTGAATTTGGAATGTTTACTCTTTGACATCACAGGGTGAACCTTAGTTCCTCCTATAGACTACTTGGACTACAGTGTTTCCTGTAAACTGTAGTTCCAGTCGGAACTATACTAATATCAGCTGGAGTCCTGTGTGACTACATCTTCTCATGTGTGTACGCTCCAAGAACACATGCCTCCCGGAAGCAGACCTCAAAGAGAGAGTGATTAAAATTAAAATAAAAGCTCAATATAACCCAAATGAACTTCCTGTATTAGCCTGTTTTTGTCCAACTTTACCCAACAGTCAACATGCATGTGTGTGTTTTTACTTTAGTGAGGGAGCCCTGGCTAGGAGTGGTTTTGGAAGGGAGGTGTGCTAGTTGCTGCTGCTAGTTGCTGCTGCTAGTTGCTGCTTCTAGTTGCTGCTCTAGTTGCTGCTGCTAGTTGCTGCTAGTTGAAATATGAATGAATATACAATGGAAATCAATCCAGAGGAACACATACTTCTGTCCATTATTCTTTCCGTTCATAGGATGACAATTTCAAATATTAATCTCTTTCCCACCACAAATAGTGCTGCTGTCCCTATTTTGGCCATTAAACTAAAATATGATTTTTTTTTTGCTATGTTTAACAAAATGTGTTATTTTCACTACAGTGTCACATCACAAAGTAGGGCATTATTTATTTTAAGAAGAAAATCATAAAGTGTAAATATGGAGATAAAGGTTTTCTGCATAACAGCGACAATACAGTATTTTGATAGTTTGAATGTGAGCTTGAACAAGCCTAATTGTATCCAATAAAACATATTCATAATAAGATGTACTTTTCATGTCATAGTTCTTTTCAAGAGCAGCGGACCTCTATTGTTATTAACCAAGAGATTAATCAAACACTTTTCTGTTGGGTTGATAGTGTCCTCAAACTAAAAATATTTAGTTTGAGGTACATCATTATTATGCCTTTACTCTGATATTTGCTCAAGATTTTTTTTTTTCCATTTGTATTGACAGCAAAATCCTGCATGGCTATAAGCAAACGAATGGTGAACGCTGCCCCCTTGTGTCCAAAGTGAAACATAACCTGAATGTTTCAGGTTAACAAGATCTCATATAATGCAACTTTGCATTCACAGTATTATTTTTTTTAGATATTTTTTTTAGTTTTTTTCAGCATTCCACAAGTTTAACAAATACGTACATTCAATTCTCACTGGAAAAGATTGACACAGTGAGGCTTGGAAAGCAAAAGCTAATGATTATTATGAGGTCCTATTCAGAGGTCTGAGAGTGTTTTTAATGAATGGTTCCTTGTTTTCCTTCCAGAATACAGTAGCCTGCTTGCATAGTGCCTGTTGCTTTGCTGTGAAAGAACATGAGGTGTTGACCGTTCTGCTGTTGAACAGAGATTTACTATTGTGGTATATTGAAATAGCATAGTTCTAGAGAGAGATACCTGAGATGAACACACATAAGGGCTTACAGAGCCTGATTTGAGCCACATAATTAACAGGCCTCAAAACACTCATCCCCCACTGAATGCCACACACAGGAAACTCCGATGGTCAATGATTAACTGTGATCTAAAACAGCACATAGTGTTCGTACTTACATACATGTATCTATACATAATATCATATACCATTATACACTAATATACCAGTACCCATATTGTAATGCACTCACACTACAATGTAACCATGCACATTACTAATGAAGGCCTACTGCGTCAGCCTTCTAACTGATACTAGAAGGTTCTAGATTAGGTGCAGAAACCTCAAAGCCTTTTCACATGGAATAAAGGACCCATTCCATTGGGTATCCAGGGGCCAGTGCTCCTGGACCTTCTGACCTTAGTTGACCACTACATTGTCTTATCTAACTTATGTACAATGGATTCACACGCACCCACCCAAACTTAATTTAGCACACACACATTTACACACCGTCTTAGTATTTGTAACACACACACACACCTACGTGCACACTGAAGCACATCATTGCATGCCCACACACACATTGGATACACACTGTTTAGAGATCTGGATCTTAACACACACACCTCGTGCACACGCCTATAGAAAACAGGGTATAAATGTCTACCATGTGCTGAACTCTGTCTCTTTTCCTGCCGAAAGCTGCCATGTGATGTTAACTCTTGACTCTCCTTAAATAAAGTAACCAAGTAGAAGCCATGCCTGGACTCTTTCATTCATCTCAATAGAGGCAAATAGTTCCACAGATTAATGCACTTTACCACACTATATTCCATAATTACAGTACAAGATTATAGGCCTATATTTTGGTCTCTACACTTATGCTTTTCTATTCCATGTTAATGTAAACCAACAGCCAATGCCTAAAAGTGTGTATACTTTGAAACTTGTGTGTTCTGAGCTTTGTACATAACACAGCTATGAATTACTGTAGGAGAGGTTTTATAGCACACCATTTTTTTTTTACAGTGAAGTCAAGACAAAGAAATAACAAAGAAATCTGTGGGGAAAATATATTTTGTCCATCATTCAACCATAATATCTCAGAATGTGACATTATGCATGCGAATTAGACTAATAATGATTTCAAAATTATGGCAGAAGCATCATGCTTGTTAAAAACATATTGTACAACAATTACATTAACAGTATCAACTATGCTATGGGCTACACTTGATACTATAGGATGAAATGCAACTCAGAAGCAAATTTGAGCAAAATCCAGTTTGCTTCCAATGACAAGTGTACTGAACTATAGGTTACATGTTCATGTGTGTCCCCTGACAGTTAAAGCTGTTAAACCAAAGGTCCAGTCGACTGTACCACTGTCCTGTCCACTGAGGTCACAATACTGAATGGAATTCATTCATCATTCATTTTGACAATGCTGCTGGCATTTCTCTCACTTAATCAGCAGTAGGAACTTACTTAATCTTGTTTCCTGAAATAACACACAATGAATCATTCCATCAACACTTCAGGTACAACTCCAGCTGAACCTGAAGTAAGGGGACAAAAAAAAGCAGAAAAAATAGATGACAAGCAATGACAAAGCAGCAATAAGGCATCACTGAATTGGCCACCAGATGTCACCCGTGTATAATTTTCATGTTTCCCCTTTATTATGAGTTCACCTGTCTTGCCATGACATATTTGTAATCCTAGAGTTTATTAGAGTGTTTCACTATAATACTATATGTACTCACTGGAGAGAATATGGATCTAGTGAGAAAGTCTCGAGATATTTTACTAAAATACACATTTTCTGCCATACTCTTACCCAAATAAATACCCCCTATTATCTTGTAACCTTGTGTCACCACCACCAGGCTTTTACACATAGAGGGGAAATGATGGTGTAGTCAGAGAGTCCAGCTGTACAACGTTCAACCACAAGCTGAACCTGTTTGTGCTACACATTCACTGTCTCTTTAAAACCACTGCCTCCTGCAAACATCCAGGAAGTCCCTCCCTTTGCCTCATAGATGTCTTTGCCTCTCCTAGTTTTCTACAGAGGAAACGAAACCCAGATTCTCTTCAGAGTAAACCAAAGTGTTGTGTTTTTTCTCAGTGTGAGTGTGGTTGTCAGTCAAATGGCACAACAGCAGCAGCAACAACAACAGACATGTGATCTGGACCAGGACCAGTTCTGCTGCTGTTCTGTCTGTCTGGACCTTCTAAAGGAACCAGTGACTCTACAGTGTGGACACAGTTACTGTAGAAGCTGTATTGAGGGTTACTGGGACCAGTATGAGGAGACTGGAGTCTACAGCTGTCCCCAGTGCAGAGAGAGCTTCAGTCCCAGACCTGTTCTGAGGAAGAACACCTTGCTGGCTGAGGTGAGATGACCTTACAAGTTACAACCACACATTAAACTACATGTTCTGCTACACAAAACACCTTGTTGACTATTTTTGATTTTGATTTGGTTATACTATATGTTGGTTACTACACATTATGTTATGTATGTTGATAATGTCCAACATAATTATAATAATAGATAATAGATTAATAATAGATAATAGATTTTCTCTTCTAGATAAAGCATGTGTAAGAATGATGTGTACAGTATACTACACCATCATGATCAATCAATCCATTGTGTTCCGCTCATTACATTTCTTTACTAAGCCTGCTGCAGACAATCATTATACAGTATGCCCTGTTATCTTGTTGATATTACTACAGAGCCCTCTGTCAGTCAGTGTAGATTGGTTATACTGAATGTAGTGGTTCTCAAACTTTGCATCTGGATCCCCAGGAGGTCCCCAAATGATGATATTATGCTTAATGTGCAACATTGTTTTCTCACTCAACAGTAAACAAACCAACATACAGTATGTATAGTTTATACAGGGTATCTGTCCATTTTTAAAGTGACAATTTAAGGACTTTAAAGACCTTTTAAATACCTCTAAAATGAAAATTAAAACGTAGCATTACTGCGTCAAAAGTAATCAACAAACTACTTTTTTCTTCAAAATAAATGTGAGAACTGTGGCTGCAATCTCTATTGCAGAGTGTTATTTTGAAGAATGTTTATCCTTCTGTTTCTGTCTCTGTAAACGTTGTCTCCATGTTTAGATGATGTTTGATACAGGATGTGAAGATAGATGTTAAAATCTGACATGAAAGGACTGACTGTGTGTGTGTGTGTGTGTGTGTGTGTGTGTGTGTGTGTGTGTGTGTGTGTGTGTGTGTGTGTGTGTGTGTGTGTGTGTGTGTGTGTGTGTGTGTTTGACTATTAAAAACTATTTGTCTCTCCATCGCCCTCCAGGTGGCGCTGCAGAGCCGGCACCGGGCAAGTCCATCCATCACATGCGTCAGTTCCACTCCCACCATAACCTGCTGAGCTTGCCTCAGCCCCCCCCCCCCCTCGGACAGCAGCGGCAGCTCCTCCAGGCTCCAGGCCCCCGACTCGGAGCGCCAGCCCCAGGACGGGAGGCCCCCCATGGGCTCCACGCTGAGCTTCTCCCTGGTGGGCGGCGGGGGCTGCTCCACCGCCGAGAACAGCATCTGGATCAAGCAGGCGGCGCCCCAGGAGGAGGAGGAGAGCAAGCCCTCCTCCGCCGCCATCACCAACTTCTGGGACTTTTTCACCGGGAAGGGCTTGTCCGGGTCCGAGACCATCGTATTATGGAGAGGGAGAGGATGAAGGAAGAGAGAGAAAGAGGGAGAGGGGGAGAGAGAGAGTGTGCGTGCGTATGTGGTTGTGCACATGTGTGCACATGTATGTGTGTGTGTGTGTGTGTTTGTGTGTGTGTGTGTGTGTGTGTGTGTGTGTGTGTGTGTGTGTGCACGTGCGTGCGTGCATGCGCGTGTGTGCGTGCGTTGACTTGTGGAAATTAAATTGGGAACTGAGTGAAGTTTCTCTTCACTTATAATCTATAAGTGAAGAGAAAGACAAAAAGGAAGGAGAAGGAAAAGTCTAACATTTGCCCTCAGAAACATTATATTAACCACATGAACCCTAGCGTCCCCTTTCTGGGCATGTCGTAAAAAGCTGATCTACAAGTTCACAGCGTGTCTGTAGAATAATCTATTATTATGATGTAACGGTGGCGTTTGTATTACCTGCACATGTGGCCTTCTAGCCGCTAGAACTAAATATCCTTCTGAAAATAAGATACAGGAAGGCGCTAGAATCTAGCGCCTTCCTGTATCTTATTTTCAGAAGGATATTTAGTCATAATAATAAGTACAAATATATACAATTCTAAAAACTACAGCTCTGACCTAGAGTGTTGAAATCAGGGGACTTTGCACATGTCACATGAGAGTCACATGAGAGTGTTGAGAGGGTTGATTGATTAGGTCAGATAAGGAGCTGGGGTACAGTGGCCATTGTTATAGAATAGTGCTAAAGCCTGTGTTTCCAATACACAAGTCACATGATTAATCAACGGAAGGTTTCACCCACATGGGTAGACCAACCCATATAAATAGAGTGGATGCTTGCTGAACAGGAGTGTGTTCTGCATGCATCAGTGTTACTTGTGACCAGGGTGTTATTGCTGTGTTTGTCATTTTCCATTATGAGCGCCGAGGGACTGACGGTAAGAATTTAGAGCGTGTTTACACAGCGATAAATGTTTATATTTCTGATATGTTTTATAGTTGTGTGTGTGAATATCTCATGTCAGTAAGTCGTTGTGTTGTTGTTTGTGTTACCTCTTTTTACTTCCAGGGTGTGATGAAGCTGAGCAGTACAGGAGGTCAGCAGCCTTCTGCCTCTGCTGCTCTGCTGTACGCCGGTCCAGCAGACGTGGCCTGTGATTTCTGCACCGGAGCCAGACCTCACAAAGCTCTCATGTCTTGTCTGGTGTGTCTGGTCTCTTGCTGTGAGACTCACCTCCAGCCTCACTACAATGTTCCTGCGTTGAAGAAGCACAAGCTGGTCCCAGCCACCAACAAACTGCAGGAGAAGATGTGCTCCAGTCATGACAAGCTGATGGAGGTGTTCTGTCGCACAGACCACCAGTGTATCTGCTATCTGTGCACCATGTATGAACATAAGGGCCATGACACGGTGTCAGCTGCTGCAGAGAAGGCAGAGAAACAGGTAGGACCACGATCACTTGAAGATAAATCATAAGAGAGATCATGTTTTAAATATAGAAGCAGAACTAAATGATCATGTCAGAGACATTAAAAGCGCAAACCAGGGTGTTGTACAATAACAAGTATTAAAGGATGAAGTACACTCCTTTTGGACCCAATGAAAAACAGACGCAATTGATCACTTTTCATAATGGTAACCCATTAAATCTGGGAATGCATCTGTGTCATTTTAGATTTCTTTGGCTATTCAAAAATAGCAGATACACATGCTCATAGCGTGGCACCGAGTGCAGCGCTATGAGCTTGTAGATCTGCTCATTTTGAAAAATCGTGAAGATTTGTGCAAATCATTGAATACATATTTCTTAAAGCGAACATTTGTAACTGTCAAATGTCTCAACAAATGTCTTAATTATCTGAAAAACTATCGTTGCTATATCAGTGGCACTCAAACCTTTTCTTGTCAAGGACTCCCCAAAATGTTGTTTTAGGCCGCCGATCCCCATCAAAATATGTTGTTCCAGGGACCCCCAGAAGCAAAGATTTGAGTTAAACATGTTGTTTCCAAAAATGTATTCAAAGATTTGTACAAATGTTAAAGATTTTTCTAAAATAGCAGATCTACAAGCTTGTAGATCTGCTTTTTTTTTAATAGCCAAGTTATAAAAATAATTGTTATAGCTAAAATCTAAAATGAACAGATGTGTTCCCAGATTGAATGAGTTAATTCATCTTGCCCCTGCAAAAGTGTATTTTGAGGAAGTTACAAAGTTGATTTAAGATGATGTGTGGATCCAAATCTCACTTGTTTTGACCTCGTATCCTGTATGAGTTCTCTTTCTCCTGATTGGATAGAATTGGTATCCCGACTTGAAAATGTGCTTTGTTTACAAGCCAAACTGTCTCTTCCTGTTTCTTGCAGAAACAGCTGGTGACAATGCAGGAGGAAGTCCAGCAGAAGATCCAGGAGAAAAAGAAGGAGCTGAAAGACCTGAGACGGGTCATGGAGGCCCTGAACGTGAGCTGATGTTATGATAATAGTTCTTGTTCTTGTGTTTACTGTGATGCTACTGTATATGGATGAGACAGTGCCTTGTGTCATCAGAAGCACTAAAGAAGTGGTTCTCAAGCCTTTTCATGTCAAGGACCCCCAATTAATATGTATTTGGCTGCAGACCCACATTTGAAAATATGTATGTGCCAGCAATCCACATATAAGATTTGTGTTGTTAAAATGTTACAAAGTTATTCAAATGTTTTCACATTCTATCAAGATGTTCTTGAAAATAGCAGATCTACAAGCTCACAACGCGTCACGACGACGAATGTGTTGTGAATTTGTAGAATCTTAGGCTATTGTTTTGGTTGGTTAAACATATGTTATGTTGTGACTGAATGTATTCCCCACAAAGTTCTACACTTACATGAGAACTTATAACCAAGAGTTTCTTTCTTCCTTTCGGCGTGTGCGCGTGTGCGTTTGTGTGTGTGTGTGAAGCAGAGCTCTGCAGAAGCAGCAGTGGAGGCCAGTGACAGGATCTTCAGTGAGATGATGGTCTCCATTGAGAGAAGACGCAGTGAGCTTAAAGAACTGATCAGAGATCAGCAGCAGACTGCAGTGGCTCAGACTGAGGCTCTCCTGAGGCAGCTGGAGGACCACATGGAGCAGCTGGAGAGGAGACATGCTGACCTGGAGGAGCTGTCCAACACTGATGACATCATCACTTTCATTCAGGTTCCACACATGGCATTTTACTGTTTGGTTTTGACTCATTTAGGAGAAATCAGCTTCATATTTCATCTCTTTCATCTCATTCCATCATGTCATATTATCATGACATCATAGTATATTACATAACATGACATTATTAATGCTGGTAGTTACTAATACTAATATAGTTGCTAGATACAGTAGTTGTAGAGTACAGACCACAATAATATTGTCAGAATTAGGCCTGTCACAATTATTACATAATTGCCTAATCACAATTATTTGAGATAATCACAATTATTTTCCACAATTGTCATAATTGTAAGCATTTTCCAAAAATAGCAGATCTACAAGATCAGCTTCTGAGCTTGTAGATTGTAGATTGTCTATTTCCACTATTTTGTCAAATATTTTGAAAGTATAAAATTATTCAATATCTGCCCTGTACAATTTGTGTTCATAGATTGGAACGGAAATGTATATTTTTTATTTATATATTCAATACCAAAAACACAATCACATTGTTAATCGCAATTATTTGCATGAGAATTAGAGAAAAATTAAATCATCATTTGTGTGCGTGTGGCCGTGTGCGTGTGCGTGCGCGCGCGTGTGTGTGTGTGTGTTTGGTCAATGTACCAATTTATTGATCTCTTGGTTTAATGATCTTCCATCCCTGTCTATACTGGTTTACTTGTCTCTCTCCAGAGTTTCCAGTCTCTCTCCAGTTCCAGTGGATCTCCAGTCTCACCCAGTGTGGTCATCTGTCCTGTGAATTCCTTCACAGATGTGATTGATGTGGTGTCTGGTCTGAGAGACCAACTAGACAACATCCTGAAGACAACTTGGCCAGAGATATCAAAGAGAGGTGAGATTTAAATGTGTTTCTTGTTTTTCTAACCAGCCATCATAGTGAACATGGATTGATGAAGTCAGAAGGCAACTGGAGATATTTGAACTGGAGCAGACTGATGGTACACAGGTTGGCTGTCTGTCAGATTGAACAGTAACATTGAAGAATTTAAGCAAGAATATTCCTCAAAGGAAAGTTTAGGGTCAGATTTAAATGTCTTTATTGTGTTTTAACCGGCCCCTATACTGTACAGTACATTTGTAAGTGTTGAAACAGTTTGTACAGGTGGAAGTATGTCTGGGAAGGCTACTAAAGCCTGTAGTATGGCGGGCAGTAGATTAGTGTGACCTGTGTTTCATGTCACCCGCTACAGTATATAAATGCACCATTTAATATTCATTATAATTTATTATCATTTTTATTATATTTTCGTTCTTAATAAATGATCTTGAGGAGTTCTCTCTCCTGATTGAATGAAATGTGAAACCCACCTGAAAATGTATTTACTGAAGAGCTGGGGAGACAGCTGTTACTGAACAAACACTATATAATAGCAATGATTACTATCAAGCTATAATAGCTTGAAACTTTTTGACAAAACCCTTGGAACTTCAGTTTAATCCATTCTTCAGTATGATGTCTCGTCATATGCTATATATGTGACTGTGCCTTTAAGAGAGCTACGTTACGACACTGCCGTAAAGCAGGTCTGTTGTTGTCTTTTACGTCAGTCGTATGTTGTGACCTCCCGTAGGCTCACGCTGTATGTTTTACATGCCTGAAGTCAGCAGTAAAGTCTATTGGATTTGACCCTTTGTGTGGACATAGAAATCCTTTACAATGTCATGATGACCTTTACTGTTTTCTTGTGTCTCCAGTTGATGTTTTACATCCAGCGGAGCCTCAGACCAGAAAGGACTTTTTACAATGTGAGTCCATGTTGATGCAGGTTCTGAACGTTGAAGTTTCATTCTGATATGTTGTTATTTAAAGCTCTAATGAGTTTGATCTGAGAGACTAACTCTAAACACAATAAGGTTCATGAGGTTTGATTTTTCTTTTGTCGTGTGTTCTCACAGATTCCTCTCCTCTGTCTCTGGACATGAACACAATAAACACAAATCTCTCCCTGTCAGAGGAGAAGAGGAAGGTGACTTTAACACCACAACAACAACCTTACCCTCATCATGCAGAGAGATTTACTAAGTACGGTCAGGTGATGTGTACAGAGGGTCTGTCTGAACGTTGTTACTGGGAAGTAGAGTGTAGTGGTAGAAGGGTTTATATAGCAGTCTGTTATAAAGACGTCAACAGACAAACCTACTTTGGAGACGATGATAAATCCTGGGGTTTACAGTGCTCTGATGAAGACTACTGGTTCGTACACAACAATGTTCTCACTGAAGTGTCAGGGCCTTTCTCCTCCAGAGTGGGGGTGTACCTGGACCACAAGGCAGGTACTCTGTCCTTCTACAGTGTTTCTGACACAATGACCCTCCTACACACAGTTCAAACCACGTTCACACAACCTCTCTATCCAGGGATAAGGCTTTATTACTATGGAGATACAGCAGAGCTGTGTAAGACATGGTAGACATGTTAAGAATACTGATGATGATACTCAGTTAAAAACTTTGTTTTCTTCATTTGATGATAGATTTTCTCTTCTAGATAAAGCATGTGTAAGAATGATGTGTACAGTATACTACACCATCATGATCAATCAATCCATTGTGTTACGCTCATTACATTTCTTTAATAAGCCTGCTGCAGACAATCATTATACAGTATGCCCTGTTATCTTGTTGATATTACTACAGAGCCCTCTGTCAGTCTGTGTAGATTGGTTATACTAAATGTAGTGGTTCTCAAACTGTGGGTAGGGACCCCCAGGAGGTCCCCAAATGATATTTTGCTTAATGTGCAACATTGTTTTCTCACTCAACAGTAAACAAACCTACAAAAACAAACATACCGTACATACATGTATAGTGTATGTATAATGTATACAGAGTACATTTCTAAAGTGACAATTTAAGGACTTTTTAAGACCTATTGAATACCTCTAAAATGAGACATTACTGTGTCAAAAGTAATTAACAAACTATACTATAGAAAATGGTCAAAAATTGGCCAAATATTACCTGACAGAGAGAATTTGTGAAAATAGATCTACAAGCTCACTGTGAGCTTGTAGATCTGCTGTTTTCACAATATTGATGAAGTCAAACTAAATGTAATGCCTCAACTCCTGCAATTCCAAGTGCTTGTCAGGGTGGCTGGTCCCCAGTTCAAATACGATTATTTTGGGGAGTCTCTCCCTGAAAAGTGTGAGAACCACTGCTGTAATGTCTTCCTCCTCAATGTGTCAATAGGGTATTGTGTGTCAACAGTTAATCGCTTATAAAAACATTTTAATGTGATGAACAATGATTTTTACCCCATTTTGTAAATACAGTAGAAACCTTGGAGTCCTTCAAACAGTTACACACTTATGAAGCCATGTTAAAAACAAAAGAGGGGGGGAAAGCTTCAGTACTTTCTTTAATATCTACAAGCTCACGACTTATCTGGCAAAATGACAAAATTATGTTTCAATTCATATAAAGGAGTTTGAGACCATCAGGTAATCATTATGTTTTCATTAACTTTACTTAATTTACACTGACTTGTTTTTTTTCAAAATAAATGTCAGTCTGCAACCTCTAACAGTGTTTTAGTCTGATTTGAAGAATGTTTCTGTCTCTCTGTGAAAGTTGTCTCCATGTTTAGATGACGTTTTATACAGGATGTGAAGATAGATGTTAAAAGAGTCTGAGGACTGAGAGGACAAGACCAATATCTGATTAATTCTGTTCGTGTGTGTGTGTGTGTGTGTGTGTGTGTGTGAGAGAGAGAGCTTGTAGATCTGCTATTTTCACAATTGTTTTAAATGTGCAGCATTGTCTCTTCAAAGCCCAGAACACCTTGAATATGAAACATTCAACAATATAGTAACTGAACCCAGATTACCAAGTCATACAATAACATTGTGATTCAACAATACAATGAGAACCCCTGAACTGAAAGTGACTGGAGTTAGTTTCTGTCCCTCCCTGAAATCACTTCAATATGATTGATAACATAATAAATAAATTATGTTTAAGCGATTTTTTTTTCTTTTGCTGTTTTACAAAAACAAATAGGTAGTAGGGCATTATTTCATGAACAAAATCCTATAAAGGTTTTCTGCATAACAGCATCAATATACAGTATTTTTTGGCAGTTTGAATGTGAGCTGGAACAAGCCTCATGATACGATGTAAGAGAGGAATGTACTGAATCACACTGATAGTAAACACATTTTACCCAATAAATTATATTTATAATAAGATGTGCTCCAATACTTTTCATGTCATAGTCCTTTTCAAGAGCAGTGGACCTCTATTGTTATTAGCAAGAGATTAATCAAACACTATACTTTTGGGTTGATATTGTCCTCAAACTAAATATTGTACATAATCATTATAGTCAGGGGATATTAGTATTTTCCAATCTTGGAATAAATTCCTTACCAAAAAAGATCTTCACCAATGTGTTTGTAAAGGTGTCTAGTAACACATCTCACAAAGACTGAAATGCAGTTTCCCTAGGAGAACTTTTGACAGCTGCTGAAAGTTGGGGAACCCACCATAACCTTGGTTTAAAAAAAAAATCTAAATTTAATTCTGTTTTAAGTAGCATGTGAGGGTTCAAACTAGGGTGTTTTTATGATTCTGAATCCATTGCAAGCATTTGTTTTGCACCAAAACCACTCCTTGGGCTAAAAACGGCCATAGCCATCCTTTTCCAGGTATACTTTTTGTGTAAAAAGCCCATTGAGATTGGGCCGTTTTTAGCCCAAGGAGTGGTTTTGGTGCAAAACAACTGCTTGCAATGGATTCAGAATCATAAAAACACCCTAGTTTGACCCCTCACATGCTACTTACAAATAAAAATTGTATGTTTCCCCCGCATAAGGTTATGGTGGGTTCCCCAACTTTCAGCAGCTGTCAAAAATGTCCCTAGGGAAACTGCATTTCAGTCTTTATGAGATGTGTTACTAGACACAAACACATTGGTGAAGACATTTCTTGGTAAGGAATTTATTCCAAGATATTTTTAATATCCCCTGACTATTGCAACAAGCAACTTCTTGCAACCATTATCCCCAATGGCAGTTGCAAGGAGTTGCATTGGTGCGGTCTGGCCTTTACACAAGAAAATAAGAGACGAGTTTAGGGGTATATAGATGGGGGGGGGGGGGGGGGGGGTGAGGTTCTTGTGTTGTTCCAGTGAACAAACATTGAATTAATTGCTGTGTTCTCAGATACTATGTTTTACCAAATCAAAGAATTGCAGTAGTTCAGTATATGAATCATGATAGGGCAATGTGAAAGATATTAACCTTTTGAATTTGAAACATTTCTTTGGCTCATATCAGGAATTACCTTTTGATAGGTGGGTATGTCTCTTTAATGTGTCCCTGTAGCTACAACTAAAGAGCAACCTAGTTGTACGTGGTCTAGGCTATTCATGAGTCTACTGGCCGGTCCTTTAGTGTGCAGCCTTGACCCCAGTCTGGGTCTGAGACCTGAGTAGACGTGGAAAATGAACCCACAAGTGTTTTAAAGTGAAATACCCATTTAGGATTCAGCATAATTAGTCATAATAACGTCTTAGAATAGATCCATTAGACTAGAGCACCAGGTCTGTGGTGGGACAGATTTGAAAGTGAAGTGCTCTGAGCTGAACAGCAGGTGGCGGTAATGCATTGCCTATGGATGCTAATTCGCCATAAAACTACAACAAAAAGAAGTCCACTGAGTTATGTCCAGTGTTGCCATGTCTGCTTATTATAAGTGACTTTGGGCTTGTTTTTCTTTAAAGTTGCTTGTAAATAATTGGGGGGGGGGGATTTGTGATGTTAAAATGTCAAATTGTTTTCAAGATTTTTCTTAGGAAAATAGCAGATCGTCGCATCGCCATGAGTTGTGAGCTTGTAGATCTGCTATTTTCAAATAGCCAATGTTTAAAGGCCGAAGGGCTCGCTTCTTTTGGGCTTGTTTTCATAGTGTTAATTTTGTTGACTAAGACTAGACTAAAAGACTAAGATTTTGATATTTAGTCGACTAAGACTAGACTAATACTAAACAATTTCAGAAGACTAAAATAGAACTAAAACTAAATGGCGTGTTACTTAAAAGACTTTAAAGACTAAATCAGAATTTGCTGTCAAAATGAACACTGTTTTCATAGACCTTGTAAAGAACATTCAGGGCATACTTGCCAGTATTAGCCATAGATGGATAACACCGCAAGGTGGATCATGGCAGGATGCCCAGAAACCTATATAAGGGGATGAATGACCTATTCAGTCCTGACCTTTAGTGACCCATTCGATCCCAAGTCCCAACCTTCCATAGATGGAGAGATCATATACCTAACATACCTAGCCCGGCCCCTGACATCAGAGAACCCCTCCTGGAACTCCATATATGGACAGTGGTGTAAAGTAACTAAGTACATTCACTCAAGTACTGTACTTAAGTACACTTTTGTTTTGAGGAATCTTTACTGTACTGGAGTATTTCCCATTGTCTATACTTTTACTTCTACTCCACTACATCTCAGAGGCAAATATTGTACTTTTACTCCACAACAATTATTTAAAAACTTTAGTTACTTTGCAGATATAAATTATGATTATTATGAAACATACATTAACCACTTTAGCCTATTTTATACCTAGGCTATTTTAGTACTTTTACTTTTGGTACTTTAAGTATATTTTGATGCCAATACTTTGGTCTTTTACTTAAAGGAGGAGTTCACCCAAAAAATGACTTATTTTCCATCAATTGCACACCCCATGAAGCCTTGAATTCATGGATTTATTTTGGTTTTTGTGGCATTCCTAAGCCAATAATTTGATGACCGGGTGTGTATCCGGTAGGTGACACAAATAATCTACTTTGTGTCTCCTACCGGATACATTAGCCAGTAGGAGACGGGAATCAAATGATTAGCTTAGGAATGCCACAAAAACTAAAATAAATCCATGGATTCAAGGCTTCATGGGGTGTGCAATTGATGGAAAATAAGTCATTTTTTGGGTGAACTCCTCCTTTAAGTAAATTTTGAATTCTGGACTTTTACTTGTAACAGAGTATTTCTATATTGCAGTAAGTAAAACATCTGAGTACTTTTCCCACCACTGGTATATGGAGATAACCGAAACGTCCAGGACTGACATTATAGTCCCAGGTTTGGGCATAACTGACATAAGCCCGCTTCCATATATGGATATATGACTGACACTAACTGACATCACGTAGTGACACCAGGACAGCAGCCAACGGTATAAAGGCGACGGAACTCCCTGCTTAATGCAGATACATCAGCGACCTCGAGCGACATTACTGCTTATTGTTTCCCTGTCAAAACCTGGCAACACCGGTTAACGTCATAACCCTGCGACCCATGAAACCATATAGAGAGGAACTGCACCAAGTTTGTCCTCAAGTTTGGCTTTAATATCATTGTTATCATTCTTCTCATTACATGAATGATTATCTGACAGAATGCAGCGGGTTTTGAGGTCTCGGTGGTTTGTGGGCGGGGTGGGGGTGTCTGTGGGAACGGGTCTGGGTCTGTTAGTGTCTGCTTTAAGGGAGAAGAAGCAGGAGAAACATCAGGAGGAGGACACACACCTCCATGGTCTCCTGTGTCACCTCCCTGTCGTCCCCATACCCAGTGTAGAGGCCTCCTCCACCGACCTGACGGTCAGTACGTTTATTATGCTGTAAATGCACTAGTTAGTGGTCACTCATCACTGTCAATACACTGTTTCCTCATTACTGTAGTCAGTGTAGACCAGGGGTCAGAGAGAGAGACCAAGCAGGGACCTCCAATACATTATGTTGTTACATAAAAGCTTTCCATGTAACTTGATCCTATGGTGCTTCTCTGTCTTCTTCTTAAAGGGCTACATGTTATCCTCTTAACAATCATTGTCAAATCCTACCTCTGTACTATTTGCAAACTGTTTATTATTATCATTCAATCAATCAATCAAGCAATCTTATATGGTGCTTACCTGTCTCCTATGTATGGTGCTTCCTATGGTGCTTACCTGTCTCCTATGTATGGTGCTTCCTATGGTGCTTACCTGTCTTCTATGGTGCTTCCTATGGTGCTTACCTGTCTTCTATGGTGCTTCCTATGGTGCTTACCTGTCTTCTATGGTGCTTCCTATGGTGCTTACCTGTCTTCTATGGTGCTTCCTATGGTGCTTACCTGTCTTCTATGTATGGTGCTTCCTATGGTGCTTACCTGTCTTCTATGGTGCTTCCTATGGTGCTTAAAACTGAACGCTGTTTCTCCACGCTTAGTTCTGAGTCTGGGTTCAGAACGCAGACCTCTCCCAGATCACCTGAGAGGTCTGGATGGTTCATGATTTCACAAGAAAATGTAATGACCCTAAACAGTTTTCTGTTTGCTACAATATCAGTGGTTTCCAAACTTTGTCATGTCAAGGTAACCTAAATTATATGTATTATTTGGCCGTAGACCCCATCTCCAAATATTTCGTTCCAGGGACCCCCCAGAAGCAAAGATTTGAGTTACAAATGTTCACTTAAAAATATATATTTATATTCATAGATTTGCACAAATGTTCACGATTCTTTGACATACAGGTAGCCAGTGTAAAGATCTTAGAGCTGGAGTGATATGCTCCACTTTCTTGGTATCAGTAAAGTTCACTTTCAGTGTGTGCAATTACCGGTAATTAATATTTATTTATTTATATCAGAAGCAGTTTGGTTTGAATGTAATGCTCATTATTATGGTCTGTGTTTCAGGTGTACCAGGGGGGCACACCTGTACCAGGCGGGGCAGTAGCGAAGTACGGCTTCCCCTCGTTGGCCAACGTCAAGACCAGAGAGTCCTATGTCACTTCCTATGACCCCCGCACCCGCACGGCATCCTGGGTAATAGAGCAGCTGAACTCCTCCTCCATCACTGGACCTTCAAACAGGAACAACTGTAACTTCAAAGAAGATGACAGGTGATGATTATTAGTATTAGTGTTGTTGTTAATAATAATAGTAGTAATAATATTAACAGCGTCGTATTCCATTAAACAGTTTAACTTAAGCCCTTCAATCCGGGAACACATCTACACATGTCTTCTAAATCCTAACAGGTTTCTGAAAAACGTATGTTGCTGTATCAGTGGTGCTCAAACTTTTTCACGTTAAGGACCTCCCAAAATTATATGTATTTGGAGTGCGGACCCCAGCCAAATACATATTTTGTTCCAGGGACCCCCAGAAGCAAAGATTTGAGTTGTAAATGTTCGCTTTAAAAAGTATATATTCAAAGTTTTGCACACATTTTCACGATTTTTCAAAAAAAAAAAAAATGTAATAGCCAAAGAAATCTAAAAATGACACAGATGCGTTCCCGGTCTTAATGGGTTAAACATTTTAACTTAAGAAAGCTCTCTTCTATTGGTGGATGTTCTGTGCGGTTCTCTTCTATTGGTGGATGTTCTGTGCGGCTCTCTTCTATTGGTGGCTGATATTTCTGCGGTTTGATTCCCAGCGTTCACGTGTACCACCGATCGACCAACGCAGACTACAAGGGGAGTGGCTTTGACAGAGGTCACCTGGCTGCAGCAGGCAATCACAAGTGGAACCAAAAGGCCATGGACGACACCTTCTACCTGAGCAACGTCTCACCACAGGTACTGTAATGATACCAGGGATGCACCGATATATTGGCTGCATGTTGGTATCGGACGATATTTGCCTTCGTTTACTGGTGTATTGCCAAATAATAATAATAATGAATAATACATTCACCGATGGCAGTAGCCGATATTTATCTATCTTTTCGCTATGTTTCGTTATGTTGGTGTGTTTTTACCTCCAGTCCAGATTTTTATAATGAAGATGTATTTGTTTCCCTGGCACAAAATGTGGAATGAATAAAATAAACAAATATTTAGACTCCGCTATATCTCTAAGAAGGGAGTGTGGTTCAGTGTTGATTTCGTCGACTAAAACTATGACGAAAAACTATGACTATGACTACCTTTTTTCACTGATGAAGATTAAATAAAAACTAAGCTATGATGACTAAAACTGAGACTAAATATATTGACAATTTCGTCAACAAATAAAAAAGTGAGGGACTAGTGGAGAAGAGATCCAGTAGAACTAGAAGACAAGACATTTTATGTTTGGTTGCGCTCAGGTGTTGCTCTGAAAATAGCAGATCTACAAGCTCACAACGCGTCGCTGTGAGCTTGTAGATCGTCTATTTTCATCATGCAACCAAGTGTAAGATCAGCCATTACGACGCCATCAAGGCACCGCCAACATACATTTTTAGTAGACTAAATCAAATGTAGATTTAGTCTACTACAATCTTATGATATTTAGTCGACTAAAGCTAGACTAAAAAACTAAAACATTTCAGATGACTAAAATATGACTAAATGGAATTTTATTCAAAAGACTATTACTAAAACAAAATCAAAAGTTGCTGTCAAAATCAACACTGGTGTGGTTGTACTGGTGTGACCACACACAGTGATGCATTGATACACACACCATAATAACAGTCATCCTCTCCTCTGCTCTAGAATCCTCATATGAACCAGAAGGCATGGAACAATCTGGAGCAAATGTGTCGTTCACTGACCACACGTTACCGCAATGTTTACGTCTGCACCGGACCGCTGTACCTGCCCAGGTATAGTACACCTACAGTACACACCTGGAATGAACTGAAACCTAGTGAATTTAAATCATTAGCGAGGTTTGGATAAAGGTTGATTGATGTTGTTGTTCATGACTGCTTTGTGTGTGTGTGTGTGTTTATGTTTGGTGTGTGTGTGTGTGTGTGTGTGTGTGTGTGTGTGTGTGTGTGCGCGTGTGCGTGTGTGTGTGTGTGTGTAGACAGGAGCCTGATGGGAAGCTGTATGTGAAGTACCAGGTGTTGGGACGAAACCACGTTGCCGTGCCAACACACTTCTTCAAGGTAGGTCTCCTGTTTTTATGGCCTCTTTCCACTAGGCCTGTGACGATCATGACATTTTACTTGACCGTTAATTGTCGCACAAACAATTGCGATTAACAATTTCATTGTGTGTTCTTGGCATTGAACATTGGGACATATGAATGAAAATTACATTTCAGTTTGCCTTTTAGGCTTTGTAAAAAATATATATAAATGAACTACAAATAACTTAAATATAAGTTTTCTTTGTTCTTTGTTGTTTGTTTTTTTTACAACATATGGGTCAAAACATCAGTAAATATACTTAAAGTACCAAAAGTAAAAGTACTAAAATGTTTGAAAATAGCCTATGTATAAAATAGGGCTAAAGTGGTTAACCGTTAATGTATGTTTTATAATATAATAATTTATATCTACAAAGTAACTAGTAACTAAAGTTTTCAAATAATTGTAGTGGACCACAGTACAATATTTTCCTCAGAGATGTAGTGGAGTAAAAGTATTGAAAATTGGCAATACTCCAGTAAAGTAAAAAATACCTAAAAGTACAGTACTTCAGTAAATGTACTTAGTTACTTTACACCACTGGTAATCAGTGGTCTAGGACTCTTCCATTTGAACTCATAATAAAAAAGGCATAACTAATGCCATTTATCATGAATTATTACTATTTGTTTATCGTGTCCAGGTGTTGATTTTGGAGGGGTCAAACGGGGTGGAGCTTCGTTCCTACATCATGCCCAACTCGCCCGTCGACGAGAAGACCCCGCTGGAGCGCTTTCTGGTTCCCATAGACACCATCGAGAGAGCTTCAGGACTGCTGTTTGTGCCAAACATCATGAAGAGAACCAACACCCTGCAGGCCATCACTGCTAAATAAAAAACTACGAATCCCAGCCACCATCATCACCACCACCACATAAGACTACAAATCCATCCATTTCAGATGCCCTGGACCGAGCACGACCGTACCCGAGGGACAAGTCAATATTTTGGACCCGGCTCGGTTCTCGGTTCGGGTCTTTGGTTGCCGGGCAGACCCGTGCCACCCTCTACACCTGGGGTTTTCAGCGTTTTTCAGGCCAAGGACCCCCTAGCTGAGAGAGAGATGAAGCAGGGACCCCCCCCATTACATATTGGATTCATGTTGAATGTGTTTTCAGACATTTAGCCACTTAAACCTTCAATACGTTGTAAACGTGCCCTTTGGCTCTGTATTGGTCCGCTCTTTTTTCCCCTGTACACCAAGAGCTATTTGCCGAAAATAGTCGATCTACAAGCTCGCGAGGCGCTGTGAGCTTGTAGATCGGCTATTTTCGGCTAATGTAAGAATAGGGATGATAAGGTTCAAGTGGTTAGTGTAAAAAAAAGTCCCCATCACACAATAATTTGGCGGCCCCCCTGTAGTTACTCTGAGGACCCCATAGGCGCCCTAATATTTAATAATATCATGTGCAGTGACATTTCTACATACAGCGGTGAAACAGTAGCGTGGGACGTGAGTACTACTGTAGCTGTAAAATCTCTACTTTCTTCTGCCCTCTTTCTCTCTATTGTCTTTCTCTCAGATTGCTGTGATTGCTGTCATTTTGTCAATTTTGATCAGCCAATCGAACGATTTGTAATGTAATTGTTGGGTTTGTGTTGGCAACGCAAGGCAGTAGTGGGCTGTTAACAGCCTCGTCACTAAACGGACAGAGCAATCTTTATAATAATTACAAAACTACTTCACGAGAACAGTGTTGGTGTAACTCAGGGATTTTTTTCATGTTTTGATCATGAACAACAGTACAACATTTCCTGGTACAGACACGATGCCAGTGCAGCGAGCGACGGTGTTGGTCTTGTGCTGGTGAATTGGCCACTACCATCCCGTCCCGTAGTCATTTACAGGACAATATGACTGCCTATCCAAATGATCCAAATGGGAAGTAAACTGTAGCTGTTGGGTGGAAACCTTGTATGTCCAAAAAACGCTACTTTTTTTCGGAAATGGATCCAATGTAGTTATTTAAGCACAAGCTCTTGTTAATACTTTTCATTGGTTCAATATTTATAAAAAAAACACTTTCACTTTATTTATTATTTACAATAATAACCAAAACAGCTGAACTACAAGCTCACATTGCGTTTGGCTATTTGTACTACTTTTGTAGGACACTGTAGTAGTAACAGTATGGCATTAATTTACGAAAAAAAACGTTTAAATATGGAGATACAAGGGTTTCTGCCCGACAGCAATCTGGGAAAAGAGATTAGCCCCGACAGCAACGAAACACCTTTTAAAAAGGAATGTGAAATGGCATCTTGCTTACAAATAGTATGACTGGAACACATTTATAGGTTCTGTGCAGAACTGTAGTCTTTACTGTTTTATTTACCTACAAAATGATGGAGCTAGCACAAAACCATATTTCACTCACTGATTTACACCTGTAAACCTGTGATGTGACAACACGGCTGACTGATCAGTTCCCGGTTTCCTGAAGGTGTCATTATTATAGGCCTGTCCCCGACTAAGGATTTGTTTAGTCGACTCTAATTGGCAACTAATTGCCAATTATTTTTTTTGGGCCAAAATACATTTTATTTCAAAGGGCCAAGTCTACACAGTTTGTTTTGTCTCCAGCAGAGTTTCTAGTGTCTCTATCTCTCTCTCTCGAAGAGGTTGCACATGAACTCTGCAGCCGCACTGAGGCGCTCCAACACAAACAATACCAATACAAAGACGAGGAATAAGAAGAATAAAGTGGAAGTTACGTGTGGTTGCAGGTGTAGACTTGGCCAAAAAACAATTTAAAACATTTTTGGCCCTTTTTTTTTTTTTTTGACTAGACTCGACTAAGAGACACTTAGTCGACTCGGACCCCCCGCGACTAACCAGTCGACTAGTCGACTTAGTCGAGGTCAGGCCTACATTATTATATGTGTTTACGGTTCAAATCTGCCTACAAGCCAATCAACAGGAACAGGAAACCCCGTCTGGAAATCAGGGCTGCAGTTATGCACACAGAGCCTGTCAGTATGTGTTCCTCTGTTTAGTTGAGCTCATGATGAGTATGGCGTGGTATGTTATATTTAAATTTAAAAATTCTTTATGATGGGATATTCATGTTAAATTAATTTAGTTTTTGGTCTTACTTACTCTGGTCTTATATTTATGTCTGTCTATATTGCTTTTATGTTTGAGATCATTGTTTTGTGTTGGTCATTTTATTTATCTAATTGTTGATGTTAATTAGTTTTGTCTGTTTTTTGCGTTATTGTTTGTTTTGTATCTATATTTGTGCTTTTGTTTTTCTCAATGTTTCCTGTCGACCACAGAAGGCAATAAAAACAACAATGTCTACGTCCTTTTGTCATAGTTATGATCATGTGTAAGTGATCTGAACATCAGTATCTGTCCATTTTGTTCCATTCAGAGTTACAGACCGGTAACTCAACTCAACTCATATTCATAGAGCACATTAAACATGACCAGAACAGGTCAACATTTGGACCCCTGGTTGTCCCCTGACCCCACGGTGAGAACTAGTATTTTATAATCTAAATAGTGTCTTTTGTGTTAGTGTGTAGATAGCTGATCCCATGTGAGCATCTGGGTGTGAGGGAGCGCTCCTCTCTCACACAGAGAGACGTCTACTCCTCCTGCGCCTCCTTATGCCCTCCTGGTGTCCCACACACTCTGAGCACATACACTGGCCCAAAGGAGCAGGTGAGAACACACGCGCGCACACACACACACACCCTCGTCACTTCACTGTGGTTAAGTTTCCATCCAAAGTTTACATCGTGTGCATACTTTAAACACATTTCCAAAAACTAAAATAGATCATGTGTATTTCCATCCACTACTGTGTTCTGACAGTGCAACAAGATTGTATAATCAACTCCCTCTCTCTCTGTCTCTCTGTATCTCTCTCTCTTTCTATCTATTTTTCTGTCTCTTTGTCTCTCTCTGTATCTCTCTCTCTCACAAATGCAGACAGTGTTGGTTGTGAGTTTCCAATGGATGTGAATTACCTTCATTACCTCTGGGACGCAAGACTGGCTGTATTGACTGCTAACAGGTTAGCATGGACTAGTTTGAATAGTTTAATTGAAGATAGTTTTAGTAGAGTTCAGTTTAGCATAATACATTTTTCCTCCAATTTATTTTAGTTTTAGTTTAGTCCAATTTAGATTAGTCCCTTCTAGCCTAATCTGGTTTGGGCTAGTTTAACGTCTTTCTAACTTGGTCTATTCAAGTCAAGTGTTTCATTAGTTCTTATAACAGCCTGGGTGTTCTGTTCTGCATGTCTCTTGTCCAGGGCGTGTCTCCTGTGGTCGTCTCCGTATGATGGCGTCTCCCCACCGTCTCAAAACGAGGAAGAAGACCCCCCGCCTGCCCCCCAGCCCGCCCATCCCCCCCCAGGCCCGGAGCAGAGTGTTCGCTGTCATCCTGTACGCAGAGTTCCTGAAGGAGCTGGCGGCCATCGCCCAGGAGCACAGCGTAGTACCGGACCACTCAGCGCTTGAACCCCAAATTTCACTGTTCTGGGGGGAACGTTCACCAGAAATAGCTGATGTCCAAGCTCATGACGCGTCAAAATGTGACGCGTTGTGAGCTTGGAGATCAGCTATTTCTGACAAAGAGATTTGGTGTAAAAGGAAACGAGAGTACAGTTGAAACTCAGGTCCGTTTCACTGTGTATATCGAGGGTTTAAGTGGTAACCTGGTATTCTCCTGATGTAATCACTGACAGGTTAGATCTGTCAGTGCCAGCAGTACATGAGGTCCTGGTAGGATAGAAAGCCAGCAGTACATGAGGTCCTGGTAGGATAGAAAGCCAGCAGTACATGAGGTCCTGGTAGGACATAAAACCAGCAGTACTACTGGTAGGATAGAAAGCCAGCAGTACTAGAGGTCCTGGTAGGATAGAAAGCCAGCAGTACTAGAGGTCCTGGTAGGACATAAAACCAGCAGTACATGAGGTCCTGGTAGGATATAAAGCCAGCAGTACTAGAGGTCCTGGTAGGATATAAAGCCAGCAGTACTAGAGGTCCTGGTAGGATAGAAAGCCAGCAGTACTAGAGGTCCTGGTAGGACATAAAACCAGCAGTACTAGAGGCCCTGGTAGGATATAAAGCCAGCAGTACATGAGGTCCTGGTAGGACATAAAACCAGCAGTACTAGAGGTCCTGGTAGGATATAAAGCCAGCAGTACTAGAGGTAGGATAGATAAACTAGCTGTCTTGGGAATTGAACTTGTGAGATTTTCTGTTCTGGGCTGTCACCATAGAATCATTATCTAGCCATCAGCCCACAGTGGCCTTGTAAGCCATTTGTATTAATATGTTGTATTTTATAATGCAGTACCATTCATACATACCATAATGTCGCTATCGGGTAGAAACCAGCTATCTCCATTTTGCTACTTTTTCTTTTTTTTCATAAATCAGTGCTATTGAACACCTTTTGTGTCTGTGTGTGGGTTTTACAAATATTTAACCAATGAAAATTATTAAAAAGTGCTTAAAGACTAAACCTCCTAAGTCCATTGTATCATCAAACTGTCGGTCAAACCACCTATCTGCTGTTTTTTCCATCATTGATTAGAATGACAAAGTCAGACGGAAAAACATGAATGGTCAAAAAAACTCCACTTGAGCTGTATTTGGGTAAAGTGATGATAATATAAGGAAGGACACATTCAAGTATCTGACAATGCATAAAGTTGCCACTTTAATGAGGCAGTATTGTGTTGTTCTTAAAAGGTTTTCTTTTTTCTTTTTCATTTCCTGAAAAGTTTATATTTTGGACACAGCTGGTTTCTGCCCGACAGCACAGAAACCAGCTGTGTACATTTTACATACATTACAATACAGTACTCCTGTCATGACTTGACTGTGACAAACATATTTCCCTGTGTGATTATGAATATGTAGGGGAAGAAAACTGATTATTTCTATTGATAATAAATCATTTGTATATAAACGTAATGAGATTATTCTAATGATGCTTAATCTCTAAATATATTATTTTGTGACAGTGTGAATACCAGATTGGGACATTTTTGTTCATTTAACTGAATAGATTGTACAGTTTGATTACAAATCATATTTATAGCCTTATACAGTTTCCATACTGTTAGCTGATACATAAAGATGTTCCCTTAATTGTGTCTTGTGTCTCTTTGTGATTACAGTGGATGTTGATGACCCATAATTATTGTATTTTAGTCCATGTTTAATTCTTGGTTATTATTACTCCATCAATCGTTCTGTTTTTGTTGCTTAATCATTTTAAATAACGGTCACCTTATTTTAACTGAAGCGTTTGTTGTTCCCTTCAGATTGTTGTGTTGACATCCGTCACATCTTAAATAAACAGCTTTTAAAAAGACGTTTCGTGTGTGTGTGTTTGGGGTGTGTTTGAATCATAGAGGTATAAGTGTTTAACCCTCTTTTTGGACAGACTGACTAAAAAGACTAAAAAGTGCTGTTTGGACGCTATCTAGTGTGTCCATCAGCAGACACTATATCTGTCTGAGGATATGGGTGTAAAATGTATTTCAGATGTCACAGTGGAAAAGTGACGCATGTGCATACTCTCTATTGATTTTATCCCACTGTTAGGGTTGTTTTATATATTTTGTTTAAGACTTACAGTAGGGTGCCTTGCCCCACTGGAATACAGTGACTGATATGAATTAATAATATACTGGACCATATGTAAAATGAAGAATACCTTGTGATGTCACTCATGTCAGTGACCAGGGGGTCCACAGCAAAATGGTATTATTAAATATGGCACTTTTATTGCTACGTTTAACTTTTTCATGTATCCTATGTAAGTAAAGCCTGATAAAAGTGTCAAACTCCCAAAATCCACCAGAATACTGGAAATTACATCTACTCTGTTAAAAATGTCCTGGGGGGGACCCCCAGCGTGGTCAAGAACCCCCCCCCTTGGAAAAATATCTCCTGTTGGAAGGGTCGTCGGGATCGGATCGGGAGTTGAACCCATTACATGTTGGCAAGCTGGATCACCAGTATATATGATATGCACCTGGACCGCTAGGCCAGCAGGCACCCCAAGATGATAAGTTTTGGGTAGGATGAGGACCCATAATTAGTCAACACAAATCTTGTATTGAGATCCACGGCCAAATACATTAATTCGGGGGTCCTTGATAATATATATAAAAAAATAAAAAGTTTGAGAACCACCGTACTACACTACACTATACAAAAAATACAGAATACTATTATTATATCAGTGGGGGAAATGCACTAATTGAGCAAATGTCAACATGAGACCAATATACTTGATAGTCATGTGACTCATGAATAATAATAATAATAATAATAATAATAATAATAATAATAATAATAATAATAATAATAATAATAATAATAATAATAATAATAATAATAATAATAATAATAATAATAATAATGATAATACCAGCTAACATCCCTGCCTTGTTGACATAATTATTTTAGCCTGCTTTACATTATGTTCTTTATGGTAGTTAGTTAATAACAATCATATTTGATTTATTGAAGTGAAGGAATATATTCAACTATTTCTTTATGCATTTTGCAACGCACTACCCCCACTGTGCGCACAACCATATGACGTCCATACAACGTTACGTCCATACGCCGTCCGAGTCGGACCTCACTAGTTGCAAAAACACAGCAAAAAAGGGGAAACAGCGCCCCCTGCCACGTCGTATGGACGTCCATAACGGACGTCCAAACGACGTCCGAGTCGGACCTCACTCTGTCAGCTTACTTACTGACTGAGGTCCTGACTCAGACGTCGTTTGGGCGTCCGTTTTGGACGTCCATACGACGTCGCAGGGGGCGCTGTTTCCCCCTTTTTTTTAAAACATGGCTTTTCCCAACCTGTAGCCTAAGTAACTCATGAAGACTATTATCTTCTGTATCTGTGATGCCAAAAATAAGGTCATTACAGTGAGGTGACAAAATCCAGCCCTGAAAATTTGTAATCAATGCCAACGCAACAGTTATACAACAAATTATAAAGAACACTTAGTTGATTATTTATCTTATCTTTTGACATTGTGTAATCATACACTGACTGAGCTAGTGAGCCCAGTATTAACAGAGTATGATTCAAATGCCAAATGAGCAACCCAAGCAAGCACACTACATATATATGCTGGTTATTGGTTTAGTTAGTAAATAGATTTAGTGAGAAATTGTATTCTGTGGTGGACAGTGGTTCTCAAAGTGAGGTCCGGGGACCCCAGGGATCCTTGAGGGGGATAACTCTATGCCTGACATTTTACAAAATCAAAACAATCAAGTCAATAGTTGGTCAATCAAAAGAAACCATCCATTGGCTTTTGTACAAGCTTAGAGCCCTGTGGCCTACTTTACAGCAGGGAGAGAGATAATTGAATTAGATGGTTTTGAATTTCTTTATGTAAAATAACTGTGATTTGAACATGGAATCTCTGTGCTGAGAGTCTGAGCATTAGACCATTAGACCATCGCTCGCTCAGTGACTCACAGCAGATGTCTCCAAGTATTCTTGAAACATTCTCTTGTATGTTAGCCTTCAGTTAGTAAAGTTGCTGTTCAACCCCAGATTTGACTTCTAGTGCTTTTGAGTTGTTCTTTTGTATTTTAGCCTTCGAAAATTTAAAGCACTCCATCAACTGTTGGAGGACTGGGATTTGAACATGGAATCCCCAAGGTGAAAGCCTGACAATTAGACCATTACACCATCACTCACAACGCATTGCAACGTGTTGTGAGCTTGAAGATCTGCTATTCTATAATTAGGTTGGTAGGTATGGGTGGGGCCGGGGCGGGGTGGCTGGGACATACAGGCTATGGGACATTTGGACTGCTACACTCCTTGTAATAATAATAATAATAATAATAATATATGGACATGCAGTAATTGTCATCGGGATTCGGGACTCGAACACGCTGTCATGCTGGCATTGTAGCCTAGGGTGCCTGGACCACCACGCTGCAGCCCAGGCCTGAATGTCATGATTAACAGCTTTTCTTTCTCCCATAGTTTCACACAACAGAACAACAGTACATGGAAGCACAAATTCACAATACAAGGTGTATTAAACTGGAAGGCTCATAAAGCACTAAGCTTGTTTAAAATTAGATTCCCACGCACACTAATCATGATGTTACATCATTGAGTTCCTATACCGGGAGTCGAACCCGGGCCGCCTGGGTAATAACCAGGGGCCTGTTCCTCAAAAGGTGAATTAAAAAAGCCTGGCCTTAAGCCAAATCCAGGCTTGACAAAGTCGGGTCCGAAAAGCCTCGTTTATTCCGTTCCTGAGACGCCAAGCCAGGCTGAAAAGGAGCAACTTTGTCGAGCTAGGCTATGTCAAGCCAGGCTGTGTCCAGCCAGGATAATGAAGCCAGGCTAAATGGGCGGCGATTCGCCGACGACGTATTTCTATAAAAGACCATGAACTCGAGCGCAGATTCCTTGAACTTGACCAATCATGGCAGCGGGGAACAAAACTCGAGCAGCGTTTTTCTCTGTGGCCGAAGGAAACGCGACCACAATAAATAGATCCAGGGAGAAAGCGTGGCAAAGTATTGCAAGCACACACAGAGTGTGTGTGTGTGTGTGTGTGTGTGTGTGTGTGTGTGTGTGTGTGTGTGTGTGTGTGTGTGTGTGTGTGTGTGTGTGTGTGTGTGTGTGTGTGTGTGTGTGTGTGTGTGTGTGTGTGTGTGAGTGTGTGTGTGTGTGTGTGTGTGTGTGTGTGTGTGTGTGTGTCTGCTTTGTACCCTCAGGTGTTGTGTACAGAGGGTCTGTCTGAACGTTGTTACTGGGAAGTAGAGTGGAGTGGTGGAGGGGTTTGTATAGCAGTCTGTTATAAAGACATCAGCAGACAAACACGCTTTGGAGACGATGATAAATCCTGGTGTTTAGAGTGCTATGGTAAAAACTACAGTTTCAGACACAACAATGTTGAGACTTCAGTGTCAGGGCCTTTCTCCTACAGAGTGGGGGTGTACCTGGATCACAAGGCAGGTACTCTGTCCTTCTACAGTGTTTCTGACACAATGACCCTCCTACACACAGTTCAAACCACGTTCACACAACCTCTCTATCCAGGGATAATGCTTTGGTGCTATGGAGGTACAGCAGAGCTGTATAAGACATGGTAGACATGTTAAGAATACTGATGATGATATTCAGTTGAAAACCAAATCATGTGTAAGAATGATGTGTACAGTATACTACACCATCATGATCAATCAATGCATTGTGTTCCGCTCATTGCATTTCTTTAATAAGCCTGCTGCAGACAATCATTATACAGTATGCCCTGTTATCTTGTTGATATTACTACAGAGCCCTCTGTCAGTCTGTGTAGATTGGTTCCCTACCTATGTTGAATGAACTTATTGTAAGTCGCTTTGGATAAAAGCGTCTGCTAAATGACTGTAATGTAATGTAATGTTATACTAAATGTAGTGGTTCTCAAACTGTGGGTCTGCACATTTCTAAAGTGACAATTTAAGGACTTTTAAGACCTATTGAATACCTCTAAAATATTTAAATAAAACATGGCATTACTGCGTCAAAAGTAATCAACAAACTATACTATAAAAACTGGTGAAACATTGGCCAAATATTACCTGACCTAGAGACAGAAAATGTGAAAATAGCTGATCTACAAGCTCACAACGCCTTGCAACGCGAGGCTTTGTGAGCTTGTAGATCTGCTATTTTCACAATATCAATGGAGTTACACTAAATGTAATGCTTCCACTCCTGCAATTCCAAGTGCTTGTCAGGTTGGGTGGTCCCCTGTTCAAATATGATTCTTTTCAGGGGTCCCCAGTTCAAATATTATTTTTGGCGGGTCCCCAGTTCAAATATAATTTTGGGGGGTCCCCAGTTCAAATATTATTTTGGGGGGTCCCCAGTTCAAATATTATTTTGGGGGGTCCCCAGTTCAAATAGGATTATTCTGGGAGGTCGCGGCCTGAAAAGTTTAAGAACCACTGGTGTAATGTCTTACTCCTCAATGTGTCAATAGGGTATTGTGTGTCAACGGTTATTCGATTTAATCATTTATAAAAATATGTGTGTAAAAGTCAAACTTGTGTCTATGCTACATTGTTCCCTGCACAATGATAATAATTAAATATTATACATAGTGTAAATATAATGCTGAGTTTACTTTTATCCACTTTCTATGTTTTACTAATTGAACACTTAAACAATTTAGCCAGTAATCTTCAATACATGTTCTATATACATGTAATTACTTTCCATCAGAGGCTTCCACACATAGATTCATAATGAATGACATCATTGACATGCCATATCATCATAACTCATTAACGTTGGATTACAACTGGACTTTGTATCATTTATTACTTATTTTCCCGTTGCACAATGATGAATGAACTGTCTCTTTTCTTCAGTCAGTTTATTAGAACTTCTTCAGCAAAATAGAAGATGTTTTCAAGTTCACATAACTTTCTCAATAGTACAATAGACCAGTGGTGTAAAGTAACTAAGTACATCTACTCAAGCACTGTACTTAAGTACAATTCAGAGTTATTTTTACTTTACTGTAGTACTTCCCCTTTTTAACATTTTATTGGACAGAAATGTAAAAACAGCACGAGTACAGTCAAACACTTTGTCTAATAGGATAACACCACAAAAGTCCTTGCAGTCTTGTTTCCACTGTGGTTCTAGGTACTGGGGGCATTGACCCTTTGACTATCTTAAAACTGCTTCCCATCACTCACCTCTGAGATGTAGTGGAGAATTAATAGTCACTAAGTCAGTCAATAGGCAGTTGTTTATCTATAACCCCCCAGTCGTTCTCAACCTGTTCAGGCTGTGACCCCCAAAAATAATCATAATTGAACTGGTAACAGACTGTACAATGAAAGATTATAGGCCTTTAAATCGGTTAATTTAGCAAAGTGTTAAAACTGCACATTACTAAATACGGTAGCTGATCTGCAGTGAAGCTATTTTCGCTATTTTAAAATGGTTTTCAAAATAAAAAATAAGATAAGTCATAAGACGGCTTGCAAAATAGGGAATATGTTTGATAAAGTGAGTGATACAGACAGCACAGGTGTAAAAAAAAATAAGATAGGAGTGTCCGCTGGCCTGGCGGTCCAGGCGCATCTCTCCCCATTTCCTGTCAGCCTACTATCCTATCAATAAAGGCAGAAAAAGTTCCCAAAAATATCTTTAAAAAATAAATAAAAATACTTGACCCTATTATAAATTAGTCTATCGTGTCTGTCAAATTCATGCAGTTTTAACATAATTCACCACTATGTATTTCAAGTTTCAATTCAAAAATCCAATGTGTGGCCCTTCACTCACTTTATCAAAGTCAGTTTGGCCCCCATAGATTTTTTTTTGCACCCCTGTTTTTTATGTCCAGTGAAGTCGAGACCTACAAAACCAAAACATCTGGGGAAAAATGATTGTTTTTCTAAAAACATCATTCAATCATAATATCTCAGAATGTGACATATTATGCATGCACAGTAGACTAATGACTATATTTCAGAAACTGATTCCCTGGGAAATACATATTTCAAAATGATGGCAGACGCATATCATGTTTATTAACCACTTAAACCTCATATGGGTAACCAGAGTCCCTCAGGGCTCAATACTAGTGTCTTTTCTGTTTTGGGTTATTGTGGGGAAAGCTTTTGCTGAAAATAGCCGATCGACAAGCTCACAACGCGTCGCAGCGCGACGCGTTGTGAGCTTGTCGATCGGCTATTTTCTGTGACCACAATACGGATACTGGGGTTTTTAAGTGGTTAAAAACAATATTGAATATAGAAGTCCTAAGTACATTGGCTGTATCATTTTGTTTTGTTTATTTAGTCACAAGCTCTCTAATGCTTTTCATCAGTTCATCAGACAGATTAAAGGGCCACTTCCCTGATTTTGAACCCAAATCCTGTTTTCATGAAGTGGAGGACAAAATAAAGATGATTTGGCAGCGCTTCTATGTTTTTATTTTGAATTTGGAATGTTTACTCTTTGACATCACAGGGTGAACCTTAGTTCCTCCTATAGACTACTTGGACTACAGTGTTTCCTGTAAACTGTAGTTCCAGTCGGAACTATACTAATATCAGCTGGAGTCCTGTGTGACTACATCTTCTCATGTGTGTACGCTCCAAGAACACATGCCTCCCGGAAGCAGACCTCAAAGAGAGAGTGATTAAAATTAAAATAAAAGCTCAATATAACCCAAATGAACTTCCTGTATTAGCCTGTTTTTGTCCAACTTTACCCAACAGTCAACATGCATGTGTGTGTTTTTACTTTAGTGAGGGAGCCCTGGCTAGGAGTGGTTTTGGAAGGGAGGTGTGCTAGTTGCTGCTGCTAGTTGCTGCTGCTAGTTGCTGCTTCTAGTTGCTGCTCTAGTTGCTGCTGCTAGTTGCTGCTAGTTGAAATATGAATGAATATACAATGGAAATCAATCCAGAGGAACACATACTTCTGTCCATTATTCTTTCCGTTCATAGGATGACAATTTCAAATATTAATCTCTTTCCCACCACAAATAGTGCTGCTGTCCCTATTTTGGCCATTAAACTAAAATATGATTTTTTTTTTGCTATGTTTAACAAAATGTGTTATTTTCACTACAGTGTCACATCACAAAGTAGGGCATTATTTATTTTAAGAAGAAAATCATAAAGTGTAAATATGGAGATAAAGGTTTTCTGCATAACAGCGACAATACAGTATTTTGATAGTTTGAATGTGAGCTTGAACAAGCCTAATTGTATCCAATAAAACATATTCATAATAAGATGTACCTTTCATGTCATAGTTCTTTTCAAGAGCAGCGGACCTCTATTGTTATTAACCAAGAGATTAATCAAACACTTTTCTGTTGGGTTGATAGTGTCCTCAAACTAAATATTGTACATCATTATTATGCCTTTACTCTGATATTTGCTCAAGAATTTTTTTTTTCCATTTGTATTGACAGCAAAATCCTGCATGGCTATAAGCAAACGAATGGTGAACGCTGCCCCCTTGTGTCCAAAGTGAAACATAACCTGAATGTTTCAGGTTAACAAGATCTCATATAATGCAACTTTGCATTCACAGTATTATTTTTTTTAGATATTTTTTTTGTTTTTTTCAGCATTCCACAAGTTTAACAAATACGTACATTCAATTCTCACTGGAAAAGATTGACACAGTGAGGCTTGGAAAGCAAAAGCTAATGATTATTATGAGGTCCTATTCAGAGGTCTGAGAGTGTTTTTAATGAATGGTTCCTTGTTTTCCTTCCAGAATACAGTAGCCTGCTTGCATAGTGCCTGTTGCTTTGCTGTGAAAGAACATGAGGTGTTGACCGTTCTGCTGTTGAACAGAGATTTACTATTGTGGTATATTGAAATAGCATAGTTCTAGAGAGAGATACCTGAGATGAACACACATAAGGGCTTACAGAGCCTGATTTGAGCCACATAATTAACAGGCCTCAAAACACTCATCCCCCACTGAATGCCACACACAGGAAACTCCGATGGTCAATGATTAACTGTGATCTAAAACAGCACATAGTGTTCGTACTTACATACATGTATCTATACATAATATCATATACCATTATACACTAATATACCAGTACCCATATTGTAATGCACTCACACTACAATGTAACCATGCACATTACTAATGAAGGCCTACTGCGTCAGCCTTCTAACTGATACTAGAAGGTTCTAGATTAGGTGCAGAAACCTCAAAGCCTTTTCACATGGAATAAAGGACCCATTCCATTGGGTATCCAGGGGCCAGTGCTCCTGGACCTTCTGACCTTAGTTGACCACTACATTGTCTTATCTAACTTATGTACAATGGATTCACACGCACCCACCCAAACTTAATTTAGCACACACACATTTACACACCGTCTTAGTATTTGTAACACACACACACACCTACGTGCACACTGAAGCACATCATTGCATGCCCACACACACATTGGATACACACTGTTTAGAGATCTGGATCTTAACACACACACCTCGTGCACACGCCTATAGAAAACAGGGTATACATGTCTACCATGTGCTGAACTCTGTCTCTTTTCCTGCCGAAAGCTGCCATGTGATGTTAACTCTTGACTCTCCTTAAATAAAGTAACCAAGTAGAAGCCATGCCTGGACTCTTTCATTCATCTCAATAGAGGCAAATAGTTCCACAGATTAATGCACTTTACCACACTATATTCCATAATTACAGTACAAGATTATAGGCCTATATTTTGGTCTCTACACTTATGCTTTTCTATTCCATGTTAATGTAAACCAACAGCCAATGCCTAAAAGTGTGTATACTTTGAAACTTGTGTGTTCTGAGCTTTGTACATAACACAGCTATGAATTACTGTAGGAGAGGTTTTATAGCACACCATTTTTTTTTACAGTGAAGTCAAGACAAAGAAATAACAAAGAAATCTGTGGGGAAAATATATTTTGTCCATCATTCAACCATAATATCTCAGAATGTGACATTATGCATGCGAATTAGACTAATAATGATTTCAAAATTATGGCAGAAGCATCATGCTTGTTAAAAACATATTGTACAACAATTACATTAACAGTATCAACTATGCTATGGGCTACACTTGATACTATAGGATGAAATGCAACTCAGAAGCAAATTTGAGCAAAATCCAGTTTGCTTCCAATGACAAGTGTACTGAACTATAGGTTACATGTTCATGTGTGTCCCCTGACAGTTAAAGCTGTTAAACCAAAGGTCCAGTCGACTGTACCACTGTCCTGTCCACTGAGGTCACAATACTGAATGGAATTCATTCATCATTCATTTTGACAATGCTGCTGGCATTTCTCTCACTTAATCAGCAGTAGGAACTTACTTAATCTTGTTTCCTGAAATAACACACAATGAATCATTCCATCAACACTTCAGGTACAACTCCAGCTGAACCTGAAGTAAGGGGACAAAAAAAAGCAGAAAAAATAGATGACAAGCAATGACAAAGCAGCAATAAGGCATCACTGAATTGGCCACCAGATGTCACCCGTGTATAATTTTCATGTTTCCCCTTTATTATGAGTTCACCTGTCTTGCCATGACATATTTGTAATCCTAGAGTTTATTAGAGTGTTTCACTATAATACTATATGTACTCACTGGAGAGAATATGGATCTAGTGAGAAAGTCTCGAGATATTTTACTAAAATACACATTTTCTGCCATACTCTTACCCAAATAAATACCCCCTATTATCTTGTAACCTTGTGTCACCACCACCAGGCTTTTACACATAGAGGGGAAATGATGGTGTAGTCAGAGAGTCCAGCTGTACAACGTTCAACCACAAGCTGAACCTGTTTGTGCTACACATTCACTGTCTCTTTAAAACCACTGCCTCCTGCAAACATCCAGGAAGTCCCTCCCTTTGCCTCATAGATGTCTTTGCCTCTCCTAGTTTTCTACAGAGGAAACGAAACCCAGTCTCTCTTCAGAGTAAACCAAAGTTTTTTCTCAGTGTGAGTGTGGTTGTCAGTCAAATGGCACAACAGCAGCAGCAACAACAACAGACATGTGATCTGGACCAGGACCAGTTCTGCTGTTGTTCTGTCTGTCTGGACCTTCTAAAGGAACCAGTGACTCTACAGTGTGGACACAGTTACTGTAGAAGCTGTATTGAGGGTTACTGGGACCAGTATGAGGAGACTGGAGTCTACAGCTGTCCCCAGTGCAGAGAGAGCTTCAGTCCCAGACCTGTTCTGAGGAAGAACACCTTGCTGGCTGAGGTGAGATGACCTTACAAGTTACAACCACACATTAAACTACATGTTCTGCTACACAAAACACCTTGTTGACTATTTTTGATTTTGATTTGGTTATACTATATGTTGGTTACTACACATTATGTTATGTATGTTGATAATGTCCAACATAATTATAATAATAGATAATAGATTAATAATAGATAATAGATTTTCTCTTCTAGATAAAGCATGTGTAAGAATGATGTGTACAGTATACTACACCATCATGATCAATCAATCCATTGTGTTCCGCTCATTACATTTCTTTACTAAGCCTGCTGCAGACAATCATTATACAGTATGCCCTGTTATCTTGTTGATATTACTACAGAGCCCTCTGTCAGTCAGTGTAGATTGGTTATACTGAATGTAGTGGTTCTCAAACTTTGCATCTGGATCCCCAGGAGGTCCCCAAATGATGATATTATGCTTAATGTGCAACATTGTTTTCTCACTCAACAGTAAACAAACCAACATACAGTATGTATAGTTTATACAGGGTATCTGTCCATTTTTAAAGTGACAATTTAAGGACTTTAAAGACCTTTTAAATACCTCTAAAATGAAAATTAAAACATAGCATTACTGCGTCAAAAGTAATCAACAAACTACTTTTTTCTTCAAAATAAATGTGAGCACTGTGGCTGCAATCTCTATTGCAGAGTGTTATTTTGAAGAATGTTTATCCTTCTGTTTCTGTCTCTGTAAACGTTGTCTCCATGTTTAGATGATGTTTGATACAGGATGTGAAGATAGATGTTAAAATCTGACATGAAAGGACTGACTGTGTGTGTGTGTGTGTGTGTGTGTGTGTGTGTGTGTGTGTGTGTGTGTGTGTGTGTGTGTGTGTGTGTGTGTGTGTGTGTGTGTGTGTGTGTGTGTGTGTGTGTGTGTGTGTGTGTGTGTTTGACTATTAAAAACTATTTGTCTCTCCATCGCCCTCCAGGTGGCGCTGCAGAGCCGGCACCGGGCAAGTCCATCCATCACATGCGTCAGTTCCACTCCCACCATAACCTGCTGAGCTTGCCTCAGCCCCCCCCCCCCCCCCTCGGACAGCAGCGGCAGCTCCTCCAGGCTCCAGGCCCCCGACTCGGAGCGCCAGCCCCAGGACGGGAGGCCCCCCATGGGCTCCACGCTGAGCTTCTCCCTGGTGGGCGGCGGGGGCTGCTCCGCTGCCGAGAACAGCATCTGGATCAAGCAGGCGGCGCCCCAGGAGGAGGAGGAGAGCAAACCCTCCTCCGCCGCCGTCACCAACTTCTGGGACTTTTTCACCGGGAAGGGCTTGTCCGAGTCCGAGACCATCGTATGATGGAGAGGGAGAGGATGAAGGAAGAGAGAGAAAGAGGGAGAGGGGGAGAGAGAGAGTGTGCGTGCGTGCGTATGTGGTTGTGCACATGTGTGCACATGTATGTGTGTGTGTGTGTGTGTTTGTGTGTGTGTGTGTGTGTGTGTGTGTGTGTGTGTGTGTGTGTGTGTGCACGTGCGTGCGTGCATGCGCGTGTGTGCGTGCGTTGACTTGTGGAAATTAAATTGGGAACTGAGTGAAGTTTCTCTTCACTTATAATCTATAAGTGAAGAGAAAGACAAAAAGGAAGGAGAAGGAAAAGTCTGACATTTGCCCTCAGAAACATTATATTAACCACATGAACCCTAGCGTCCCCTTTCTGGGCATGTCGTAAAAAGCTGATCTACAAGTTCACAGCGTGTCTGTAGAATAATCTATTATTATGATGTAACGGTGGCGTTTGTATTACCTGCACATGTGGCCTTCTAGCCGCTAGAACTAAATATCCTTCTGAAAATAAGATACAGGAAGGCGCTAGAATCTAGCGCCTTCCTGTATCTTATTTTCAGAAGGATATTTAGTCATAATAATAAGTAAAAATATATACAATTCTAAAAACTACAGCTCTGACCTAGAGTGTTGAAATCAGGGGACTTTGCACATGTCACATGAGAGTCACATGAGAGTGTTGAGAGGGTTGATTGATTAGGTCAGATAAGGAGCTGGGGTACAGTGGCCATTGTTATAGAATAGTGCTAAAGCCTGTGTTTCCAATACACAAGTCACATGATTAATCAACGGAAGGTTTCACCCACATGGGTAGACCAACCCATATAAATAGAGTGGATGCTTGCTGAACAGGAGTGTGTTCTGCATGCATCAGTGTTACTTGTGACCAGGGTGTTATTGCTGTGTTTGTCATTTTCCATTATGAGCGCCGAGGGACTGACGGTAAGAATTTAGAGCGTGTTTACACAGCGATAAATGTTTATATTTCTGATATGTTTTATAGTTGTGTGTGTGAATATCTCATGTCAGTAAGTCGTTGTGTTGTTGTTTGTGTTACCTCTTTTTACTTCCAGGGTGTGATGAAGCTGAGCAGTACAGGAGGTCAGCAGCCTTCTGCCTCTGCTGCTCTGCTGTACGCCGGTCCAGCAGACGTGGCCTGTGATTTCTGCACCGGAGCCAGACCTCACAAAGCTCTCATGTCTTGTCTGGTGTGTCTGGTCTCTTGCTGTGAGACTCACCTCCAGCCTCACTACAATGTTCCTGCGTTGAAGAAGCACAAGCTGGTCCCAGCCACCAACAAACTGCAGGAGAAGATGTGCTCCAGTCATGACAAGCTGATGGAGGTGTTCTGTCGCACAGACCACCAGTGTATCTGCTATCTGTGCACCATGTATGAACATAAGGGCCATGACACGGTGTCAGCTGCTGCAGAGAAGGCAGAGAAACAGGTAGGACCACGATCACTTGAAGATAAATCATAAGAGAGATCATGTTTTAAATATAGAAGCAGAACTAAATGATCATGTCAGAGACATTAAAAGCGCAAACCAGGGTGTTGTACAATAACAAGTATTAAAGGATGAAGTACACTCCTTTTGGACCCAATGAAAAACAGACGCAATTGATCACTTTTCATAATGGTAACCCATTAAATCTGGGAATGCATCTGTGTCATTTTAGATTTCTTTGGCTATTCAAAAATAGCAGATACACATGCTCATAGCGTGGCACCGAGTGCAGCGCTATGAGCTTGTAGATCTGCTCATTTTGAAAAATCGTGAAGATTTGTGCAAATCATTGAATACATATTTCTTAAAGCGAACATTTGTAACTGTCAAATGTCTCAACAAATGTCTTAATTATCTGAAAAACTATCGTTGCTATATCAGTGGCACTCAAACCTTTTCTTGTCAAGGACTCCCCAAAATGTTGTTTTAGGCCGCCGATCCCCATCAAAATATGTTGTTCCAGGGACCCCCAGAAGCAAAGATTTGAGTTAAACATGTTGTTTCCAAAAATGTATTCAAAGATTTGTACAAATGTTAAAGATTTTTCTAAAATAGCAGATCTACAAGCTTGTAGATCTGCTTTTTTTTTAATAGCCAAGTTATAAAAATAATTGTTATAGCTAAAATCTAAAATGACACAGATGTGTTCCCAGATTGAATGAGTTAATTCATCTTGCCCCTGCAAAAGTGTATTTTGAGGAAGTTACAAAGTTGATTTAAGATGATGTGTGGATCCAAATCTCACTTGTTTTGACCTCGTATCCTGTATGAGTTCTCTTTCTCCTGATTGGATAGAATTGGTATCCCGACTTGAAAATGTGCTTTGTTTACAAGCCAAACTGTCTCTTCCTGTTTCTTGCAGAAACAGCTGGTGACAATGCAGGAGGAAGTCCAGCAGAAGATCCAGGAGAAAAAGAAGGAGCTGAAAGACCTGAGACGGGTCATGGAGGCCCTGAACGTGAGCTGATGTTATGATAATAGTTCTTGTTCTTGTGTTTACTGTGATGCTACTGTATATGGATGAGACAGTGCCTTGTGTCATCAGAAGCACTAAAGAAGTGGTTCTCAAGCCTTTTCATGTCAAGGTCCCCCAATTAATATGTATTTGGCTGCAGACCCACATTTGAAAATATGTATGTGCCAGCAATCCACATATAAGATTTGTGTTGTTAAAATGTTACAAAGTTATTCAAATGTTTTCACATTCTATCAAGATGTTCTTGAAAATAGCAGATCTACAAGCTCACAACGCGTCACGACGACGAATGTGTTGTGAATTTGTAGAATCTTAGGCTATTGTTTTGGTTGGTTAAACATATGTTATGTTGTGACTGAATGTATTCCCCACAAAGTTCTACACTTACATGAGAACTTATAACCAAGAGTTTCTTTCTTCCTTTCGGCGTGTGCGCGTGTGCGTTTGTGTGTGTGTGTGAAGCAGAGCTCTGCAGAAGCAGCAGTGGAGGCCAGTGACAGGATCTTCAGTGAGATGATGGTCTCCATTGAGAGAAGACGCAGTGAGCTTAAAGAACTGATCAGAGATCAGCAGCAGACTGCAGTGGCTCAGACTGAGGCTCTCCTGAGGCAGCTGGAGGACCACATGGAGCAGCTGGAGAGGAGACATGCTGACCTGGAGGAGCTGTCCAACACTGATGACATCATCACTTTCATTCAGGTTCCACACATGGCATTTTACTGTTTGGTTTTGACTCATTTAGGAGAAATCAGCTTCATATTTCATCTCTTTCATCTCATTCCATCATGTCATATTATCATGACATCATAGTATATTACATAACATGACATTATTAATGCTGGTAGTTACTAATACTAATATAGTTGCTAGATACAGTAGTTGTAGAGTACAGACCACAATAATATTGTCAGAATTAGGCCTGTCACAATTATTACATAATTGCCTAATCACAATTATTTGAGATAATCACAATTATTTTCCACAATTGTCATAATTGTAAGCATTTTCCAAAAATAGCAGATCTACAAGATCAGCTTCTGAGCTTGTAGATTGTAGATTGTCTATTTCCACTATTTTGTCAAATATTTTGAAAGTATAAAATTATTCAATATCTGCCCTGTACAATTTGTGTTCATAGATTGGAACGGAAATGTATATTTTTTATTTATATATTCAATACCAAAAACACAATCACATTGTTAATCGCAATTATTTGCATGAGAATTAGAGAAAAATTAAATCATCATTTGTGTGCGTGTGGCCGTGTGCGTGTGCGTGTGCGTGCGCGCGCGTGTGTGTGTGTGTGTTTGGTCAATGTACCAATTTATTGATCTCTTGGTTTAATGATCTTCCATCCCTGTCTATACTGGTTTACTTGTCTCTCTCCAGAGTTTCCAGTCTCTCTCCAGTTCCAGTGGATCTCCAGTCTCACCCAGTGTGGTCATCTGTCCTGTGAATTCCTTCACAGATGTGATTGATGTGGTGTCTGGTCTGAGAGACCAACTAGACAACATCCTGAAGACAACTTGGCCAGAGATATCAAAGAGAGGTGAGATTTAAATGTGTTTCTTGTTTTTCTAACCAGCCATCATAGTGAACATGGATTGATGAAGTCAGAAGGCAACTGGAGATATTTGAACTGGAGCAGACTGATGGTACACAGGTTGGCTGTCTGTCAGATTGAACAGTAACATTGAAGAATTTAAGCAAGAATATTCCTCAAAGGAAAGTTTAGGGTCAGATTTAAATGTCTTTATTGTGTTTTAACCGGCCCCTATACTGTACAGTACATTTGTAAGTGTTGAAACAGTTTGTACAGGTGGAAGTATGTCTGGGAAGGCTACTAAAGCCTGTAGTATGGCGGGCAGTAGATTAGTGTGACCTGTGTTTCATGTCACCCGCTACAGTATATAAATGCACCATTTAATATTCATTATAATTTATTATCATTTTTATTATATTTTCGTTCTTAATAAATGATCTTGAGGAGTTCTCTCTCCTGATTGAATGAAATGTGAAACCCACCTGAAAATGTATTTACTGAAGAGCTGGGGAGACAGCTGTTACTGAACAAACACTATATAATAGCAATGATTACTATCAAGCTATAATAGCTTGAAACTTTTTGACAAAACCCTTGGAACTTCAGTTTAATCCATTCTTCAGTATGATGTCTCGTCATATGCTATATATGTGACTGTGCCTTTAAGAGAGCTACGTTACGACACTGCCGTAAAGCAGGTCTGTTGTTGTCTTTTACGTCAGTCGTATGTTGTGACCTCCTGTAGGCTCACGCTGTATGTTTTACATGCCTGAAGTCAGCAGTAAAGTCTATTGGATTTGACCCTTTGTGTGGACATAGAAATCCTTTACAATGTCATGATGACCTTTACTGTTTTCTTGTGTCTCCAGTTGATGTTTTACATCCAGCGGAGCCTCAGACCAGAAAGGACTTTTTACAATGTGAGTCCACGTTGATGCAGGTTCTGAACGTTGAAGTTTCATTCTGATATGTTGTTATTTAAAGCTCTAATGAGTTTGATCTGAGAGACTAACTCTAAACACAATAAGGTTCATGAGGTTTGATTTTTCTTTTGTCGTGTGTTCTCACAGATTCCTCTCCTCTGTCTCTGGACATGAACACAATACACACAAATCTCTCCCTGTCAGAGGAGAAGAGGAAGATGACTGTAACACTACAACAACCTTACCCTCATCATGCAGAGAGATTTACTACGTGCAACTATCAGGTGTTGTGTACAGAGGGTCTGTCTGAACGTTGTTACTGGGAAGTAGAGTGTAGTGGTGGAGGGGTTGATATAGCAGTCTGTTATAAAGACGTCAACAGACAAACCTACTTTGGAGACAATGATAAATCCTGGTGTTTACAGTGCTATGGTAAAAACTACAGTTTCATACACAACAGAGTTCAGACTAAAGTGTCAGGGCCTCTCTCCTCCAGAGTGGGGGTGTACCTGGACCACAAGGCAGGTACTCTGTCCTTCTACAGTGTTTCTGACACAATGACCCTCCTACACACAGTTCAAACCACGTTCACACAACCTCTCTATCCAGGGATAATGCTTTATAACTATGGAGATACAGCAGAGCTGTGTAAGACATGGTAGACATGTTAAGAATACTGATGATGATACTCAGTTAAAAACTTTGTTTTCTTCATTTGATGATAGATTTTCTCTTCTAGATAAAGCATGTGTAAGAATGATGTGTACAGTATACTACACCATCATGATCAATCAATCCATTGTGTTCCGCTCATTGCATTTCTTTAATAAGCCTGCTGCAGACAATCATTATACAGTATGCCCTGTTATCTTGTTGATATTACTACAGAGCCCTCTGTCAGTCTGTGTAGATTGGTTATACTGAATGTAGTGGTTCTCAAACTGTGGGTAGGGACCCCCAGGAGGTCCCCAAATGATATTTTGCTTAATGTGCAACATTGTTTTCTCACTCAACAGTAAACAAACCTACAAACACAAACATACCGTACATACATGTATAGTGTATGTATAATGTATACAGAGTACATTTCTAAAGTGACAATTTAAGGACTTTTTAAGACCTATTGAATACCTCTAAAATGAGACATTACTGTGTCAAAAGTAATTAACAAACTATACTATAGAAAATGGTCAAAAATTGGCCAAATATTACCTGACAGAGAGAATTTGTGAAAATAGCCGATCTACAAGCTCACTGTGAGCTTGTAGATCTGCTCTTTTCACAGTCAAACTAAATGTAATGCCTCAACTCCTGCAATTCCAAGTGCTTGTCAGGGTGGCTGGTCCCCAGTTCAAATATGAGTCTCTCCCTGAAAAGTTTGAGAACCACTGGTGTAATGTCTTCCTCCTCAATGTGTCAATAGGGTATTGTGTGTCAACAGTTAATCGCTTATAAAAACATTTTAATGTGATGAACAATGTTTTTACCCCATTTTGTAAATACAGTAGAAACCTCTGAGTCCTTCAAACAGTTACACACTTATGAAGCCATGTTAAAAACAAAAGAGGGGGGGAAAAGCTTCTGTACTTTCTTTAATATCTACAAGCTCACGACTTATCTGGCAAAATGACAAAATTATGTTTCAATTCATATAAAGGAGTTTGAGACCATCAGGTAATCATTATGTTTTCATTAACTTTACTTAATTTACACTGACTTGTTTTTTTTTCAAAATAAATGTCAGTCTGCAACCTCTAACAGTGTTTTAGTCTGATTTGAAGAATGTTTCTGTCTCTCTGTGAAAGTTGTCTCCATGTTTAGATGACGTTTTATACAGGATGTGAAGATAGATGTTAAAAGAGTCTGAGGACTGAGAGGACAAGACCAATATCTGATTAATTGTGTGTGTGTGTGTGTGTGTGTGTGTGTGTGTGTGTGTGAGAGGGAGAGCTTGTAGATCTGCTATTTCCACTATTTTTGAAAATGTGCAGCATTGTCTCTTCAAAGCCCAGAACAATATGAAACATTCAACACTATAGTAACTGAACCCAGATTACCAAGTCATACAATAACATTGTGATTCAACAATACAATGAGAACCCCTGAACTGAAAGTGACTGGAGTTAGTTTCTGTCCCTCCCTGAAATCACTTAAATATGATTGATAACATAATAAATAAATAATGTTTAAGTGTTTTTTTTTCTTTTGCTGTTTTACAGAAACAAATACAAAGCATTGTAACCGTGTCACTCACACCACAAATTAGGGCATTATTTCATGAACAAAATCCTATAAAGGTTTTCTGCATAACAGCATCAATATACAGTATTTTTTGGCAGTTTGAATGTGAGCTGGAACAAGCCTCATGATACGTGTAAGAGAGGAATGTACTGAAACACACTGATAGTAAACACATTTTACCCAATAAATTATATTTATAATAAGATGTGCTCCAATACTTTTCATGTCATAGTCCTTTTCAAGAGCAGTGGACCTCTATTGTTATTAGCAAGAGATTGATATTGATATTGTCCTCAAACTAAATATTGTACATAATCATTATAGTCAGGGGATATTAGTATTTTCCAATCTTGGAATAAATTCCTTACCAAAAAAGATCTTCACCAATGTGTTTGTAAAGGTGTCTAGTAACACATCTCATAAAGACTGAAATGCAGTTTCCCTAGGAGAATTTTTGACAGCTGCTGAAAGTTGGGGAACCCACCATAACCTTGGTTAAAAAAAAGATGTAAAAAAAATCTAAATTTAATTCTGTTTTAAGTAGCATGTGAGGGGGGTGTTTTTATGATTCTGAATCCATTTTAAGCATTTGTTTTGCACCAAAACCACTCCTTGGGCTAAAAACGGCCATAGCCATCCTTTTCCAGGTATACTTTTTGTGTAAAAAGCCCATTGAGATTGGGCCATTTTTAGCCCAAGGAGTAGTTTTGGTTTAAAACAACTGCTTGCAATGGATTCAGAATCATAAAAACACCCTAGTTTGACCCCTCACATGCTACTTAAAACAGAATAAAACTTGTATGTTTCCCCCGCATAAGGTTATGGTGGGTTCCCCAACTTTCAGCAGCTGTCAAAAATTCCCCTAGGGAAACTGCATTTCAGTCTTTATGAGATGTGTTACTAGACACTTTTACAAACACATTAGTGAAGACATTTCTTGGTAAGGAATTTATTCCAAGATATTTTTAATATCCCCTGACTATTGCAACAAGCAACTACTTGCAACCATTATCCCCAATGGCAGTTGCAAGGAGTTGCATTGGTGCGGTCTGGCCTTTACACAAGAAAATAAGAGACGAGTTAGGGGTATATAGATGGGGGGGGGGGGTTCTTGTGTTGTTCCAGTGAACAAACATTGAATGAATTGCTGTGTTCTCAGATACTATGTTTTACCAAATCAAAGAATTGCAGTAGTACAGTAGGTCATGAATCATGACAGGGCAATGTGAAAGATATTAACCTTTTGAATTTGAAACATTTCTTTGGCTCATATCAGGAATGACCTTTTGATAGGTGGGTATGTCTCTTTAATGTGTCCCTGTAGCTACAACTAAAGAGCAACCTAGTTGTACGTGATCTAGGCTATTCATGAGTCTACTGGCCGGCCCTTTTGTGTGCAGCCTTGACCTCCAGTCTGGGTCTGAGACCTGAGTAGACGTGGAAAATGAACCCACAAGTGTTTTAAAGTTAAATACCCATTTAGGATTCAGCATAATTAGTCATAATAACGTCTTAGAATAGATCCATTAGAGCACCAGGTCTGTGGTGGGACAGATTTGAAAGTGAAGTGCTCTGAGCTGAACAGCAGGTGGCGGTAATGCATTGCCTATGGATGCTAATTTGCCATAAAACTACAACAAAAAGAAGTGTACTGAGTTATGTCCAGTGTTGCCATGTCTGCTTATTATAAGTGACTTTGGGCTTGTTTTTCTGTAAAGTTGCTTGTAAATAATTGGGGGGGGGGGGGGGGGGGGATTTGTGATGTTAAAATGTCAAATTGTTTTCAATATTTTTCTTAGGAAAATAGCAGATCGTCGCATCGCCATGAGTTGTAGATCTGCTATTTTCAAATAGCCAATGTTTAAAGGCCGAAGGGCTCGCTTCTTTTGAGCTTGTTTTCATAGTGTTAATTTTGTTGACTTAGACTAGACTAAAAGACTAAGATTTTGATATTTAGTCGACTAAGACTAGACTAATACTAAACAATTTCAGAAGACTAAAATAGAACTAAAACTAAATGGTGTGTTACTTAAAAGACTTTAAAGACTAAATCAGAATTTGCTGTCAAAATGAACACTGTTTTCATAGACCTTGTAAAGAACATTCAGGGCATACTTGCCAGTATTAGCCATAGATGGATAACACCGCAAGGTGGATCATGGCAGGATGCCCAGAAACCTATATAAGGGGATGAATGACCTATTCAGTCCTGACCTTTAGTGACCCATTCGATCCCAAGTCCCAACCTTCCATAGATGGAGAGATCATATACCTAACATACCTAGCCCGGCCCCTGACATCAGAGAACCCCTCCTGGAACTCCATATATGGACAGTGGTGTAAAGTAACTAAGTACATTTACTCAAGTACTGTACTTAAGTACACTTTTGTTTTGAGGAATTTTTACTGTACTGGAGTATTTCCCATTGTCTATACTTTTACTTCTACTCCACTACATCTCAGAGGCAAATATTGTACTTTTACTCCACAACAATTATTTAAAAACTTTAGTTACTTTGCAGATATAAATTATGATTATTATGAAACATACATTAACCACTTTAGCCTATTTTATACCTAGGCTATTTTAGTACTTTTACTTTTGGTACTTTAAGTATATTTTGATGCCAATACTTTGGTCTTTTACTTAAAGGAGGAGTTCACCCAAAAAATTACTTATTTTCCATCAATTGCACACCCCATGAAGCCTTGAATTCATGGATTTATTTTGGTTTTTGTGGCATTCCTAAGCCAATAATTTGATGACCGGGTGTGTATCCGGTAGGAGACACAAATAATCTACTTTGTGTCTCCTACCGGATACATTAGCCAGTAGGAGACGGGAATCAAATGATTAGCTTAGGAATGCCACAAAAACTAAAATAAATCCATGGATTCAAGGCTTCATGGGGTGTGCAATTGATGGAAAATAAGTAATTTTTTGGGTGAACTCCTCCTTTAAGTAAATTTTGAATTCTGGACTTTTACTTGTAACAGAGTATTTCTATATTGCAGTAAGTAAAACATCTGAGTACTTTTCCCACCACTGGTATATGGAGATAACCGAAACGTCCAGGACTGACATTATAGTCCCAGGTTTGGGCATAACTGACATAAGCCCGCTTCCATATATGGATATATATCTATGACTGACACTAACTGACATCACGTAGTGACACCAGGACAGCAGCCAACGGTATAAAGGCGACGGAACTCCCTGCTTAATGCAGATACATCAGCGACCTCGAGCGACATTACTGCTTGTTTCCCTGTCAAAACCTGGCAACACCGGTTAACGTCATAACCCTGCGACCCATGAAACCATAGAGAGAGGAACCGCACCAAGTTTGTCCTCAAAAAAGAGCCTTTAATATCATTGTTATCATTCTTCTCATTACATGAATGATTATCTGACAGAATGCAGCGGGTTTTGAGGTCTCGGTGGTTTGTGGGCGGGGTGGGGGTGTCTGTGGGAACGGGTCTGGGTCTGTTAGTGTCTGCTTTAAGGGAGAAGAAGCAGGAGAAACATCAGGAGGAGGACACACACCTCCATGGTCTCCTGTGTCACCTCCCTGTCGTCCCCATACCCAGTGTAGAGGCCTCCTCCACCGACCTGACGGTCAGTACGTTTATTATGCTGTAAATGCACTAGTTAGTGGTCACTCATCACTGTCAACACACTGTTTCCTCATTACTGTAGTCAGTGTAGACCAGGGGTCAGAGAGAGAGACCAAGCAGGGACCTCCAATACATTATGTTGTTACATAAAAGCTTTCCATGTAACTTGATCCTATGGAGCTTCTCTGTCTTCTTCTTAAAGGGCTACATGTTATCCTCTTAACAATCATTGTAAAATCCTACCTCTGTACTATTTGCAAACTGTTTATTATTATCATTCAATCAATCAATCAAGCAATCTTCTATGGTGCTTACCTGTCTTCTATGGTGCTTCCTATGGTGCTTACCTGTCTTCTATGGTGCTTCCTATGGTGCTTACCTGTCTTCTATGGTGCTTCCTATGGTGCTTACCTGTCTTCTATGTATGGTGCTTCCTATGGTGCTTACCTGTCTTCTATGTATGGTGCTTCCTATGGTGCTTACCTGTCTTCTATGTATGGTGCTTCCTATGGTGCTTACCTGTCTTCTATGTATGGTGCTTCCTATGGTGCTTACCTGTCTTCTATGTATGGTGCTTCCTATGGTGCTTACCTGTCTTCTATGTATGGTGCTTCCTATGGTGCTTACCTGTCTTCTACGTATGGTGCTTCCTATGGTGCTTTCCTGTCTTCTATGGTGCTTCCTATGGTGCTTAAAATTGAACGCTGTTTCTCCACGCTTAGTTCTGAGTCTGGGTTCAGAACGCAGACCTCTCCCAGATGACCTGAGAGGTCTGGATGGTTCATGATTTCACAAGAAAATGTAATGACCCTAAACAGTTTTCTGTTTGCTACAATATCAGTGGTTTCCAAACTTTGTCATCATGTCAAGGTAACCTAAATTATATGTATTATTTGGCCGTAGACCCCATCTCCAAATATTTCGTTCCAGGGACCCCCCAGAAGCAAAGATTTGAGTTACAAATGTTCACTTAAAAATATATATTTATATTCATAGATTTGCACAAATACAGGTAGCCAGTGTAAAGATCTTAGAGCTGGAGTGATATGCTCCACTTTCTTGGTATCAGTAAAGTTCACTTTCAGTGTGTGCAATTACCGGTAATTAATATTTCTTTATTTATATCAGAAGCAGTTTGGTTTGAATATAATGGTCATTATTATGGTCTGTGTTTCAGGCGTACCAGGGGGGCACACCTGTACCAGGCGGGGCGGTAGCGAAGTACGGCTTCCCCTCATTGGCCAACGTCAAGACCAGAGAGTCCTATGTCACTTCCTATGACCCCCGCACCCGCACGGCATCCTGGGTAATAGAGCAGCTGAACTCCTCCTCCATCACTGGACCTTCAAACAGGAACAACTGTAACTTCAAAGAAGATGACAGGTGATGATTATTAGTATTAGTGTTGTTGTTAATAATAATAGTAGTAATAATATTCCATTAAACAGTTTAACTTAACCCCTTCAATCCGGGAACACATCTACACATGTCTTCTAAATAATCTAAAAACTGGTTTCTGAAAAACGTATGTTGCTGTATCAGTGGTGCTCAAACTATTTCATGTTAAGGACCTCCCAAAATTATATGTATTTGCCTGCGGAGTGCGGACCCCAGCCAAATACATATTTTGTTCCAGGGACCCCCAGAAGCAAAGATTTGAGTTGTAAATGTTCGCTTTAAAAAGTATATATTCAAAGTTTTGCACACATTTTCACGATTTTTCTAAAAAAATAGCAGATCTACAAGATCATAGCGCGGCACCGAGTGCCGCACTATGAGCTTGTAGATCTGCTATTTTTTTAATAGCCAAAGAAATCTAAAAATGACACGGATGCCGCGTTCCCGGTCTTAATGGGTTAAACATTTTAACTTAAGAAAGCTCTCTTCTATTGGTGGATGTTCTGTGCGGTTCTCTTCTATTGGTGGATGTTCTGTGCGGTTCTCTTCTATTGGTGGATGTTCTGTGCGGTTCTCTTCTATTGGTGGCTGATATTTATGCGGTTTGATTCCCAGCGTTCACGTGTACCACCGATCGACCAACGCAGACTATAAGGGGAGTGGCTTTGACAGAGGTCACCTGGCTGCAGCAGGCAATCACAAGTGGAACCAAAAGGCCATGGACGACACCTTCTACCTGAGCAACGTCTCACCACAGGTACTGTAATAATACCAGGGACGCACCATTATATTGGCTGCATATTGGTATCGGACGATATTTGCCTCATTGACTGCCATCGTTGTATTGGCAAATAATAATAATAATGAATAATACATTCACCGATGGCAGTAGCCGATATTTATCTGTTGGGATGCATCGGGTTTTCGCTGGTTATGTTGGTGTGTTTTTACCTCCAGACCAGATTTTTATAATGAAGATTTATTTGTTTCCCCGGCACAAAATGTGGAATGAATAAAATAAACAAATATTTAGACTCCGCTACATTTCTAAGAAGGGAGTGTGGTTCGACTAAAACTATGACGAAAAACTCGTTGACTACCTTTTTTCACTGATGAAGATTAAATAAAAACTAAGCTATGATGACTAAAACTAGACTAAATATATTGACAATTTCGTCAACAAATAAAAAAGTGAGGGACTAGTGGAGAAGAGATCCAGTAGAACTAGAAGACAAGACATTTTATGTTTGGTTGCGCTCAGGTGTTGCTCTGAAAATAGCACATCTACAAGCTCACAACGCGTCGCTGTGAGCTTGTAGATCGTCTATTTTCATCATGCAACCAAGTGTAAGATCAGCCATTACGACGCCATCAAGGCACCGCCAACATACATTTTTAGTAGACTAAATCAAATGTAGATTTAGTCTACTACAATCTTATGATATTTAGTCGACTAAAGCTAGACTAAAAAACTAAAACATTTCAGATGACTAAAATATGACTAAATGGAATTTTATTCAAAAGACTATTACTAAAACAAAATCAAAAGTTGCTGTCAAAATCAACACTGGTGTGGTTGTACTGGTGTGACCACACACAGTGATGCATTGATACACACACACACCATAATAACAGTCATCCTCTCCTCTGCTCTAGAATCCTCATATGAACCAGAAGGCATGGAACAATCTGGAGCAAATGTGTCATTCACTGACCACACGTTACCGCAATGTTTACGTCTGCACCGGACCGCTGTACCTGCCCAGGTATAGTACACCTACAGTACACACCTGGAATGAACTGAAACCTAGTGAATTTAAATCATTAGCGAGGTTTGGATAAAGGTTGATTGATGTTGTTGTTCATGACTGCTTTGTGTGTGTGTGTGTGTTTATGTTTGGTGTGTGTGTGTGTGTGTGTGTGTGTGTGTGTGTGTGTGTGTGTGTGTGTGTGCGCGTGTGCGTGTGTGTGTGTGTGTAGACAGGAGCCTGATGGGAAGCTGTATGTGAAGTACCAGGTGTTGGGACGAAACCACGTTGCCGTGCCAACACACTTCTTCAAGGTAGGTCTCCTGTTTTTATGGCCTCTTTCCACTAGGCCTGTGACGATCATGACATTTTACTTGACCGTTAATTGTCGCACAAACAATTGCGATTAACAATTTCATTGTGTGTTCTTGGCATTGAACATTGGGACATATGAATGAAAATTACATTTCAGTTTGCCTTTTAGGCTTTGTAAAAAATATATATAAATGAACTACAAATAACTTAAATATAAGTTTTCTTTGTTCTTTGTTGTTTGTTTTTTTTACAACATATGGGTCAAAACATCAGTAAATATACTTAAAGTACCAAAAGTAAAAGTACTAAAATGTTTGAAAATAGCCTATGTATAAAATAGGGCTAAAGTGGTTAACCGTTAATGTATGTTTTATAATATAATAATTTATATCTACAAAGTAACTAGTAACTAAAGTTTTCAAATAATTGTAGTGGACCACAGTACAATATTTTCCTCAGAGATGTAGTGGAGTAAAAGTATTGAAAATTGGCAATACTCCACTAAAGTAAAAAATACCTAAAAGTACAGTACTTCAGTAAATGTACTTAGTTACTTTACACCACTGGTAATCAGTGGTCTAGGACTCTTCCATTTGAACTCATAATAAAAAAGGCATAACTAATGCCATTATCATGAATTATTACTATTTGTTTATCGTGTCCAGGTGTTGATTTTGGAGGGGTCAAACGGGGTGGAGCTTCGTTCCTACATCATGCCCAACTCGCCCGTCGACGAGAAGACCCCGCTGGAGCGCTTTCTGGTTCCCATAGACACCATCGAGAGAGCTTCAGGACTGCTGTTTGTGCCAAACATCATGAAGAGAACCAACACCCTGCAGGCCATCACTGCTAAATAAAAAACTACGAATCCCAGCCACCATCATCCCCACCATCACATAAGACTACAAATCCATCCATTTCAGATGCCCTGGACCGAGCACGACCGTACCCGAGGGACAAGTCAATATTTTGGACCCGGCTCGGTTCTCGGTTCGGGTCTTTGGTTGCCGGGCAGACCCGTGCCACCCTCTACACCTGGGGTTTTCAATGTTTTTCAGGCCAAGGACCCCCTAGCTGAGAGAGAGATGAGGCAGGGACCCCCCCATTACATATTGGATTCATGTTGAATGTGTTTTCAGACATTTAGCCACTTAATCCTTCAATACGTTGTAAACTTGACCTTTGGCTCTGTACTTGGTCCGCTCTTTTTTTCCCTGTACACCAAGAGCTATTTGCCGAAAATAGCCGATCTACAAGCTCACAACGCCTCGCAGTGTGAGGCGTTGTGAGCTTGTAGATCTGCTATTTTCGGCAAATGTAAGAATAGGGATGATAAGGTTCAAGTGGTTAGTGTAAAAAAAAGTCCCCGTATAACAACAATCTGGCTCCGAACAGAAAGGTAATGTGTGTGTGTGTGTGTGTGTGTGTGTGTGTGTGTGTGTGTGTGTGTGTGTGTGTGTGTGTGTGTGTGTGTGTGTGTGTGTGTGTGTGGGTGGGTGGGTGGGTGGGTGGGTGGGTGGGTGGGTGTGTGTCTGGGTGTGACCTTGGACGATCAACTGTCGTTCTCGGTTAACATCGCATCAGTGACACGGTCCTGCAGATTCCTCCTCTACAACATCAGGAGGATTCGCCCCTTCCTCACGGAGAAGGCAACCCAGGTGCTCATCCAGGCTCTTGTAATCTCCCGCCTGGACTACTGCAACTCCCTCCTTGCTGGTGCTCCGGCATCAGCCATCAGACCTCTGGAGCTTGTTCAGAAAGCTGCGGCTCGTCTGGTGTTCAACCGCCCCAAGTTCTCCCACACAACCATCCTTCTCCGTTCTCTGCACTGGCTCCCCGTAGCGGCTCGCATTCAGTTTAAAACCCTGGTGCTAGCCTATAGGGCAGTGAAAGGAACAGCTCCTTCTTACCTCCGGGCTATGGTCGTTGCCTACACCCCTGCCCGACCACTTCGGTCTGCCACCTCGGGGCGACTGATTGCCTCGTCACTCAAGGGTCCTTCTGGTCGATCGACACGGTCACGACTTTTTTCTGTTCTGGCCCCACAGTGGAATGAACTTCCCACTGATGTCGGGACAGCAGAGTCACTGCCCATCTTTCGCCGCAGGCTGAAAACCCACCTCTTCAGGAAACACTACCCTTCCTCTTTGCCTGGCCTACTTGTTGTTAACTAGTTGTACGAACTCTTGTTTTATTTTTGTATTGTTTTATTGGATCTTGTTTAGTCGATACACTTATTTGTTTTAGCTCGTGCTCATTCGATTTTGCTATTTTGTCTCATCTGTTTAAGAAAGTAGGTAGCTGATATATTGCACTTTTACCTTAGCGCTAGGTATACTCTTGGTTGCTTGTTTTTGCAGGAAATGCACTTAAGACTTCTGGTGATTAGTAGTTTCGTTCCCTACCTATGTTGAATGCACTTATTGTAAGTCGCTTTGGATAAAAGCGTCTGCTAAATGACTGTAATGTAATGTCGGCTCCTTGACACGGTACACTCTACCGCTGCAGAACGCCAGAGAGGCCAAGATCCTACCGGAACTTTGGGGACGGAATCTGTAAAATACTGGATGAGAAACTACAGAAGTACTACAGAGAGAACGGTACGAGAGGAATGGAATGAATAGAGGATGAATGGACGGGATAAAACATGTGCAGTAGTACCTGGGCAATGTATTGATTATTATATTGATTTTGTTATACGGTATATGAGACTAGATGTTGTGTAGGATTTAGTGTCGTCTGTTCCTGGTTTTACACTTACAGTAGTCACACTATGTACACACAGACAGAAGAGGTAATGAACACATTGACACAGATTTTTTGTACATGTAATCACTGATTCTCTCTCTCTCTCTCTCTCTCTCTCTCTCTCTCTCTCTCTCTCTCTCTCTCTCTCTCTCTCTCTCCAGTCTTCTCACAGCCTATGAACAATGCAGGAGTGAAGCAGAGAAAGAGAAACTCCTCTCTTCTATCCGATACGGGAAACTCAAAAGGTTTGCAGGATTAATTTTTGATTCAATTCCATTGTTATGCTTTGTGCTGCATTGTATTATAATTTATTTGTTTGACAATACAGTCCTTCTGTGCGTTCCTACAATTCCCATGAAGCATTTTGTGAACAAGCTGGCACGCCCATAATGTATGGTCTTTAGGCTCAGAGTAGGGCTGGGAAAATTAACCGAAAATATGTCGGAACCGATAGTTAGAACCAATAACCGACTTATAAACGAATAATCGAGAAGCAGGTAAGGAAACAGTGTCCTACTGTAGATGATGTAAGATGTTGTCAAGTTTGGCAGCCATGTGGCTTGACCATGCACACCTCAACATTAAGCTTGTTACTTTTGTGTTTTGGTTTTTCAGGAACGTCGGGCCAGCTCTGAGCAGGACGGTCTACCAACTGTACAGTACCCAAGGACCACTGTCATAAACACACACACACACACACACACACACACACACACACACACACACACACACACACACACACACACACACACACACACACACACACACACACACACACACACACACATACACATACACATACACACACACACACAAAGATAAAGACACACACATACTACTTGTACATTGACTTATACACAAACACCCACACATAAAGGAAAAGGCTGCCGTCATTTATTTAGTTTGCACATTTTTTTCTTATTGTCAACACACTTTTGCCTACGAAAAGGACAAAGATCTACTTGCCGATGCTGTTGCTGTCACCATGGGGTCTCAGCAAGGCTGGGGTAGCCCATAGGTGACCAAGTATGGTGTGACTGTGGCCACTGGCCACACACATTATGTGATGATGGAGCAGAGCAGATATAAGAACATTGGCGCCAAGCTGGTGCAGGACGTGGCCAACAACACCAACGAGGAGGCTGGTGATGGCACGGCCACGGACATGGCACGGTCCCTGGCACGTGCCATCATCGCCAAGGAGGGCTTTGACACAGCCATCCTGGTGGAGATCCGTCATGGCGTCATGATGATGGCTGTGGATGCTGTGATCAACCTGCTGAAGAAGCTGTCCAAGCCTGTCACAACCCCAGAGGAGATTGCACAAGTTGCCACAATCTCAGCCAATGGTGATGTAGAGATCGGACATCATCTCTAATGCCATGAAACAAAAGTACCAAATTTAGTTTTTCTAAAAAGTATGGCCAGTGGCAGTCATAGAACTCTGCTGCCCAGAGCATGTACATTTGAATATTTACTCTCAAGTCTTAAACCACTTAAACCTTATACCAGTGGTTCTCAAACTTTTTCATGTCAAGGACCCCCACATTGACACTTATTAGCCCACGGACCCCCATTTGAAAAGATATGCCAGGGACCCCCATAAGAGAAGAGTTTTACGGCTCTAGCAGTGATTCTCAGCCATTTTAATGTCAAGGACCCCCAATTTGACATGCATTAGGCTACGGACCCCCGTTTAATGGCATTTCTATCTCTGGGACCCCAATTTATATTGTAAAATCAATGTTAATTCAACTCAGAGTGTACAAATCGGGTCCATTTGATTCCGTTTCTACACTCTCAGAGTTACAGACCCATAAGAGTCCATTTGGTTCCTAACTATCCATCATTTAGCTGGGGGCCCCCTGGAACTCCCTCAAGGACCCCACTTTGAAAACCAATGCCTTATACGGTACATGGTAGTATGTTAATAGTTAAAATAGCAGATCTACAAGCCCACAAAGCGCTACCTTGCAATGCATTGTGAGCTTGTAGATCTGCTATTTTTGCCAAATGTTCACCTATTTTCGACAAACGTTTGCCTATTTTTGACATACACATTTTTTTGCCTAATGTTAATCAATTGTTTTTGCCAAATGTTCGTCTATTTGTGCCTATTATGACATGGCCAGGAAAGGGACGATAGGGTTGATATGGTTAATGAACGTTGAACATTACAGTGACCGTTTATAGCAGTGATGATTTATGCTGAACTAAGGACCAGTTCCTGTGATAACGGAATGGACTGCAGTTCTATGACGTTTGTACATGAGCTACACCTGGTGTTGGGCTACAAGGACCATACTTGAAAAGCATGTTTTGATCTGGGTCTTTTTTTGCAGACCAGTCTTCATTTCTTTAAACTCCATCACCTAACAAATTATCCCCTCAAACACTAGTAGATTTACATTTTGCACCAAGAGTTAACAGTGGTGTTTGTACGGTCCATGTAAATCTCAAAATGCTGCTTTATTTTGTATATTGTTTTCTACTGAAGAAGAAGAATGAAGAAGAAGAATGAAGAATTGCCACAATTGGCGTTGGAAAAAATAAAGTGTTTAATTTTGAATAGCATACACTGTATGCATTTGGGCGTATGGTTTATGCTTCCATGTCAATCTGAAAATAGTAGCTATAAGTTAAGGCCAGTCCACACCAATGCAACTTCTTGCAACTCCTTGTAGTCAGGGAATATTATCAGAATAATGTCAAATCTTGGAATAAATTCCTTACCAAGAAATGTCTTCACCAATGTGTTTGTAAAGGATCCCTCTTTAGTTGTAGCTACAGGGACACATTAAAGAGACATACCCACCTATCAAAAGGTAATTACTGATATGAGCCAAAGAAATGTTTCAAATTCAAAAGGTTAATATCTTTCACATTGCCCTATCATGATTCATGACCTACTGTACTACTGCAATTCTTTGTTTTGGTAAAACATAGTATTTGAGAACACAGCAATTAATTCAACGCAACACCCCCCATCTATATACCCCTAACTCGTCTCTTATTTTCTTGTGTAAAGGCCAGACCGCACCAATGCAACTCCTTGCAACTGCCATTGGGGATAATGGTTGCAAGTAGTTGCTTGTTGCAATAGTCAGGGGATATTAAAAATATCTTGGAATAAATTCCTTACCAAGAAATGTCTTCACCAATGTGTTTGTAAAAGTGTCTAGTAACACATCTCATAAAGACTGAAATGCAGTTTCCCTAGGTGAATTTTTGACAGCTGCTGAAAGTTGGAGAACCCACCATAACCTTATGCGGGGGAAACATAAAAGTTTTATTCTGTTTTAAGTAACATGTGAGGGGTCAAACTAGGGTGTTTTTATGATTCTGAATCCATTGCAAGCATTTGTTTTGCACCAAAACCACTCCTTGGGCTAAAAACGGCCATAGCCAACCTTTTCCAGGTAATTTTTTGTGTAAAAAGCCCATTGAGATTGGGGCGTTTTTAATCCCTAACGTTTTAAATCCCATGCAACTTTGCATTCACACTATTGTTTATTTGATTTTATCTTATTTTATGTATTTATTTATTTTTCGCATTCTACTAGTTTAACAAATACATGCACTTCTCACTGGAAAAGATTGACACAGTGAGGCTTGGAAAGGGAAAGCTAGTGATTATTATGGGTTATTCAGAGGTTTGAGAGTGTTTTTAATGAATGGTTCCTTGTTTTCCTTCCAGAATACAGTAGCATTATGCTTGCATATTGTCTGTTGCTTTGCTGTCAAAGCACATGAGGTGTTGACCGTTCTGCTGTAGAACAGAGAGTTACTGTAGTCCATTTCCTCCTTGAATGCTGACCTTTTATTAAGTTGTAATTATACACTAGGAGGTAAGAGACTGTACAATGAAATATTATAAGCCTATACAATTTGGTCTGTATATAGTCTAGGACCTGGCTAAGATATGTATGCACTTAATTTAGGAGAGAATATCTCAACTGTTCTTGGCTAATATGACCCCAGGGAACTAATTCTCTATCCGGGACGAAATACCCTAAATTGACCACGCCCTTTTTAAAATGACCATAACCGGAGCACTATTTCCAACATGGTAAACCGTTGGAGCTGCAGATATACTGAGTTGCTCAAAATGTTCATAATACTTATGTTTAGGGAAACATAGTAAAGTGTAACATTTCTAATTTGATATTTTATGACAGAACAGCCACTGTTATTGAAACAATAGAATGATTTAAGAGTAGAACTCATTCCTAATGATATACAGCTACAGCTAGTACAGTATGTGCAACAATGCTCAGCATAAAATGTAATACTATATAGTATTACTATATACTGACCATCTTAATCCAGCCCGCCAAGTCCTCAAAGAAAAACTAAATGCCCCCCCATCCATCAGCATTCTTCCATCCGTATGTACTCAAATGTTTTATGTTTATAATGTAACAGTGAAACAGTCAACCTTGAGTCCATATTTAAAACCTAATGCAATGTGTTTGATCAGTGACCTATGGAGTGGTGCATATCAGACAAGATAAGATACTGTATAAATTTATAGGCTCATTTAAAAGTTGATACGGCATTGACGTGGATTGTTTTATGCAAGTTATCTTTTTATTGTAAGGCCAGAGTACACCAGAGTGATACAGTACAGCTGTAAAAAAAAAAAACGGAACATTATTGTTGTGAAGACAAGTACCTTATTGTAGTAAGGTAGGCTACTGTCTACCAAATTCATGCAGTTGTAACATAATTCAGCACCATGTGTTTCACGTTTCAATTCAATTGTACAATGTGTGGCAGTTCACTCACTTTATCGAAGTCAGTATAAACTCCTGGAAATAAATCTTGCTCACCCCTGGGCTAGTATGATATCATACTAGTCAAAGGTGTATAGAGTTGTTTACAATATGTTTATATCACATTATGGTCTTGGTGTTACAACAGCAACAACCTTACTGGCACCTGCACGATCCAGTAAGGTTCACAAGTCTTAGTAATGGAGTCCCAGTACCAGCACAGCTGGAAATCTGGGATATTTTGTTGGACGGAGGTTGTCTGATCCAATAGAATGGTCTGAAGCAGTTTTTACATGCTGAATGAGTGTGTGTGTGTGTGTGTGTGTGTGTGTGTGTGTGTGTGTGTGTGTGTGTGTGTGTGTGTGTGTGTGTGTGTGTGTGTGGTGCAGTATGTATCAGTTATTGCAGAGCTGTTCTGTTGTTGTAGTAACACCAAGACAAATTCCTAGCAACCATTTGTTGTTTAGCAATTAACTTTTCTGATTCTAATTTAAACATAATATGTTCAAATTCCATACACCTTTGACTATGATAGTGTTCAATGCATGCTGAGCATTGATGTGCATAGTGTACTGGCTGTTGCTGTATACTTTGGGTTCTATAGTCATATTATATTGTTTCAATAAAATGACTTGTTTTCTCCAGTTTGATCTTAATTTGATCTCATTCCTACAACTACTGTATACACTCAATCTGGATGAAACTTACATCCAGATTACATAACATGTTTGGTATAGTGGCCATTTTTGTAATAATTATGTCAGAGTGATCTAGATGGATTCAATCATAAATATGAGCATTCCAATGTGTTTCTAATGCTCAAAAAGCATAAAGTAGACACCAAGTTTGCCAAAAATGACAAAGATTAAGGTAAGTAAAACACATTTTTAAAACTAATATTTCTTTGAAATATGTAAAATAGAGGTCCAGCCACACCCAGTCATAAAGATAAGCATTCCAACATGTTTCTAATTGTCAAAAAAACATGATTTAGACACCAAGTTTGCATTTATAGCTCATCTGGTTCAAAAGTTATAGACAAAACCGTTTTTTAGCTGTTCTGTCATAACATTTCAAATTAGAAATATTGCACTTTTCTATGTTTCCCTAAACATAAGTATTCTGGACATTTTGAGCACCTCAGTAAATCTGTAGCTCCAACGGTTTAGCAGATAGAGCCATGTTGGAAGTAGTGCACCGGTTATGGTCATTTTAAAAAGGGCATGGTCATTTTCGGGTATTTCGTCCCGGATAGAGAATTAGTCAAAGTTCCTAAGTTGTTCCCTGGGGTCATATTAGCCAAGAACAGTTGAGATATTCTCTCCTAAATGAAGTGCATACATATCTTCAGACATGCAAAAGTGTCACTTTTCAGCTACAGTCACCTTTTTGAACCCAAATAGGGCAATTGTGTGACACCTGACCCGAAAGAAAACAACATGTTGTCACCTTTTTCACCTCGGGGCTGTTTGCATGCCTGTATCTTAGCCAGGTCCTCTACTAATACCTATAAATGCTTTTCTATTCCATGTAAACCAACAGCAAGTGCCTAAAAGTGGGTATAATTTGAAACTTGTGTGTTCTGAGCTTTTTCATCTGGACCATGTACATAACACAGCTATAAATTACTGTAGTGGGGGGGGGTTGTTTCCAAAGACACAATAGTTCAGTCAAACAATCTCATATGGTGACATATGCATGTAAATTAGACTAATGATTATATATCAGAAACTGATTCCCTGGGATATACATATTTCAAAAATGATGGCAGATGCATCATGCCTATTAAAAAAACTATTGTGCAATGTAGAACATTTACTGTCTAAAGTATCAACTATAGGCTACACTTGATAGGATGAAAGGCAACTCAGAAGATGCATTTGTGTCCCCTGACAGTTAAAGCTGTTAAACCAAAGGTCCAGTCGACTGTACCACTGTCCTGTCCACTGAGGTCACAATACTGAATGGAATTCATTCATCATTCAATTTGACAATGCTGCTGGTAAAATATGTAGGAACTTAATCTTGTTTCCTGAAATAACACACAATGAATAATTCCATGAACACTTCAGGTGCAACTGAAGTGAGGGGACAAAAAAATTATAATGCAGATGTCAAGCAATGACACAACAGCTACTGTACACTGAATTGGCCACCAGATGTCAACCTTGTGTAATTTTCAGGTTTCCTCTTTATTATGATCAAGCTCACCTGTCTTGCCATGACTTATTTGTAATCCTAGAGGATATTAGAGTGTTTCACTATAATATATGAGCTCACTGGAGTCTGGAGGAAGTGGAGAGAGTGTGGAACTAGTGAGAAAGTCGAGATATTTTACTAAAATACACATGTTCTGCCATACTCTACCCCAAATAAATACCCCTGATTATCTTGTAACCTTGTGTCACCACCACCAGGCTTTTCCACAGGAAATGATGGTGTAGTGTGAGAGTCCAGCTGTACAACGTTCAACCACAAGCTGAACCTGTTTGTGCTACACATACACTGTCTCTTTAAAACCACTGCCTCCTGCAAACATCCAGGAAGTCCCTCCCTTTGTCTCTCCCACTTTTCTTCAGAAGAAACAAAACTCAGAGCTGTTGTGTGTTTCTCTCTCAGTCTCTCTTCAGAGTAAACCAGAGTGTTGTGTGTTTTCTCTCAGTGTGAGTGTGGTTGTCAGTCAAATGGCAGAACAGCAGGAGAAGCAACAGACATGTGAGCTGGACCAGGACCAGTTCTGCTGTTCTGTCTGTCTGGACCTTCTAAAGGAACCAGTGACTCTACAGTGTGGACACAGTTACTGTAGAAGCTGTATTGAGGGTTACTGGGACCAGTATGAGGAGACTGGAGTCTACAGCTGTCCCCAGTGCAGAGAGAGCTTCAGTCCCAGACCTGTTCTGAGGAAGAACACCTTGCTGGCTGAGGTGAGATGACCTTACACGTTACAACCACACATTAAACTACATGTTCTGCTACACAAAACTCCTTGTTGACTATTGTGATAGATGGTAGTTATACTATATGTTGGTTATTTACTACACGTTATGTTATGTATGTTGATATTGTCCACAAATACTAAGAATATTATTTAGATAGCATGTTAGACCAGTGGTTCTCAAAGTGGAGTCTGGGGACCCCCAGGGGTCCATGAGGGGGTTCCACCTGGGGACCCCAATAAAATGTGTTAATAGAGCATCACAGTCTGTTTAACCACTGTAACCCTATACATCAGCTATTTGAAAATTGCTGATCTACAAGCTCACAATGCATCACAACACGATATGCAATCTTTTTAAACATTTTAACAACATAAATCTTCTGTGGGGGTCCCTGGCACAAAATATTTTCAGATGGGGGTTCGTGGACAAATACATATTGATTTGGGGGTCCTTGACATGAAAAGGTTTGAGAACCACTCAAACCACGCAAAGACCCAAATTCGAATCTGACTCCTGGTCTTGTCACACTTTAGTCTAGTTTAGTTTAGTTTAGTTTAGTTTAGTTTATTAGCACATTGAAACAGATGCTAGGTGTTATATTATCTTAGTTTCTTTGCAGTCTACAGTACTTACCTTATGCTGTCATTTTGTTGACTAGGGTAATTTACTCTGATCTTTGACTGTGTTAGTCACTGGTTAATCATTAAACTCTAGCGTCCCTATTCTTGCCATGTCATTCATCTTCTAGTTCTAACAGAGTCTACTAAATGCTTACATTTTTACAACATACTGTAAATAAATCAACTTCATGGAATGCAAAGTTCAGAACCACAGTGTTCAGATAATGTTACAATGATCTTACTAGATGAACTAATACCTGTAATGTCTCACTGTGTTTATCACCATGAACCTCACAATGACTGTGTTGTATTTGTCATCAGTGAGTGACCTCCCCTCCTCTTCTCTTTACTTCCAGCTTGTGATGAAGTTGAGCAGTACAGGAGGTCAGCAGTCTTCTGTCTCTGCTGCTCTGCTGTACGCCGGTCCAGCAGACGTGGCATGTGATTTCTGCACCGGAGCCAGACGTCACAAAGCTCTCATGTCTTGTCTGGCGTGTCTGGCCTCTTACTGTGAGACTCACCTCCAGCCTCACTACAATGTCCCTGTGTTGAAGAAGCACAAGCTGGTCCCAGCCACCAACAAACTGCAGGAGAAGATGTGCTCCAGTCATGACAAGCTGATGGAGGTGTTCTGTCGCACAGACCGCCAGTGTATCTGCTATCTGTGCCTCATGGATGAACATAAGGGCCATGACACGGTGTCAGCTGCTGCAGAGAAGGCAGAGAAACAGGTAGGACCACGATCACTTGAAGATAAATCATAAGAGAGATAATGTTTTAAAGATAGAAGCAGAACTTAATGACCATGTCAGAGACATTAAAAGCACAAACCAGGGTGTTGTAAAAAAAAAATATTAAAGGATGAAGTACACTCCTTTTGGACCCAATGAAAAACAGACGCAATTGATCACTTTTCATATGGTAACCCATTCAATCTGGGAACCCATCTCTGTCATTTTAGATGTCTTTGTCTATTCAAAAATAGCAGATGCACATGCTCATAGCGTGGCACCGAGTGCAGCGCTATGAGCTTGTAGATCTGCTCATTTTGAAAAATCGTGAAGATTTGTGCAAATCTTTGAATACATATTTCTTAAAGCGAACATTTGTAACTGTCAAATGTCTCAACAAATGTCTTAATTATCTGAAAAACTATCGTTGCTATATCAGTGGCACTCAAACCTTTTCTTGTCAAGGACTCCCCAAAATGTTGTTTTAGGTCGCCGATCCCCACCAAAATATGTTGTTCCAGGGACCCCCAGAAGCAAAGAATTGAGTTAACATTTTTGTTTCAAAAAATGTATTCAAAGATTTGAACAAATGTTAAAGATTTTTCTAAAATAGCAAGCTTGTAGATCTGCTATTTTTTAATAGCCAAGTTATAAAAATAATTGTTATAGCTAAAATCTAAAATGACACAGATGCGTTCCCAGATTGAATGAGTTAATTCATCTTGCCCCTGCAAAAGTGTATTTTGAGGAAGTTACAAAGTTGATTTAAGATGATGTGTGGATCCAAATCTCACTTGTTTTTACCTCGTATCCTGTGTATGAGTTCTCTTTCTCCTGATTGGATAGAATTGGTATCCCGACTTGAAAATGTGCTTTGTTTACAAGCCAAACTGTCTCTTCCTGTTTCTTAAAGAAACAGCTGGTGACAATGCAGGAGGAAGTCCAGCAGAAGATCCAGGAGAAAAAGAAGGAGCTGAAAGTCCTGAGACGGGTCATGGAGGCCCTGAACGTGAGCTGATGTTATGATAATAGTTCTTGTTCTTGTGTTTACTGTGATGCTACTGTATATGGATGAGACAGTGCCTTGTGTCATCAGAAGCACTAAAGAAGTGGTTCTCAAGCCTTTTCATGTCAAGGACCCCCAATTAATATGTATTTGGCTGCAAATATTTATGTGCCAGCAATCCACATATATGATTTGTGTTGTTAAAATGTTACAAAGTTATTCAAATGTTTTCACATTCTATCAAGATGTTCTTGAAAATAGCAGATCTACAAGCTCACAACGCATCACGACGTTCGCCATGTGTTGTGAACTTGTAGAATTTTAGGCTATTTTAAGTGGTTAAACAGATTATTATTTTTTGGTTGGTTAAACAGATGTTGATGGTATATTAACATATTTTTGGGGGGACCCCCTGGAACCCCCTGAAGGACCCCTGGGGGTCCCTGCACTAAAGTACCCAGAATGACAGTAAAGAACAGTGACAGTAAAGAATCCATCATATCATGGAACTTCTGGAATGGCCAACAATACTTATGTTGTGACTGAATGTATTCCCCACAAAGTTCTACGCTTACATGAGAACTTATAACTAAGAGTTTCTTTCTTCCTTTCGGCATGTGCGTGTGCATGTGCGTGTGCGCGTGTGCCTGTGTGTGTGTGTGTGTGTTAAGCAGAGCTCTGCAGAAGCAGCAGTGGAGGCCAGTGACAGGATCTTCAGTGAGATGATGGTCTCCATTGAGAGAAAACGCAGTGAGCTTAAAGAACTGATCAGAGATCAGCAGCAGACTGCAGTGGCTCAGACTGAGGCTCTCCTGAGGCAGCTGGAGGACCACATGGAGCAGCTGGAGAGGAGACATGCTGACCTGGAGGAGCTGTCCAACACTGATGACATCATCACTTTCATTCAGGTTCCACACATGGCATTTTACTGTTTGGTTTTGAATCATTTAGGAGAAATCAGCTTCATATTTCATCTCTTTCATCTCATTCCATCATGTCATATTATTATTACATCATAGTATATTACATAACATGACATTATTAATGATGGTAGTTACTAATACTAATATAGTTCTAGTATACAGTAGTTGTACAGACCATAATAATATTGTCAGAATTAGGCCTGTCACAATTATTACATAATTACCTAATCACAATTATTTGAGATAATCACAATTATTTTCCACAATTGTCATAATTGTAAACATTTTCCAAAAATAGCAGATCTACAAGATCAGCTTCTGAGCTTGTAGATTGTCTATTTCCACTATTTTGTCAAATATTTTGAAAGTATAAAATTATTCAATATCTGCCCTGTACAATTTGTGTTCATAGATTGGAACGGAAATGTATATTTTTATTTATATATTCAATACCAAAAACACAATCACATTGTTAATCGCAATTATTTGCATGAGAATTAGAGACAAATTAAATCATCATTTGTGTGCGCGTGCGTGTGTGTGCGCGTGTGCGCGCGCGTGTGTGTGTGTGTGTGTGTGTGTGTGTGTGTGTGTGTGTGTGTGTGTGTGTGTGTGTGTGTGTGTGTGTGTGTGTGTCTGTGTGGTCAATGATGAACCAATTTATTGATCTCTTGGTTTAATGATCTTCCATCCCTGTCTATACTGGTTTACTTGTCTCTCTCCAGAGTTTCCAGTCTCTCTCCAGTTCCAGTGGATCTCCAGTCTCACCCAGTGTGGTCATCTGTCCTGTGAGGTCCTTCACATATGTGATTGATGTGGTGTCTGGTCTGAGAGACCAACTAGACAACATCCTGAAGACAACTTGGCCAGAGATATCAAAGAGAGGTGAGATTTAAATGTGTTTCTTGTTTTTCTAACCAGCCATCATAGTAAACATGGATTGATGAAGTCAGAAGGCAACTGGAGATATTTGAACTGGAGCAGACTGATGGTACACAGGTTGGCTGTCTGTCAGATTGGACAGAAACATTGAAGAATTTAAGCAAGAATATTCCTCAAAGGAGAGGTTAGGGTCAGATTTAAATGTCTTTATTGTGTTTTAACCGGCCCCTATACTGTACAGTATATTTCTAAGTTTTGAAACAGTTTGTACAGGTGGAAGTATGTCTGGGAAGGCTACTAAAGCCTGTAGTATGGGGGGCAATAAATTAGTGTGACCTGTGTTTCATGTCACCCGCTACAGTATATAAATGCACCATTTACCATTTTTTATTATTATTATATTTTTGTGTTCATTAAATGATCTTGAGGAGTTCTCTCTCCTGATTGGATGAAATTTGTAACCCACCTGAAAATGTATTATAAATGTAAAATGAGAGACAGGGAGACAGCTGTTACTGAACAAACACTATGTAAAGCAATGATGCTATAATAGCTTGAACGTTTTGACAAAACCCTTGGAACTTCAGTTTAATCCATTCTTCAGTATGATGTCATAATATGCTATATATGTGACTGTGCCTTTAAGAGAGCTACGTTATGACACTGCCGTAAAGCAGGTCTGTTGTTGTCTTTTACGTCAGTCGTATGTTGTGACCTCCTGTAGGCTCCATAGAGTTATAATATATCTAGAGGGCGGATTGCCCCGCCCCCCAGCTATTCATTTCTATTAAAGTGCTCAGTGGTGTTTTGAAGCACCCGGAAGTAAGAATAGGAACCAATATGGAACCAATATGAACCAATGGAATAGATCCATGGGTCATGACGCGTCGTGAGCATGCGCACAAAACGGGAGACGCACCCGCAGTAGCATTTAAGTGCATTCTCAGATTTGACCACCAGGCTTGGCCGCTTCACTGTTCTACCGTAGTTCTGGGGGCTTGGTAGGCTCACGCTGTATGTTTTACATGCCTGAAGTCAGCAGTAAAGTCTATTGGATTTGACCCTTTGTGTGGACATTGAAATCCTTTACAATGTCATGATGACCTTTACTGTTTTCTTGTGTCTCCAGTTGATGTTTTACATCCAGCGGAGCCTCAGACCAGAAAGGACTTTTTACAATGTGAGTCCATGTTGATGCAGGTTCTGAACGTTGAAGTTTCATTCTGATATGTTGTTATTTAAAGCTCTAATGAGTTTGATCTGAGAGACTAACTCTAAACACAATAAGGTTCATGAGGTTTGATTTTTCTTTTGTTGTGTGTTCTCACAGATTCCTCTCCTCTGTCTCTGGACATGAACACAATACACACACATCTCTCCCTGTCAGAGGAGAAGAGGAAGGTGACTTTTACACAACAACAACAACAACCTTACCCTCATCATGCAGAGAGATTTACTAAGTACGGTCAGGTGATGTGTACAGAGGGTCTGTCTGAACGTTGTTACTGGGAAGTAGAGTGGAGTGGTGAAGGGGTTCTTATAGCAGTCTGTTATAAAGACGTCAGCAGACAAACCCTCTTTGGATACAATGATAAATCCTGGTGTTTACAGTGCATTGATAAAAACTACAGTTTCATGCACAACAGTGTTAGCACTAAAGTGTCAGGGCCTTTCTCCTACAGATTGGGGGTGTACCTGGACCACAAGGCAGGTACTCTGTCCTTCTACAGTGTTTCTGACACAATGACCCTCCTACACACAGTTCAAACCACGTTCACACAACCTCTCTATCCAGGGATAAGGCTTGGATGGGGATATGGAGGTACAGCAGAGCTGTGTAAGACATGGTAGACATGTTAAGAATACTGATGATGATATTCAGTTGAAAGCTAAAGCTTGTGTAAGAATGATGTGTACAGTATACTACACCATCATGATCAATCAATCCATTGTGTTCCTCTCATTACATTTCTTTAATAAGCCTGCTGCAGACAATCATTATACAGTATGCCCTGTTATCTTGTTGATATTACTACAGAGCCCTCTGTCAGTCTGTGTAGATTGGTTCCCTACCTATGTTGAATGAACTTATTGTAAGTCGCTTTGGATAAAAGCGTCTGCTAAATGTAATGTAATGTAATACTAAATGTAGTGGTTCTCAAACTGTGGGTCTGCACATTTCTAAAGTGACAATTTAAGGACTTTTAAGACCTATTGAATACCTCTAAAATATTTAAATAAAACATGGCATTACTGCGTCAAAAGTAATCAACAAACTATGCTATAAAAACTGGTGAAACATTGGCCAAATATTACCTGACTTAGAGACAGAAAATGTGAAAATAGCTGATCTACATCCTCACAACGGTCCCCAGTTCAATTCAGATTTTTGGTGGGTCCCCAGTTCAAATATTATTTTGGGGGGTCCCCAGTTCAAATATTATTTTGGGGGGTCCCCAGTTCAAATATTATTTTGGGGGGTCCCCAGTTCAAATATTAGTTTGGGGGGTCCCCAGTTCAAATATTATTTTTGGTGGGTCCCAAGTTCAAATATAATTTTGGGGGGTCCCCAGTTCAAATAGGATTATTCTGGGAGGTCGCGGCCTGAAAAGTTTGAGAACCACTGGTGTAAGGTCTTACTCCTCAATGTGTCAATAGGGTATTGTGTGTCAACGGTTATTCGATTTAATCATTTATAAAAATATGTGTGTAAAAGTCAAACTTGTGTCTATGCTACATTGTTCCCTGCACAATGATAATAATTAAATATTATACATAGTGTAAATATAATGCTGAGTTTGCTTTTATTCACTTTCTATGTTTTACTAATTGAACACTTAAACAATTTAGCCAGTAATCTTCAATACATGTTCTATATACATGTACAGTAATTACTTTCCATCAGAGGCTTCCACACATAGATTCATAATGAATGACATCATTGACATGCCATATCATGGGTTAATGACTCATTAACTTTGGATTACAACTGGACTTTGTATCATTTATTACTTATTTTCCTGTTGCACAATGGTGAATGAACTGTCTCTTTTCTTCAGTCAGTTTATTAGAACTTCTTCAGCAAAATAGAAGACGTTTTCAAATTCACATCACTTCCTCAATAGTACAACAGACCAGTGGTGTAAAGTAACCAAGTACATGTACTCAAGTACTGTACTTAAGTACAATTCGGAGGTATTTTTACTTTACTGTAGTACTTCCCATTTTCAATACTAAACATTTTATTGGACAGAAATGTAAAAACAGCATGAGTACAGTCAAACACTTTGTCTAAAAGGATAACACCACAAAAGTCCTTGCGGTCTTGTTTCCATTGGGGTTCTAGGTACTGGGGGCATTGACCCTTTGACCATCTTAAAACTACATCCCATCACTCAAATACCCCTTAATTGCCTCTGAGATGTAGTGGAGAATTAATAGTCACTAAGTCAGTCAATAGGCTGTTGTTTATCTATAACCCAGTGGTTCTCAACCTGTTCAGGCGGTGACCCCCACAAATAATCATAATTGAACTGGTAACAGATTATAGGCCTTTAAATTGGTTAATTTAGCAAAGCGTTAAAACCGCACATTACAAAATACGGTAGCTGATCTGCAGTGAAGCTATTTTCGCTATTTTAAAATGGTTTTCAAAATAAAAATTAAGATAAGTCATAAGACGCCGTGCAAAATAGGGAATATGTTTGATAAAGTGAGTGATACAGACAGCACAGCTGTAAAAAATAAAATAGATAAAAAATAGGGGCGTCCGCTGGCCTGGCGGTCCAGGCGCATACCACATATGCTGGTAGTCCAGCTTGACAGCGTTTGGCGGGTTCGACTCCCGGTTCCGACGACCTTTGCTGTATGTCATCCCCCCCATCTCTCTCCCCATTTCCTGTCAGCCTACTATCCTATCAATAAAGGCAGAAAAAGCCATAAAAATATATATATATATATATTATGAATGAGTCTATCGTGTCTTATCAAATTCATGCAGTTTTAACATAATTCACCACTATGTGTTTCAAGTTTCAATTCAAACATCCAATGTGTGGCCCTTCACTCACTTTATCAAAGTCAGTTTGGCCCCTATAGAAAAAATGTTTGCACCCCTGTTTTTTATGTCCAGTGAAGTCAAGACCTACGAAACCAAAACATCTGGGGGGAAAAAATGATAGTTTTTCTAAAAACATCATTCAATCATAATATCTCAGAATGTGACATATTATGCATGCACAGTAGACTAATGATTATATTTCAGAAACTGATTCCCTGGGAAATACATATTTCAAAATGACGACAGACGCATATGATGTTTATTAACTACTTAAACCCCATATGGGTAACCAGAGTCCCCCAGGGCTCAATACTAGTGCCTTTTCTGTTTTGGGTTATTGTGGGGAAAGCTTTTGCTGAAAATAGCAGATCGACAAGCTCACAACTGCGACGCGTTGTGAGCTTGTCGATCGGTTATTTTCTGTGACCACAATACGGATACTGGGATTTTTAAGTGGTTAAAAATAATATTGAATATAGAAGTCCTAAGTACATTTGATGTATCATTTTGTTTTGTTTATTTAGTCACAAGCTCTCTTTAATGCTTTTCATCAGTTAAACATTTATGAAAATCACAGACAGACTTAAAGGGCCACTTCCCTGATTTTGAACCCAAATCCTGTTTTCATGAAGTCGAGGACAAAATAAAGATGATTTGGCAGTGCTTCTATGTTTTTATTTGGAATTTGGAATGTTTAGTCTGTGACATCACAGGGTGAACGTCAGTTCCTCCTATAGACTACTTGGACTACAGTGTTTCCTGTATACTGTTGTTCCAGTCGGAACTATACTAATATCAGCTGGAGTCCTGTGTGACTATATCTTCTCATGTGTGTATGCTCCAAATAGTTCTGCTGTCCCTATTTTGGCCATTAAACAAAAATATGATTTATGTTTTGCTATGTTTAACAAAATGTGTTGTTTTCACAGTGTGTTGACAGTGTCACACCACAAAGTAGGGCATTATTATTTTAAGAAGAAAATCATATAAAGTGAAAATATGGAGATAAAGGTTTTCTGCATAACAGCGACAATACAGTATTTTTGATAGTTTGAATGTGAGCTTGAACAAGCCTAAGTTTATCCAATAAAACATTAATATAATAAGCTGTACTTTTCATGTCATAGTCCTTTTCAAGAGCAGTGGACCTTAACCAAGAGATGAATGAAACACTACTCTGTTGGGTTGATAGTGTCCTCAAACTAAATATTGTACACAATCATTATGCCTTTACTCTGATATTTGCTCAAGAAAAAAATTGTTTCATTTGTATTGACAGCAAAATCCTGCATGGCTATAAGCAAACGAGTGGTGAACGCTGCCCCCTTGTGTCCAAAGTGAAACATAACCTGAAACAGAATCTCATATAACTTTGCATTCACACTATTGTTTGTTTTTGTTTTGTTTTTAGAATTCTACAAGTTTAACAAATACGTACATTCAATTCTCACTGGAAAAGATTGACACAGTGAGGCTTGGAAAGGAAATCTAGTGATTATTATGAGGTCCTATTCAGAGGTCTGAGAGTTTTTTTAATGAATGGTTCCTTGTTTTCCTTCCAGAATACAGTAACCTGCTTGCATAGTGTCTGTTGCTTTGCTGTGAAAGAACATGAGGTGTTGACCGTTCCATTGTTGAACAGAGATTTACTATATTCCATTTCCCCTTTTAATGCTGACCTTTTCTTCATCATAAGTTGTCTGTCTGTCAGTCTACCTTCTAGTGTATTTTAATTACAATACAAGATTATAGGCCTATAATTTGGTCTCTACACCTATATGCTTTTCTATTCCATGTAAACCAACAGCCAATGCCTAAAAGTGTGTATAATCTGAAACTTGTGTGTTCTGAGCTTTTTCATCTGGACCATGCATAACACAGCTATGAATTACTGTAGGATAGGTTTCATAGCACACAATGTCATAGATGGTTATTTTTTTCAGTCAAGACCTAAATAACCAAAGAAAATCTGGGGGAAAACATATTTTGTCAGAATGTGACATTATGTATGGGAATTAGTAGGGGTGTAACGATACGTTTTAACAACGATTCGATACGTATCACGATACTTGGTTGTCGATACGATACATGAACGATGCAGGTTAATTTAGAACGATACGATACGTTTCGATTCAGCGATTTAGTCGGTACGATACATGAACGATACAGGACAGGTTAATTTAGAACGATACGATTCCATTCAATGATTTAAAATCGATATAGTAACTATTTATTTACCCAAAAATTCTGTGTGAAAAATAAATACCTGGATACTGGATATAAACCCCTCTTTCTCTTTTTTTCTTCTTAAAAGTACTTAGTATTGATATAATTGATTATTTGCATTGCAGAACGATTCGATACGATTATTTGCATTGCAAAACGATTCGATACGATTCAAAGTCAAACGATACGATATTTAGCTGTTTGCATATCGATATAGTAGATCGTTGAAAATTCAAAACGATGCATCGATGCAGTTACTGTATCGTTACAGGCCTAGGAATTAGACTAATGATTATATTTCAAAAACTAATTCCCTGGGAAATACATATTTCAAAATTATGGCAGACGCATCATGCTCGTTAAAAAAATGTACACTAAAGCAGTGGTTCTAAAACCTTTGCATGTCAAGGATCCCCAATTAATATGTATTTGGCTGTGGACCCCCATTTGAAAATATTTGTGTGCCATTAACCCACATATTTTTGCAAAATGTCTATTCTCTCAAGATGTTTTGAAATTAGCAGATCTACAATCTCACAATGTGTTGCGACGCATTCGATGTGTTTTGAACTTGTAGAACAGCTATTTTCAAATAGTTGATATATTAAGGTTGGTTAAACAGATTTTTATGCTATATTAACTAATTTAGCTGGGGACCCCATGGAACCCCCTGAAGGACCCTTGCGGAACCACTGCATTAAAGTACCCAGGAATGACAGTAAAGAATCCATCATATCATGGAACTTCTGGAATGGCCAATAATATTATGTCGTGACTGAATTTATTCCCCACAAAGTTCTACAGAAACATGACAACTAATAACCAAGAGTTTCTTTCTTCCTTTCTTTCAACTGTACTGTGTGTGTGTGTGTGTGTGTGTGTGTGTGTGTGTGTGTGTGTGTGTGTGTGTGTGTGTGTGTGTGTGTGTGTGTGTGTGTGTGTGTGTGTGTGTGTGTGTGTGCGTGCGTGCGTGCGTGCGTGCGTGCGTGCGTGCGTGCGTGCGTGCGTGCGTGCGTGCGTGCGTGCGTGCGTGCGTGCGTGCGTGCGTGCGTTTGTGTGTGTGTGCGTGCGTGCGTGCGTGCGCGTGGAATAATCCATTATTATGATGTAACAGTGGCGTTTGTATTGGCATGTTACCTGCACACGTGGCCTTCTAGCGCCTTCCTGTGTCTTATTTTCAGAATGTTTCAGGATATTTAGCCATAATAAGTACAAATATATGCAATTCTAAGAAGCTACAGCTGTGACTACACTATTGAAACCAGGGGACTTTGTACATGTCACATGAGAGTGTTGTGAGAGTTGATTGAGTAGATCAGATAAGGACAGTAGCCACTGTTAAAGAACAGTGCTGGAGCCTGAGTTGCGTCATCTAAGACAGTACCAAGTCAACAGATTCTGTTGATTAACAAGATTAATCAACAGAATGTTACACCCACATGGGTAGACCAAACCCATAATAAATAGGGTGGATGCTCACTGATCAGTACGAAGTGTCCTGCAGGCATCAGTGTTACTAGTTGACAGGGTGGTATTGCTGCGTTCGTCATTTTCCTTTGCGAGCTCTGAGAGACTGACGGTAAGAATTGAGCGTTTACACGACGATGAATGTATGTGTCTCCGATGTTTTACAGTTTTGTGTGTATATTCCATCTGTGTGAAAAGTCAAACTTTTGTCTATGCTACATTGTTCCCTGGACAATGATAATTGAATATTATACGTAACTGTACACTTAAACAATTTGTAAGTGTACAGTTTTACCAGTAATCTTCAATACATTTTCTATATACATGTAATTACTTTCCATCAGAGGCTTCCACACATTGATTCATAATGACATAATTGACATGCCATGACATGGGTTAATGACTCATTAACTTTGGATTACAACTGGACTTTGTATCATTTAATACTTATTTTCCTGTTGCACAATGGTGAATGAACTCTTTTCTTCAGGCATGGTCAGTTTATTATAACTTCTTCAGGAAAATAGAACAACAGTTTTCAAGTTCACATCACTTCCTCATTTACAATAGACCAGTGGTGTAAACTAACTAAGTACATGTACTCAAGTACTGTACAATTCAGAGGTATTTTTACTTTACTGTAGTACTTCGCATTTTCATTTCATTTGTAAAAACAGCACGAGTACAGTCAAACACTTTGTCTAAAAGGATAACACCAAAAAAGTCCGTGCGGCCTTGTTTCCATTGGGTTGACAGTGTCCTCAAACTAAATATGTTATACTATGATATTTGCTAAAGAAAAACATTTGTCCAGTTGCATTGATAGCTAAAATCCTGGATGGCTATAAGCAAACAAATGGTGAATGCTGCCCCCTTGTGTCCAAAGGGAAACATAACCTAAAACATAATCCCATACAACTTTGCATTCACACTATTGTATTCTCTACAAGTTTAACAAATGCATTCAATTCTCACTGGAAAAGATTGACACAGTGAGGCTTGGAAAGGGAAAGTTACGGATTATTATGAGGTCCTATTCAGAGGTCTGAGAATGTTTTTAATGAATGGTTCCTTGTTTTCCTTCCAGAATACAATAGCCTATATGCTTGCATATTGTCTGTTGCTTTGCTGTCAAAGCACATGAGGTGTTGACGGTTCTGCTGTTGAACAGAGAGTTACTGCATTCCATTTCCTCCTTTAATGCTGACCTTTTCTTAATCATTAATTAAGTTGAAATTAAAGTACACTAGGAGGTAACAGACCGAACAATGAAAGATTATGGGCCTTTAAATTGGTCTTTACACCTAGGAAAGTGTTAAAACTGCACGTTACAAAAAACGGTAAAGCTGATCTACAGTGATGCTACTATATAATAAGAAATGCCTGATAGGATTAGTCACAAGACGCTATGCAAAATAGGGAATATGTTTGATAAAGTGAGTGATACAGACAGTACAGCTGTACAAAAAAAACAAAAAACAAAAAAACGTGAACAATAAAATAGTTGAATTTGACAATGCTGCTGGCATTTCTCTCACTTAATCTGTAGGAGCTTAATCTTGTTTCCTGAAATAACACAATGAATAATTCAATCAACACTTCAGGAGCAACTCTAGGTGTGAGAGGACAGAAAAATAATGCAGATGGCAAGCCATGACACAACAACAATAAGGCATCACTGAATTGGCCACCATATGACACCCTTGTGTCATTATCAAGTTGCCCCTTTATTATGATCGAGTTCACCTGTCTTGCCATGACATTTGTAATCCTAGAGAGTATTAGAGTGTTTCACTCAAATATATGAGCATTGAGCTCACAGAGTATGGAAGAGGTGGAGAGAATGTGGAACTAGTGAGAAAATTGAGATATTTTACTAAAATACACATTTTCTGCCATACTCTACCCCAAATAAATACCCCTGAGTCACCACCACCACCAGGCTTTTCCACACGGAGGGGAATTGATGGTGTAGTGTGAGAGTCCAGCTGTACAACGTTCAACCACAAGCTGAACCTGTTTGTGCTACACATTCATTGTCTCTTTAAAACCACTGCCTCCTGCAAACATCCAGGAAGTCCCTCCCTTTGACTCTCCCACTTTTCTTCAGAAGAAACGAAACTCAGAGCTGTTGTGTGTTTCTCTCTCAGTCTCTCTTCAGAATAAACCAAAGTGTTGTGTGTTTTCTCTCAGTGTGAGTGCGGTTGTCAGTCAAATGGCACAACAGCAGGAGAAGCAACAGACATGTGAGCTGGACCAGGACCAGTTCTGCTGTTCTGTCTGTCTGGACCTTCTAAAGGAACCAGTGACTCTACAGTGTGGACACAGTTACTGTAGAAGCTGTATCGGGGGTTACTGGGACCAGTATGATGATACTGGAGTCTACAGCTGTCCCCAGTGCAGAGAGAGCTTCAGTCCCAGACCTGTTCTGAGGAAGAACACCTTGCTGAATGAGGTGAGATGACCTTACAAGTTACAACCACACATTAAACTACATGTTCTGCTACAGCAAACTCCTTGTTGACTATGATAGATGGTAGTTACGTATACTATATGTTGGTTACTTACTACACATTATGTTATGTATGTTGATAATGTCAACTCATACTGTACTAAGATTGCTATTTAGATAGCATGTTAGACCAGTGTTTCACAAAATGGGGTTTGGGGACCCCAAGGGTCCATGAGTGGGTTCCAGGGCGTCTGCAACTAAATTTGTTTAAAGGGCATCACAGTCTGTTAACCACTGTAACCCTATACATCAGCTACTTGAAAATTGCAGATCTACAAGCTCACAATTCATCACAACACGATATGCAAGATTTTCATATGGGGGTCAGTGGCCAAATACATATCAATTTGGGTATCCTTGACATGAAAAAGTTTGAGAACCACTGGTTTAAACAGATTTGATGTTTTGATGTTTACCTGGTATCTTAGCTTATTTGCAGTCTTCAGTACTTACCTTATGGTATTATGACTGTGTTAGTCACTGGTTAACCATTAAACTCTCCCTATTCTTGGCTTGTCATTCATGGTAGGCAATCAACTTGGAATGCAAAAGTTCAGAACCACAGTGTTCAGATAATGTTACAATGATCTTACTAGATGAACTAATACCTGTAATGTCTCACTGCGTTTATCACCATGAACCTGACAATGACTGTGTTGTATTTGTCATCAGTGAGTGACCTCCCCTCCTCTTCTCTTTACTTCCAGGTTGTGATGAAGCTGAGCAGTACAGTAGATCAGCAGTCTTCTGTCTCTGCTGCTCTGCTGTACGCCGGTCCAGCAGACGTGGCCTGTGATTTCTGCACCGGAGCCAGACGTCACAAAGCTCTCATGTCTTGTCTGGCGTGTCTGACCTCTTGCTGTGAGACTCACCTCCAGCCTCACTACAATGTTCCTGTGTTGAAGAAGCACAAGCTGGTCCCAGCCACCTCAGCTGCTGCAGAGAAGGCAGAGAAACAGGTAGGACCACTATCACTTGAAGACAAAAGATAGAGCATGTATTCAAGATAGAAGCAGAACTAAATGACCATGTCAGAGACATAAAAAGCACAAATCAGGGTGTAATAAAAAGTATTAAAGGATGAAGTACACTCATTTTGGACCCAATGAAAAACGGAGGCGATTGATAACTTTTCATGAATGGTAATTAATGTCCATTAATCTTGCCCCTGCAAAAGTGTATTTTGAGGAAGTTACAAAGTTGATTTAAGATGATTGGATCCAAACTAAACTGTCTCAAATCTCACTAGTTTTTACCCTGTATCCTATATGAGTTCTCTTTCTCCTGATTGGATCGAATCAGTGGTGGAAAAAGTAATCAAATGTTTTAATTAAATCTACAAAGTGACCAGTAACTAAAGTTTTCACATAATTGTAGTGGAGTAAAAGTACAATATTTGCCTCTGAGACGTAGTGGATTAGAAGTAAAAGTACTGAAAACTGGAAATACTGAAATAAAGTAAAAACATATCAAAATTGTACTTAAGTACAGTACTTGAGTAAATGTACTTAGTTACTTAACACCACTGGATAGAAGTGGTATCCCGACTTGAAAATGTGCTTTGTTTACAAGCCAGACTGTCTCTTCCTGTTTCTTGCAGAAACAGCTGGTGAGAATTCAGGAGGAAGTCCAGCAGAAGATCCGGGAGAAAAAGAAGGAGCTGAAAGACCTGAGACAGGTCATGGAGGCCCTGAACGTGAGCTGATATTATGATAATAGTTCTTGTTCTTGTGTTTACTGTGATGCTATATGGATGAGACAGTGCCCTGTGTCATCAGAAGCACTAAAGCAGTGGTTCTAAAACCTTTTAATGTCAAGGACCCCCAATTAATATGTATTTGGCTGTGGACCCCCATTTGAAAATACTTGTGTGCCAGCAACCCACATATAATATTTGTGTTGTGCAAAATGTCAATTCTCCTAAGATTTTTTGTATGAGCAGATCTACAAGCTCACAAAGCATTTCCCTTTGTCTTGGTTCATTCTGGTTCTTGTCCGATCATTCCTGTACCTGATTGTACGTGGAAAGAAGCTTTTTTGCAGTCTATTGCTAGTAGCTTTGAGACTGCGTAGGTGTTTTCCATGCGGCAACATCTCAAACAGTCTGTGGTTGGGATGGTTTTGATCTTTGATGATTTGAAAATAGCAGATCTGTCTATAGATCGGCTATTTTCAAAAAAAAATATGTGAACAACATCATGGATTGTTTTTTAAACATTTTAACAACACACTCTCTCTCTGTGTGTGTGTGTGTGTGTGTGTGTGTGTGTGTGTGTGTGTGTGTGTGTGTGTGTGTGTGTGTGTGTGTGTGTGTGTGTGTGTGTGTGTGTGTGTGTGTGTGTGTGTGTGTGTGTGTAGAGCTCTACAGAAGCAGCAGTGGAGGCCAGTGACAGGATCTTCAGTGAGATGATGGTCTCCATTGAGAGAAGACGCAGTGAGCTTAAAGAACTGATCAGAGATCAGCAGCAGACTGCAGTGGCTCAGACTGAGGCTCTCCTGAGGCAGCTGGAGGACCACATGGAGCAGCTGGAGAGGAGACATGCTGACCTGGAGGAGCTGTCCAACACTGATGACATCATCACTTTCATTCAGGTTCCACACATGGCATTTTACTGTTTGGTTTTGACTCATTTAGGAGAAATCCGCTTCATATTTCATCTCTTTTCATCATGTCATATTATTATTACATCATAGTGACATTATTAATGCTGGTAGTTACTATTACTATTATAGTTCTAGTATACAGTAGTTGTACAGACCACAATAATATTGTCAGAATTAGGCCTGTCACAATTATTACATAATTGCCTAATCACAATTATTTGCGATAATCACGATTATTTTCCACAATTGTCATAATTGTAAACATTTTCCAAAAATAGCAGATCTACAAGTTCAGCTTCTGAGCTTGTAGATCGTCTATTTCCACTATTTTGACAAATATTTTGAAAGTATAAATGTATTCAATATCTGCCCTGTACAATTTGTGTTCATAGATTGGAACGGAAATGTATATTTTTATTGATATGCTCAATACCAAAAACACAATCACATTGTTAATCGCAATTATTTGCATGAGAATTAGAGACAAATTAAATCATTTTCATCTTGATTGCATTTTTGTGCGTGTGCGTGTGCGCGTGTGTGTGTGTGTGTGTGTGGTCAATGTACTAATTTATTGATCTCTTGGTTTAATGATCTTCCATCCCTGTCTATACTGGTTTACTTGTCTCTCTCCAGAGTTTCCAGTCTCTCTCCAGTTCCAGTGGATCTCCTGTCTCACCCAGTGTGGTCATCTGTCCTGTGAGGTCCTTCACAGATGTGATTGATGTGGTGTCTGGTCTGAGAGACCAACTAGACAACATCCTGAAGACAACTTGGCCAGAGATATCAAAGAGAGGTGAGATTTAAATGTGTTTCTTGTTTTTCTAACCAGCCATCATAGTAAACATGGATTGATGAAGTCAGAAGGCAACTGGAGATATTTGAACTGGAGCAGACTGATGGTACACAGGTTGGCTGTCTGTCAGATTGGACAGAAACATTGAAGAATTTAAGCAAGAATATTTCTCAAAGGAGAGGTTAGGGTTAGATTTAAATGTCTTTATTGTGTTTTAACCGGCCCCTATACTGTACAGTACATTTGTAAGTGTTGAAACAGTTTGTACAGGTGGAAGTATGTCTGGGAAGGCTACTAAAGCCTGTAGTATGGCGGGCAGTAGATTAGTGTGACCTGTGTTTCATATCACCCGCTACAGTATAGTATATAAATGCACCATTTAATATTTATTATCATTTTTATTTATTTTTGTTCTTAATAAATGATCTTGAGGAGTTCTCTCTCCTGATTGAATGAAATGTGAAACCCACCTGAAAATGTATTTTCTGAAGAGCTGGGGAGACAGCTGTTACTGAACAAACACTATATAATAGCAATGATTACTATCAAGCTATAATAGCTTGAACTTTTTGACAAAACCCTTGGAACTTCAGTTTAATCCATTCTTCAGTATGATGTCCGTCATATATGCTATATATGTGACTGTGCCTTTAAGAGAGCTACGTTACGACACTGCCGTAAAGCAGGCCTGTTGTCTTTTACGTCAGTCGTATGTTGTGACCTCCTGTAGGCTCACGCTGTATGTTTTACATGCCCGAAGTCAGCAGTAAAGTCTATTGGATTTGACCCTTTGTGTGGACATAGAAATCCTTTACAATGTCATGATGACCTTTACTGTTTTCTTGTGTCTCCAGTTGATGTTTTACATCCAGTGGAGCCTCAGACCAGAAAGGACTTTTTACACTGTGAGTCCATGTTGATGCAGGTTCTGAACGTTGAAGTTTCATTCTGATATGTTGTTATTTAAAGCTCTAATGAGTTTGATCTGAGAGACTAACTCTAAACACAATAAGGTTCATGAGGTTTGATTTTTCTTTTGTCGTGTGTTCTCACAGATTCCTCTCCTCTGTCTCTGGACATGAACACAATAAACACACGTCTCTCCCTGTCAGAGGAGAAGAGGAAGGTGACTTTAACACGACAACAACAACAACCTTACCCTGATCATGCAGAGAGATTTACTATGTACTACCCTCAGGTGTTGTGTACAGAGGGTCTGTCTGAACGTTGTTACTGGGAAGTAGAGTGGAGTGGTGTAGGGGTTCGTATAGCAGTCTGTTATAAAGACATCAGCAGACAAACACGCTACTTTGGAGACAATGATAAATCCTGGTGTTTAGAGTGTAATGGTAAAAACTACCTGTTCAAACACAACAGTGTTAACACTGAAGTGTCAGGGCCTCTCTCCTCCAGAGTGGGGGTGTACCTGGACCACAAGGCAGGTACTCTGTCCTTCTACAGTGTTTCTGACACAATGACCCTCCTACACACAGTTCAAACCACGTTCACACAACCTCTCTATCCAGGGATAAGGCTTTATTGGCACTATGGAGATACAGCAGAGCTGTGTAAGACATGGTAGACATGTTAAGAATACTGATGATGATATTCAGTTGAAAACTTTGTTTTCTTCATTTGATGATTTTCTCTTCTAGATAAAGCATGTGTAAGAATGATGTGTACAGTATACTACACCATCATGATCAATCAATCCATTGTGTTCCGCTCATTACATTTCTTTAATAAGCCTGCTGCAGACAATCATTATACAGTATGCCCTGTTATCTTGTTGATATTACTACAGAGCCCTCTGTCAGTCTGTGTACATTGGTTATACTATATGTAGTGGTTCTCAAACTGTGGGTCGGGACCCCCAGGAGGTCCCCAAATGATATTTTGCTTAATGTGCAACATTGTTTTCTCACTCAACAGTAAACAAACCTACAAACACAAACATACCGTACATACATGTATAGTGTATGTATAATGTATACAGAGTACATTTCTAAAGTGACAATTTAAGGACTTTTTAAGACCTATTGAATACCTCTAAAATGAGACATTACTGTGTCAAAAGTAATTAACAAACTATACTATAGAAAATGGTCAAAAATTGGCCAAATATTACCTGACAAAGAGAGAATTTGTGAAAATAGCCGATCTACAAGCTCACTGTGAGCTTGTAGATCTGCTGTTTTCACAATATTGATGAAGTCAAACTAAATGTAATGCCTTAACTCCTGCAATTCCAAGTGCTTGTCAGGGTGGCTGGTCCCCAGTTCAAATAGGATTATTTTGGGGAGTCTCTGCCTGAAAATGTTTGAGAACCACTGGTGTAATGTCTTCCTCCTCATTGTGTCAATAGGGTATTGTGTGTCAACAGTTAATCGCTTTTAAAAACATTTTAATGTGATGAACAATGTTTTTACCCCATTTTGTAAATACAGTAGAAACCTTGGAGTCCTTCAAACAGTTACACACTTATGAAGCCATGTTAAAAACAAAAGAGGGGGGGAAAAGCTTCTGTACTTTCTTTAATATCTACAAGCTCACGACTTATCTGGCAAAATGACAAAATTATGTTTCAATTCATATAAAGGAGTTTGACACCATCAGGTAATCATTATGTTTTCATTAACTTTACTTAATTTACACTGACTTGTTTTTTTTTTCAAAATAAATGTCAGTCTGCAACCTCTAACAGTGTTTTAGTCTGATTTGAAGAATGTTTCTGTCTCTCTGTGAAAGTTGTCTCCATGTTTAGATGACGTTTTATACAGGATGTGAAGATAGATGTTAAAACAGTCTGAGGACTGAGAGGACAAGACCAATATCTGATTAATTCTGTGTGTGTGCTTGTAGATCTGCTATTTCCACTATTTTTTGAAAATGTGCAGCATTGTCTCTTCAAAGCCCAGAACACATTGAATATGAAACATTCAACACTGTAGTAACTGAACCTAGATTACCAAGTCATACAATAACATTGTGATTCAACAATACAATGAGAACCCCTGAACTGAAAGTGACTGGAGTTAGTTTCTGTCCCTCCCTGAAATCACTTCAATATGATTGATAACATAATAAATAAATAATGTTTAAGTGATTTTTTTTCTTTTGCTGTTTTACAAAAACAAATATAAATGTAACCGTGTCAGTCACACCACAAAGTAGGGCATTATTTCATGAACAAAATCCTATAAAGGTTTTCTGCATAACCATCAATATACAGTATTTTTTGGCAGTTTGAATGTGAGCTGGAACAAGCCTCATGATACGTGTAAGAGAGGAATGTACTGAATCACACTGATAGTAAACACATTTTACCCAATAAATCATATTTATAATAAGATGTGCTCCAATACTTTTCATGTCATAGTCCTTTTCAAGAGCAGTGGACCTCTATTGTTATTAGCAAGAGATTAATCAAACACTATACTTTTGGGTTGATATTGTCCTCAAACTAAATATTGTACATAATCATTATAGTCAGGGGATATTCCAATCTTGGAATAACTTACCAAAAAAAATCTTCACCAATGTGGTAAAGGTGTCTAGTAACACATCTCACAAAGACTGAAATGCAGTTTCCCTAGGAGAATTTTTGACAGATGCTGAAAGTTGGGGAACCCACCATAACCTTGGTTAGAAGAAGAAATCTTCTTTTAACTAAATCTAAATTTAATCTAAATTTAATTCTGTTTTAAGTAGCACGTGAGGGGTCAAACTAGGATGTTTTTATGATTCTGAATCCATTGCAAGCATTTGTTTTGCACCAAAACCACTCCTTGGGCTAAAAATGGCCATAGCCATCCTTTTCCAGGTATACTTTTTGTGTAAAAAGCCCATTGAGATTGGGCCGTTTTTAGCCCAAGGAGTGGTTTTGGTGCAAAACAAATGCTTGCAATGGATTCAGAATCATAAAAACACCCTAGTTTGACCCCTCACATGCTACTTAAAACAGAATAAAATGTTTATGTTTTCCCCGCATAAGGTTATGGTGGGTTCCCCAACTTTCAGCAGCTGTCAAAAATTCCCCTAGGGAAACTGCATTTCAGTCTTTATGAGATGTGTTACTAGACACTTTTACAAACACATTGGTGAAGAAATTTCTTGGTAAGGAATTTATTCCAAGATATTTTTAATATCCCCTGACTATTGCAACAAGCAACTACTTGCAACCATTATCCCCAATGGCAGTTGCAAGGAGTTGCATTGGTGTGGTCTGGCCTTTACACAAGAAAATAAGAGACGAGTTTAGGGGTATATAGATGGGGGGGGGAGGTTCTTGTGTTGTTCCAGTGAACAAACATTGAATTAATTGCTGTGTTCTCAGATACTATGTTTTACCAAATCAAAGAATTGCAGTAGTACAGTAGGTCATGAATCATGACAGGGCAATGTGAAAGATATTAACCTTTTGAATTTGAAACATTTCTTTGGCTCATATCAGGAATTACCTTTTGATAGGTGGGTATGTCTCTTTAATGTGTCCCTGTAGCTACAACTAAAGAGCAACCTAGTTGTACGTGGTCTATCTAGGCTATTCATGAGTCTACTGGCCGGTCCTTTTGTGTGCAGCCTTGACCCTCAGTCTGGGTCTGAGACCTGAGTAGACGTGGAAAATGAACCCACAAGTGTTTTAAAGTGAAATACCCATTTAGGATTCAGCATAATTAGTCATAATAACGTCTTAGAATAGATTAGAGCACCAGGTCTGTGGTGGGACAGATTTGAAAGTGAAGTGCTCTGAGCTGAACAGCAGGTGGCGGTAATGCATTGCCTATGGATGCCATAAAACTACAACAAAAAGAAGTCTACTGAGTTATGTCCAGTGTTGCCATGTCTGCTTATTATAAGTGACTTTGGGCTTGTTTTTCTTTAAAGTTGCTTGTAAATAATTGGGGGGGGTTTGTGATGTTAAAATGTCAAATCGTTTTCAAGATTTTTCTTAGGAAAATAGCAGATCGTCGCATCGCCATGAGTTGTGAGCTTGTAGATCTGCTATTTTCCAATAGCCAATGTTTAAAGGCCGAAGGGCTCGCTTCTTTTGGGCTTGTTTTCATAGTGTTAATTTTGTTGACTTAGACTAGACTAAAAGACTAAGATTTTGATATTTATTCGACTAAGACTAGACTAATACTAAACAATTTCAGAAGACTAAAATAGAACAAAAACTAAATGGTGTGTTACTTAAAAGACTTTAAAGACTAAATCAGAATTTGCTGTCAAAATGAACACTGTTTTCATAGACCTTGTAAAGAACATTCAGGGCATACTTGCCAGTATTAGCCATAGATGGATAACACCGCAAGGTGGATCATGGCATGATGCCCAGAAACCTATATAAGGGGATGAATGACCTATTCAGTCCCGACCTTTAGTGACCCATTCGATGCCAAGTCCCAACCTTCCATAGATGGAGAGATCATATACCTAACATACCTAGCCCGGCCCCTGACATCAGAGAACCCCTCCTGGAACTCCATATATGGACAGTGGTGTAAAGTAACTAAGTACATTTACTCAAGTACTGTACTTAAGTACACTTTTGTTTTGAGGAATTTTTACTGTACTGGAGTATTTCCCATTGTCTATACTTTTACTGCTACTCCACTACATCTCAGAGGCAAATATTGTACTTTTACTCCACAACAATTATTTAAAAACTTTTGTTACTTTGCAGATATAAATTATGATTATTATGAAACATACATTAACCACTTTAGCCTATTTTATACCTAGGCTATTTTAGTACTTTTACTTTTGGTACTTTAAGTATATTTTGATGCCAATACTTTGGTCTTTTACTTAAAGGAGGAGTTCACCCAAAAAATGACTTATTTTCCATCAATTGCACACCCCATGAAGCCTTGAATTCATGGATTTATTTTGTTTTTTGTGGCATTCCTAAGCCAATAATTTGATGACCGGGTGTGTATCCGGTAGGAGACACAAATAATCTACTTTGTGTCTCCTACCGGATACATTAGCCAGTAGGAGACGGGAATCAAATGATTAGCTTAGGAATGCCACAAAAACTAAAATAAATCCATGGATTCAAGGCTTCATGGGGTGTGCAATTGATGGAAAATAAGTAATTTTTTGGGTGAACTCCTCCTTTAAGTAAATTTTGAATTCTGGACTTTTACTTGTAACAGAGTATTTCTATATTGCAGTAAGTAAAACATCTGAGTACTTTTCCCACCACTGGTATATGGAGATAACCGAAACGTCCAGGACTGACATTATAGTCCCAGGTTTGGGCATAACTGACATAAGCCCGCTTCCATATATGGATATATGACTGACACTAACTGACATCAGTAGTGACACCAGGACAGCAGCCAACGGTATAAAGGCGACGGAACTCCCTGCTTAATGCAGATACATCAGCGACCTCGAGCGACATTACTGCTTGTTTCCCTGTCAAAACCTGGCAACACCGGTTAACGTCATAACCCTGCGACCCATGAAACCATAGAGAGAGGAACCGCACCAAGTTTGTCCTCAAAAAAGAGCCTTTAATATCATTGTTATCATTCTTCTCATTACATGAATGATTATCTGACAGAATGCAGCGGGTTCTGAGGTCTCGGTGGTTTGTGGGCGGGGTGGGGGTGTCTGTGGGAACGGGTCTGGGTCTGTTAGTGTCTGCTTTAAGGGAGAAGAAGCAGGAGAAACATCAGGAGGAGGACACACACCTCCATGGTCTCCTGTGTCACCTCCCTGTCGTCCCCATACCCAGTGTAGAGGCCTCCTCCACCGACCTGACGGTCACTACGTTTATTATACTGTAAATGCACTAGTTAGTGGTCACTCATCACTGTCAACACACTGTTTCCTCATGACTGTAGTCAGTGTAGACCAGGGGTCAGAGAGAGACCAAGCAGGGACCTCCAATACATTATGTTGTTACATAAAAGCTTTCCATGTAACTTGATCCTATGGTGCTTCTCTGTCTTCTTCTTAAAGGGCTAAATGTTATCCTCTTAACAATCATTGTAAAATCCTACCTCTGTACTATTTGCAAACTGTTTAATATTAGTATTCAATCAATCAATCAATCAATCAATCAATCTTCTATGGTGCGTCTTCTGTGGTGCTTCCTATGGCGCTTAGTGCTTACCTGTCTTCTATGTATGGTGCTCCCTATGGTGCTTACCTGTCTTCTATGTATGGTGCTTCCTATGGTGATTACCTGTCTTCTATGTATGGTGCTTCCTATGGTGATTACCTGTCTTCTATTTATGCGATTCTTTGACATACAGGTAGCCAGTGTAAAGATCTTAGAGCTGGAGTGATATGCTCCACTTTCTTGGTATCAGTAAAGTTCACTTTCAGTGTGTGCAATTACCGGTAATTAATATTTCTTTATTTATATCAGAAGCAGTTTGGTTTGAATATAATGGTCATTATTATGGTCTGTGTTTCAGGCGTACCAGGGGGGCACACCTGTACCAGGCGGGGCGGTAGCGAAGTACGGCTTCCCCTCATTGGCCAACGTCAAGACCAGAGAGTCCTATGTCACTTCCTATGACCCCCGCACCCGCACGGCATCCTGGGTAATAGAGCAGCTGAACTCCTCCTCCATCACTGGACCTTCAAACAGGAACAACTGTAACTTCAAAGAAGATGACAGGTGATGATTATTAGTATTAGTGTTGTTGTTAATAATAATAGTAGTAATAATATTCCATTAAACAGTTTAACTTAACCCCTTCAATCCGGGAACACATCTACACATGTCTTCTAAATAATCTAAAAACTGGTTTCTGAAAAACGTATGTTGCTGTATCAGTGGTGCTCAAACTATTTCATGTTAAGGACCTCCCAAAATTATATGTATTTGCCTGCGGAGTGCGGACCCCAGCCAAATACATATTTTGTTCCAGGGACCCCCAGAAGCAAAGATTTGAGTTGTAAATGTTCGCTTTAAAAAGTATATATTCAAAGTTTTGCACACATTTTCACGATTTTTCTAAAAAAATAGCAGATCTACAAGATCATAGCGCGGCACCGAGTGCCGCACTATGAGCTTGTAGATCTGCTATTTTTTTAATAGCCAAAGAAATCTAAAAATGACACGGATGCCGCGTTCCCGGTCTTAATGGGTTAAACATTTTAACTTAAGAAAGCTCTCTTCTATTGGTGGATGTTCTGTGCGGTTCTCTTCTATTGGTGGATGTTCTGTGCGGTTCTCTTCTATTGGTGGATGTTCTGTGCGGTTCTCTTCTATTGGTGGCTGATATTTATGCGGTTTGATTCCCAGCGTTCACGTGTACCACCGATCGACCAACGCAGACTATAAGGGGAGTGGCTTTGACAGAGGTCACCTGGCTGCAGCAGGCAATCACAAGTGGAACCAAAAGGCCATGGACGACACCTTCTACCTGAGCAACGTCTCACCACAGGTACTGTAATAATACCAGGGACGCACCATTATATTGGCTGCATATTGGTATCGGACGATATTTGCCTCGTTGACTGCCATCGTTGTATTGGCAAATAATAATAATAATGAATAATACATTCACCGATGGCAGTAGCCGATATTTATCTGTTGGGATGCATCGGGTTTTCGCTGGTTATGTTGGTGTGTTTTTACCTCCAGACCAGATTTTTATAATGAAGATTTATTTGTTTCCCTCGCACAAAATGTGTAATGAATAAAATAAACAAATATTTAGACTCCGCTACATTTCTAAGAAGGGAGTGTGGTTCGACTAAAACTATGACGAAAAACTCGTTGACTACCTTTTTTCACTGATGAAGATTAAATAAAAACTAAGCTATGATGACTAAAACTAGACTAAATATATTGACAATTTCGTCAACAAATAAAAAAGTGAGGGACTAGTGGAGAAGAGATCCAGTAGAACTAGAAGACAAGACATTTTATGTTTGGTTGCGCTCAGGTGTTGCTCTGAAAATAGCACATCTACAAGCTCACAACGCGTCGCTGTGAGCTTGTAGATCGTCTATTTTCATCATGCAACCAAGTGTAAGATCAGCCATTACGACGCCATCAAGGCACCGCCAACATACATTTTTAGTAGACTAAATCAAATGTAGATTTAGTCTACTACAATCTTATGATATTTAGTCGACTAAAGCTAGACTAAAAAACTAAAACATTTCAGATGACTAAAATATGACTAAATGGAATTTTATTCAAAAGACTATTACTAAAACAAAATCAAAAGTTGCTGTCAAAATCAACACTGGTGTGGTTGTACTGGTGTGACCACACACAGTGATGCATTGATACACACACACACCATAATAACAGTCATCCTCTCCTCTGCTCTAGAATCCTCATATGAACCAGAAGGCATGGAACAATCTGGAGCAAATGTGTCGTTCACTGACCACACGTTACCGCAATGTTTACGTCTGCACCGGACCGCTGTACCTGCCCAGGTATAGTACACCTACAGTACACACCTGGAATGAACTGAAACCTAGTGAATTTAAATCATTAGCGAGGTTTGGATAAAGGTTGATTGATGTTGTTGTTCATGACTGCTTTGTGTGTGTGTGTGTGTTTATGTTTGGTGTGTGTGTGTGTGTGTGTGTGTGTGTGTGTGTGTGTGTAGACAGGAGCCTGATGGGAAGCTGTATGTGAAGTACCAGGTGTTGGGACGAAACCACGTTGCCGTGCCAACACACTTCTTCAAGGTAGGTCTCCTGTTTTTATGGCCTCTTTCCACTAGGCCTGTCACAATCATGACATTTTACTTGACCGTTAATTGTCGCACAAACAATTGCGATTAACAATTTCATTGTGTGTTCTTGGCATTGAACATTGGGACATATGAATGAAAATTACATTTCAGTTTGCCTTTTAGGCTTTGTAAAAAATATATATAAATGAACTACAAATAACTTAAATATAAGTTTTCTTTGTTCTTTGTTGTTTGTTTTTTTTACAACATATGGGTCAAAACATCAGTAAATATACTTAAAGTACCAAAAGTAAAAGTACTAAAATGTTTGAAAATAGCCTATGTATAAAATAGGGCTAAAGTGGTTAACCGTTAATGTATGTTTTATAATATAATAATTTATATCTACAAAGTAACTAGTAACTAAAGTTTTCAAATAATTGTAGTGGACCACAGTACAATATTTTCCTCAGAGATGTAGTGGAGTAAAAGTATTGAAAATTGGCAATACTCCACTAAAGTAAAAAATACCTAAAAGTACAGTACTTCAGTAAATGTACTTAGTTACTTTACACCACTGGTAATCAGTGGTCTAGGACTCTTCCATTTGAACTCATAATAAAAAAGGCATAACTAATGCCATTATCATGAATTATTACTATTTGTTTATCGTGTCCAGGTGTTGATTTTGGAGGGGTCAAACGGGGTGGAGCTTCGTTCCTACATCATGCCCAACTCGCCCGTCGACGAGAAGACCCCGCTGGAGCGCTTTCTGGTTCCCATAGACACCATCGAGAGAGCTTCAGGACTGCTGTTTGTGCCAAACATCATGAAGAGGACCAACACCCTGCAGGCCATCACTGCTAAATAAAAAACTACGAATCCCAGCCACCATCATCACCACCACCACATAAGACTACAAATCCATCCATTTCAGATGCCCTGGACCGAGCACGACCGTACCCGAGGGACAAGTCAATATTTTGGACCCGGCTCGGTTCTCGGTTCGGGTCTTTGGTTGCCGGGCAGACCCGTGCCACCCTCTACACCTGGGGTTTTCAGCGTTTTTCAGGCCAAGGACCCCCTAGCTGAGAGAGAGATGAAGCAGGGACCCCCCCCATTACATATTGGATTCATGTTGAATGTGTTTTCAGACATTTAGCCACTTTAACCTTCAATACGTTGTAAACTTCACCTTTGGCTCTGTACTTGGTCCGCTCTTTTTTTCCGCTGTACACCAAGAGCTATTTGCCGAAAATAGCAGATCTACAAGCTCACAACGCCTCGCAGTGCGAGGCGTTGTGAGCTTGTAGATCTGCTATTTTCGGCTAATGTAAGAATAGGGATGATAAGGTTCAAGTGGTTAGTGTAAAAAAAAGTCCCCATCACACAATAATTTGGCGGCCCCCCTGTAGTTACTCTGAGGACCCCCTAGGAGCCCTAATATTTAATAATATCATGTGCAGTGACATTTCTGCGTACAGCGGTGAAACAGTAGCATGGAACGTGAGTACCAGTTGTACATGGACTCTACTTTCTTCTGCCCTCTTTCTCTCTATTGTCTTTCTCTCAGATTGCTGTGGCTCAACCTTTTTCTGTCATTTTGTCAATATTGTTTGCATCATCAGCCGATCAGACGTCATTTGTAATGTAACTGTTGGGTTTGTGTTGGCAACGCAAGGCAGGCAGTGGTGCCTCGTCACTAAACGGACAAAGCAGTCTTTATAATCATTGGCAATAATAATTACAAAACTACTTCACGAGAAAAATTTTGGTGTAACTCAGGGATTTTTACATGTTTTGATCATGAACAACAGTACAACATTTCCTGATCCAAAGGATGCCAGTGCAGCGAGCGACGGTGTTGGTCTTGTGCTGGTGACCACTATACCATCCCGTCCCGTAGTCATTTACAGGACAATATGACTGCCTATCCAAATGATCCACATGGGAAGTAAACTGTAGCTGTTGGGTGGAAACCTTGTATGTCCAAAAAACGCTACTTTCCATGAAATGGATCCAATGTAGTTATTTAAGCACAAGCTCTTGTTAATACTTTTCATTTGTTCAATATTTATAAAAAAACACTTTCACTTTATTTATTATTTACAATAATAACCAAAACAGCTGAACTACATGCGGCCATAGCTGAGTGTTTAGTGAGCCCGCCTAGGGAGCCAGAGGCCCTGGTTGCCCCAGGTACGATTCCAGGCCAGGCCAGCAAATGTGTCGATGAAATGAAATTTGTCCCTGAGCAAGACTCTTAACCCCTAATTGCTCACAGGCCCTCATTAGAAACAAGACCGCAAGGACTTTCATGAACGGACCTGTTAAAGGAATTATCCTTATCCTTACATTACGTTTGGCTATTTTTTACTACTTTTGTATGACACTGTAGTAGAACAGTATGGCATTAATTTACGAAAAATGTTTAAATATGGAGATACAAGGGTTTCTGCCCGACAGCAATCTGGGAACCCATGTCAAAAGAGATCAGCCCGACAAGCAACGAAACACCTTTAAAAAAGAATGTGAAATGGCATCTTGCTTACAAATAGTATGACTGGAACACATTTATCGGTTCTGTGCAGAACTGTAGTCTTTGCTGTTTTATTTTCTCCATGTCCTCCTTTCAGTCAACCACCCCTTTTTTTTCTTTTCCTTTCTGAAAACTACAAAATGATGGAGCTAGCACAAAAACATATTTCACCCACTGATTTACACCTGTAAAACCTGTGATGTGACAACACGGCTGACTGATCAGTTCCCGGTTTCCTGAAGGTGTCATCATATGTGTTTACGGTTCAAATCTGCCTACAAGCCAATCAACAGGAACAGGAAACCCCGTCTGGAAATCAGGGCTGCAGTTATGCACACAGAGCCTGTTAGTATGTGTTCCTCTGTTTAGTTGAGCTCATGATGAGTATGGCGTGGTATGTTATATTTATATTTTTACATTCTTTATGATGGGATATACATGTTAAATTAATTTAGTTTTTGGTCTTACTTACTCTGGTCTTATATTTATGTATGTGTCTATATTGCTTTTATGTTTGAGACCATTGTTTTGTGTTGGTAATTTTATTTATCTAATTGTTGTGATAGTTTTTTTTCTGTCTGTTTTTGCATTATTGTTTGTTTTGTATCTATATTTGTGCTTTTGTTTTTCTCAATGTTTCCTGTCGACCACAGAAGGCAATAAAAACAACAATGTCTACGTCCTTTTGTCATAGTTATGATCATGTGTAAGTGATCTGAACATCAGTATCAGTCCGTTTTGTTCCATTCAGAGTTACAGACCGGTAACTCAACGCAACTCAAATCATATTCATAGTAGAGCACATTAAACATGACCAGAACAGGTCAACATTTGGACCCCTGGTTGTCCCCTGACCCCACGGTGAGAACTAGTATTTTTGTAATCTAAATAGTGTGTGTATTGTGTTAGTGTGTAGATAGCTGATCCCATGTGAGCATCTGGGTGTGAGGGAGCGCTCCTCTCTCACACAGAGAGACGTCTACTCCTCCTGCACCTCTCTGCTGCTCCTCATGCCCTCCTGGTGTCCACACACACACACACTCACACTCTGAGCACATACACTGGCCCAAAGGAGCAGGTGAGAACACACGCACGCACACACACACACACACACACACGCACCAACAGGCATCGTCCGTAACCCTCGTCACTTCACTGTGGTTAAGTTTCCATCCAAATGGTGTGCATACTTTAAACACGTTTCCAAAAACTAAAATAGATCATGTGTATTTCCATCCACTACTGTATTCTGACAGTGCAACAAGATTGTATAATCAACTCCCTCTCTCTCTGTCTCTCTGTATCTCTCTCTCTATCTATTTTTTTGTCTCTCTCTGTATCTCTGTCTGTCTCTCTCTCACACACACACACACACACACACACACACACACACACACACACACACACACACACACACACACACACACACACAGAGAGAGAGAGATGCAGACAGTGTTGGTTTCAGTCAAGGTTGTGAGTTTCCAATGGATGGAACGCAAGACTGGCTGTATCGACTGCTAACAGGTTAGCATGGACTAGTTTGAATAGTTTAATTGAAGATAGTTTTAGCATTATACATTTTTCCTCCAATTTATTTTAGTTTTAGTTTAGTCCAATTTAGTGTTTCATTAGTTCTTATAACAGCCTGGGTGTTCTGATCTGGCATGTCTCTTGTCCAGGGCGTGTCTCCTGTGGTCGGCTCCGTCTGATGGCGTCTCCCCACCGTCTCAAAACGAGGAAGAGGAAGATGACGAGGAAGAAGAGAAGCGTGAAAGCGATGGAGAGAAACGAGAGAAGGACGGAGGGAGTGATGGAGAGGAGAGGAGAAGAAAACCACAAACCCCTCCCTCTGCTCAGACTCCGTCGCCAGGGACAACCACCGGCAACGCACACGCACAATACCAGCCCAACGTACACACACTGTACCAGGTAAACACGCACACACACACGCACACACACACACACACACAAACACTACCAGCTCAACATCACTGCGCATTATACCAGGTAAACACTCAGACATTGATTGATTGATTGATGTTTTCATAGGAAGAAAAGCACATACATGAAGATATATTTGTACAATAATTATCGGTCAAAAGGATAAAACACTTTGGCACTTAGTGTGGCTCCAATGTAGCCTGACAGTGCATCGCGGGTTTGAGTCCTGTTTCCGGCGATATTTACTGCATGTCTCTCCCCTTCTCTCTCCCTGTTCCCTGTCCATCTCCACTATAAGCTATAAATAACGGCATAAAAGCCCCCAAAAATATATTTAAAAAAAATGTTGTGTGTGTGTGTGTAGGTGCTAGTTTCAGTGCGCGTGCAGATAGAACAGTATGTGTCCAGCAGACCAGAATGGCCAGCTGTCATCACTCAGGCATGGAGGTTCCTACTGGCTAAAGACCAACACATGAAGATCAGAGGTATATATATATACAGTACACACACACACACACACACACACACACACACACACACACACACACACACACACACACACGTGCGCACACACGCGTGTGCGCGCACACACACACACACACACACACACACACACACACACACACACACACACACACACACACACACACACACACACACAGGTTTTTCAGAAATGGATTTAGAAAGCATTTTTTAGAATGGGTCTCAGGTCTAAGACTTAGTACCATGATCTATGGAGTCGACTACCCCTCTAGACCAGTGGTTCTCAGACGTTTTAATCTCAAAGACCCCCATAACTCTGAGAGTGTACAAATGGAGCCAAATGGTCCATTTTGTTGTATTTGTACGCTTCAAGAGTAACAAACATGTAAGGGTCCATTTTAATTGTAGCCCCCTCAAGGAACCCTGAGGGTCCCTGGACCCCACTTTGTGAACCCCTGCTAGTTAACTTAAAATACATTTTCATTTAACCCCATTCTCTCTCTCTCTCTCTCTCTCTCTCTCTCTCTCTCTCTCTCTCTCTCTCTCAGAGCTGCTCCAGTCGTCTCCAGGTGATGACTTCACAGCGCCTTGGCATACCGTCACATGGTTCTAGAATGGCGGATGGCTCCATCCTGCCCACCCATCACCCCCCACCTGCCCGCCCATCCCCCCCAGGCCCGGAGCAGAGTGTTCGCTGTCATCCTGTACGCAGAGTTCCTGAAGGAGCTGGCGGCCATCGCCCAGGAGCACAGCGTAGTACCGGACCACTCAGCGCTTGAACCCCAAATTTCACTGTTCTGGGGGGAACGTTCACAAGAAATAGCTGATGTCCACGCTCATGACGCGTCAAAATGTGACGTGTTGTGAGCTTGGAGATCTGCTATTTCTGACAAAGAGATTTGGTGTAAAAGGAAACGAGAGTACAGTTGAAACTCAGGTCCGTTTCACTGTGTATATCGAGGGTTTAAGTGGTTCACCTGGTATTCTCCTGGTGTAATAATAATAATAATAATAATACATTTTATTTATAACGCACTTTACATTCTTACGAATCTCAGAGTGCTACAATTAAAAGCAAGGTATAAAAACAGCATAGGCAACAAAACAATTAATAGACCCAACTAGGCTAAACTAAGAGGCAAAATTTAGAAATAAAAACAAAGTCCATAAAAATTAGAAAAATACTTTTTTAAAAAGGTAGGTTTTTAGTCCATTTTTAAAAGCATCAGTGGACTGTGGTGCTCTCAGGTGGTCTGGGAGGGCATTCCACAGACATGGGGCTGTGCGACAGAAGGCCCGGTCGCCCATGGTGCGGAGGTTGGTGTCAGGGACAACAAGGAGGTTGGTATTGTTGGAGCGGAGGCTTCGGGTGGCGGGTTTTGGTGTGAGGAGTTCTTTGAGGTAGGGGGGGGCGTTGCCGTACATGCAGTAATCACTAACAGGTTAGATCTGTCAGTGCCAGCAGTACATGAGGTCCTGGTAGGATAGAAAGCCAGCAGTACATGAGGTCCTGGTAGGACATAAAACCAGCAGTACTACTGGTAGGATAGAAAGCCAGCAGTACTAGAGGTCCTGGTAGGACATAAAACCAGCAGTACATGAGGTCCTCGTAGGATATAAAGCCAGCAGTACTAGAGGTCCTGGTAGGATAGAAAGCCAGCAGTACTAGAGGTCCTGGTAGGACATAAAACCAGCAGTACTAGAGGCCCTGGTAGGATATAAAGCCAGCAGTACATGAGGTCCTGGTAGGATATAAAGCCAGCAGTACATGAGGTCCTGGTAGGACATAAAACCAGCAGTACTAGAGGTCCTGGTAGGATATAAAGCCAGCAGTACTAGAGGTACTGTGGCAAAGAAACATTGCCAGGATAGATAAACTAGCTGTCTTGGGAATTGAACTTGTGAGATTTTCTGTTCTGGGCTGTCACCATAGAATCATCATCTAGCCATCAGCCCACAGTGGCCTTGTAAGCCATTTGTATTAATATGTTGTATTTTATAATGCAGTACCATTCATACATACCATAATGTCGCTATCGGGAAGAAACCAGCTATCTCCATTTTTCATAAATCAGTGCTATTGAACACCCTTTGTGTCTGTGTGTGGGTTTTACAAATATTTAACCAATGAAAAGTATTAAAAAGTGCTTAAAGACTAAACCTCCTAAGTCCATTGTATCATCAAACTGTAGGTCAAACCACCTATCTGCTGTTTTTTCCATCATTGATTAGAATGACAGAAAGTCAGACGGAAAAACATGAATGGTCAAAAAACTCCACTTGAGCTGTATTTGGGTAAAGTGATGATTCTGCCCGACAGCACAGAAACCAGCTGTGTACATTTTACATACATTACAATACAGTACTCCTGTCATGACTTGACTGTGACAAACATATTTCCCTGTGTGATTATGAATATGTAGGGGAAGAAAACGGATTATTTCTATTGATAATAAATCATTTGTATATAAACATAATGAGATTATTCTAATGATGCTTAATCTCTAAATATATTATTTTGTGACAGTGTGAATACCAGATTGGGACATTTTTGTATTTAACTGAATAGATTGTACAGTTTGATTACAAATCATATTTATAGCCTTATACAGTTTCCATACTGTTAGCTGATACATAAAGATGTTCCCTTAATTGTGTCTTGTGTCTCTTTGTGATTACAGTTGATGTTGATGACCCATAATTATTGTATTTTAGTCATGTTTAATTCTTGGTTATTATTACTCCATCAATCGTTCTGTTTTTGTTGCTTAATCATTTTAAATAACGGTCACCTTATTTTAACTGAAGCGTTTGTTGTTCCCTTCAGATTGTTGTGTTGACATCCGTCACATCTTAAATAAACAGCTTTTAAAAAGACGTTTCGTGTATGTGTGTTTGGGGTGTGTTTGAATCATAGAGGTATAAGTGTTTAACCCTCTTTTTGGACAGACTGACTAAAAAGACTAAAAACTGCTGTTTGGACGCTATCTAGTGTCCATCAGCAGACACTATATCTGTCTGAGGATATGGGTGTAAAATGTATTTCAGATGTCACGGTGGAAAAGTGACGCATGTGCATACTCTCTATTGATTTTATCCCACTGTTAGGGTTGTTTTATATATTTTGTTTAAGACTTACAGTAGGGTGCCTTGCCCCACTGGAATACAGTGACTGATATGAATTAATAATATACTGGACCATACGTAAAATGAAGAATACCTTGTGATGTCACTCATGTCAGTGACCAGGGGGTCCACAGCAAAATGGTATTATTAAATATGGCACTTTTATTGCTACGTTTAACTTTTTCATGTATCCTATGTAAGTAAAGCCTGATAAAAGTGTCAAACTCCCAAAATCCACCAGAATACTGGAAATTACATCTACTTTGTTCAAAATGTCCTGGGGGGGACCCCCAGCGTGGTCAAGAACCCCCCCCCCCCGTCGGGATCGGATCGGGAGTTGAACCCATTACATGTTGGCAAGCTGGACCACCAGTATATATGATATGCACCTGGACCGCTAGGCCAGCAGGCACCCCAAGATGATAAGTTTTGGGTAGGATCAGGACCCATAATTAGTCAACACAAATCTTGTATTGAGATCCACGGCCAAATACATTAATTCGGGGGTCCTTGATAATATATATAAAAAAATAAAAAGTTTGAGAACCACCGTACTACACTACACTATACAAAAAATACAGAATACTATTATTATATCAGTGGGGGAAATGCACTAATTGAGCAAATGTCAACATGAGACCAATATACTTGATAGTCATGTGACTCATGAATAATAATAATAGTATTAATAATAATAATAATAATAATAATAATAATAATAATAATAATAATAATAATAATAATAATAATAATAATAATAATAATAATAATAATGATAATACCAGCTAACATCCCTGCCTTGTTGACATAATTATTTTAGCCTGCTTTACATTATGTTCTTTATGGTAGTTAGTTAATAACAATCATATTTGATTTATTGAAGTGAAGGAATATATTCAACTATTTCTTTATGCATTTTGCAACGCACTACCCCCACTGTGCGCACAACCATATGACGTCCATACAACGTTACGTCCATACGCCGTCCGAGTCGGACCTCACTAGTTGCAAAAACACAGCAAAAAAGGGGAAACAGCGCCCCCTGCCACGTCGTATGGACGTCCATAACGGACGTCCAAACGACGTCCGAGTCGGACCTCACTCTGTCAGCTTACTTACTGACTGAGGTCCTGACTCAGACGTCGTTTGGGCGTCCGTTTTGGACGTCCATACGACGTCGCAGGGGGCGCTGTTTCCCCCTTTTTTTGTTTACATGGCTTTTCCCAACCTGTAGCCTAAGTAACTCATGAAGACTATTATCTTCTGTATCTGTGATGCCAAAAATAAGGTCATTACAGTGAGGTGACAAAATCCAGCCCTGAAAATGTGTAATCAATGCCAACGCAACAGTTATACAACAAATTATAAAGAACACTTAGTTGATTATTTATCTTATCTTTTGACATTGTGTAATCATACACTGACTGAGCTAGTGAGCCCAGTATTAACAGAGTATGATTCAAATGCCAAATGAGCAACCCAAGCAAGTACACTACATATATGCTGGTTATTGGTTTAGTTAGTAAATAGATTTAGTGAGAAATTGTATTCTGTGGTGGACAGTGGTTCTCAAAGTGAGGTCCGGGGACCCCAGGGATCCTTGAGGGGGATAACTCTATGCCTGACATTTTACAAAATCAAAACAATCAAGTCAATGGTTGGTCAATCAAAAGAAACCATCCATTGGCTTTTGTACAAGAGTAGAGCCCTGTGGCCTACTTTACAGCAGGGAGAGATAATTGAATTAGATGGTTTTGAATTTCTTTATGTAAAATAACTGTGATTTGAACATGGAATCTCTGTGCTGAGAGTCTGAGCATTAGACCATTACACCATCGCTCAGTGACTCACAGCAGATGTCTCCAAGTATTGTTGACACATTCTGTTGTATGTTAGCTTTCAGTTAGTAAAGTTGAAATACTTCAGCATTAAGCTGCATAATATAATATTGTAACTTTCCTGTTCAACCCCAGATTTGACTTCTAGTGCTTTTGAGTTGTTCTTTTGTATTTTAGCCTTCGAAAATTTAAAGCACTCCATCAACTGTTGGAGGACTGGGATTTGAACATGGAAACTCCAAGGTGAAAGCCTGGCAATTAGACCATTACACCATCACTCACAACGCATTCCAATGTGTTGTGAGCTTGAAGATCTGCTATTCTATAATTAGGTTGGCAGGTACTATCTGCGTGAAGTAGGCGGACGCTTTTTTAGGAGACCGGAAGCAGGTGGCGATAGCCACGCGAGACGCGAAACTATGCAGATACGAGAAGTAAAGCGGAGATGGTGTCTTGAGCAATCTCTTTCTTTCTTTCTCTCTGTCTCTCTGTCTGTCTGTCTGTCTGTCTGTCTCTCTCTCTCTCTCTCTCTCACAGCTGCTCCAGTCGTCTCCAGGTGATGACTTCACAGCGCAGTGGACGGTGGATGGCTCCATCTTGCCCCCCTGCCCACCCATCACCCCCCAGCAGTACTAGAGGTCCTGGTAGGATATAAAGCCAGCAGTACATGAGCTCCTGGTAGGACATAAAGCCAGCAGTACTAGAGGTCCTGGTAGGATATAAAGCCAGCAGTACTAGAGGTCCTGGTAGGATATAAAGCCAGCAGTACATGAGGTCCTGGTAGGATATAAAGCCAGCAGTACATGAGCTCCTGGTAGGACAGAAAACCAGCAGTACTAGAGGTCCTGGTAGGATATAAAGCCAGCAGTACTAGAGGTCCTGTTAGGACATAAAACCAGCAGTACTAGAGGCCCTGGTAGGATATAAAGCCAGCAGTACATGAGGTCCTGGTAGGATATAAAGCCAGCAGTACATGAGGTCCTGGTAGGATATAAAGCCAGCAGTACATGAGCTCCTGGTAGGATATAAAGCCAGCCGTACTAGAGGTACTGTGCCAAAGAAACATTGCCAGGATAGATAAACTAGCTGTCTTGGGAATTGAACTCGTGAGATTTCTGTTCTGTTTCTTTTTTTCTGAAAAGTTTATAATTTGGACACAGCTGGTTTCTGCCCGACAGCACAGATAAACAGTACTCCTGTCAGGACTTGACTGTGACAAACATATTTCCCTGTTTGATTATGAATATGTAGGGGAAGAAAACCAATTATTTGTATTGATAATTTATCATTTGTATATAAACGCAATGAGATTATTCTAATGATGCTTAATCTCTAAATATATTATTTTGTGACAGTGTGAACACCAGACTTAGCCCGGTTCCAGACCCTAGACCCCGCCCATCCACGCAGCTTCAGGCTGATAATCAGGCTACACCAGACTGGTACATTTTTGTATTTAACTGAATACATTTTTTACTGTTGGAGGAGTTTGGAGAGTTGTGGAAATAAAAACCCATAAAAGACATCAGTATGAGGCGTGGACATTTGTTGAACCTGTGGCAGCTACAAATTGTACAGTTTGATTACAAATCATATTTATAGCCTTATACAGTTTCCATACTGTTAGCTGATACATAAAGATGTTCCCTTAATTGTGTCTTGTGTCTCTTTGTGATTACAGTTGATGTTGATGACCCATAATTATTGTATTTTAGTCATGTTTAATTCTTGGTTATTATTACTCCATCAATCGTTCTGTTTTTGTTGCTTAATCATTTTAAATAACGGTCACCTTATTTTAACTGAAGCGTTTGTTGTTCCCTTCAGATTGTTGTGTTGACATCCGTCACATCTTAAATAAACAGCTTTTAAAAAGACGTTTCGTGTGTGTGTGTTTGGGGTGTGTTTGAATCATAGAGGTATAAGTGTTTAACCCTCTTTTTGGACAGACTGACTAAAAAGACTAAAAACTGCTGTTTGGACGCTATCTAGTGTGTCCATCAGCAGACACTATATCTGTCTGAGGATATGGGTGTAAAATGTATTTCAGATGTCACAGTGGAAAAGTGACGCATGTGCATACTCTCTATTGATTTTATCCCACTGTTAGGGTTGTTTTATATATTTTGTTTAAGACTTACAGTAGGGTGCCTTGCCCCACTGGAATACAGTGACTGATATGAATTAATAATATACTGGACCATACGTAAAATGAAGAATACCTTGTGATGTCACTCATGTCAGTGACCAGGGGGTCCACAGCAAAATGGTATTATTAAATATGGCACTTTTATTGCTACGTTTAACTTTTTCATGTATCCTATGTAAGTAAAGCCTGATAAAAGTGTCAAACTCCCAAAATCCACCAGAATACTGGAAATTACATCTACTCTGTTAAAAATGTCCTGGGGGGGACCCCCAGCGTGGTCAAGAACCCCCCATTGGAAATATATCTCCTGTTGGAAGGGTCGTCGGGATCGGATCGGGAGTTGAACCCATTACATGTTGGCAAGCTGGATCACCAGTATATATGATATGCACCTGGACCGCTAGGCCAGCAGGCACCCCAAGATGATAAGTTTTGGGTAGGATCAGGACCCATAATTAGTCAACACAAATCTTGTATTGAGATCCACGGCCAAATACATTAATTCGGGGGTCCTTGATAATATATATTAAAAAATAAAAAGTTTGAGAACCACTGTACTACACTACACTATACAAAAAATACAGAATACTATTATTATATCAGTGGGGGAAATGCACTAATTGAGCAAATGTCAACATGAGACCAATATACTTGATAGTCATGTGACTCATGAATAATAATAATAATAATAATAATAATAATAATAATAATAATAATAATAATAATAATAATAATAATAATAATAAGGGTAATAATAATAATAATAATAATAATAATAATAATAATAATAATAATAATAATAATGATAATACCAGCTAACATCCCTGCCTTGTTGACATAATTATTTTAGCCTGCTTTACATTATGTTCTTTATGGTAGTTAGTTAATAACAATCATATTTGATTTATTGAAGTGAAGGAATATATTCAACTATTTCTTTATGCATTTTGCAACGCACTACCCCCACTGTGCGCACAACCATATGACGTCCATACAACGTTACGTCCATACGCCGTCCGAGTCGGACCTCACTAGTTGCAAAAACACAGCAAAAAAGGGGAAACAGCGCCCCCTGCCACGTCGTATGGACGTCCATAACGGACGTCCAAACGACGTCCGAGTCGGACCTCACTCTGTCAGCTTACTTACTGACTGAGGTCCTGACTCAGACGTCGTTTGGGCGTCCGTTTTGGACGTCCATACGACGTCGCAGGGGGCGCTGTTTCCCCCTTTTTTTGTTTACATGGCTTTTCCCAACCTGTAGCCTAAGTAACTCATGAAGACTATTATCTTCTGTATCTGTGATGCCAAAAATAAGGTCATTACAGTGAGGTGACAAAATCCAGCCCTGAAAATGTGTAATCAATGCCAACGCAACAGTTATACAACAAATTATAAAGAACACTTAGTTGATTATTTATCTTATCTTTTGACATTGTGTAATCATACACTGACTGAGCTAGTGAGCCCAGTATTAACAGAGTATGATTCAAATGCCAAATGAGCAACCCAAGCAAGTACACTACATATATGCTGGTTATTGGTTTAGTTAGTAAATAGATTTAGTGAGAAATTGTATTCTGTGGTGGACAGTGGTTCTCAAAGTGAGGTCCGGGGACCCCAGGGATCCTTGAGGGGGATAACTCTATGCCTGACATTTTACAAAATCAAAACAATCAAGTCAATGGTTGGTCAATCAAAAGAAACCATCCATTGGCTTTTGTACAAGAGTAGAGCCCTGTGGCCTACTTTACAGCAGGGAGAGATAATTGAATTAGATGGTTTTGAATTTCTTTATGTAAAATAACTGTGATTTGAACATGGAATCTCTGTGCTGAGAGTCTGAGCATTAGACCATTACACCATCGCTCAGTGACTCACAGCAGATGTCTCCAAGTATTGTTGACACATTCTGTTGTATGTTAGCTTTCAGTTAGTAAAGTTGAAATACTTCAGCATTAAGCTGCATAATATAATATTGTAACTTTCCTGTTCAACCCCAGATTTGACTTCTAGTGCTTTTGAGTTGTTCTTTTGTATTTTAGCCTTCGAAAATTTAAAGCACTCCATCAACTGTTGGAGGACTGGGATTTGAACATGGAAACTCCAAGGTGAAAGCCTGACAATTAGACCATTACACCATCACTCACAACGCATTCCAATGTGTTGTGAGCTTGAAGATCTGCTATTCTATAATTAGGTTGGCAGGTACTATCTGCGTGAAGTAGGCGGACGCTTTTTTAGGAGACCGGAAGCAGGTGGCGATAGCCACGCGAGACGCGAAACTATGCAGATACGAGAAGTAAAGCGGAGATGGTGTCTTGAGCAATCTCTTTCTTTCTTTCTCTCTGTCTCTCTGTCTGTCTGTCTGTCTGTCTGTCTGTCTCTCTCTCTCTCTCTCTCTCTCTCTCTCTCTCTCTCTCTCTCTCTCTCTCTCTCTCTCTCTCTCTCTCTCTCTCTCTCACAGCTGCTCCAGTCGTCTCCAGGTGATGACTTCACAGCGCAGTGGACGGTGGATGGCTCCATCTTGCCCCCCTGCCCACCCATCACCCCCCAGCAGTACTAGAGGTCCTGGTAGGATATAAAGCCAGCAGTACATGAGCTCCTGGTAGGACATAAAGCCAGCAGTACTAGAGGTCCTGGTAGGATATAAAGCCAGCAGTACTAGAGGTCCTGGTAGGATATAAAGCCAGCAGTACATGAGGTCCTGGTAGGATATAAAGCCAGCAGTACATGAGCTCCTGGTAGGACAGAAAACCAGCAGTACTAGAGGTCCTGGTAGGATATAAAGCCAGCAGTACTAGAGGTCCTGTTAGGACATAAAACCAGCAGTACTAGAGGCCCTGGTAGGATATAAAGCCAGCAGTACATGAGGTCCTGGTAGGATATAAAGCCAGCAGTACATGAGGTCCTGGTAGGATATAAAGCCAGCAGTACATGAGCTCCTGGTAGGATATAAAGCCAGCCGTACTAGAGGTACTGTGCCAAAGAAACATTGCCAGGATAGATAAACTAGCTGTCTTGGGAATTGAACTCGTGAGATTTCTGTTCTGTTTCTTTTTTTCTGAAAAGTTTATAATTTGGACACAGCTGGTTTCTGCCCGACAGCACAGATAAACAGTACTCCTGTCAGGACTTGACTGTGACAAACATATTTCCCTGTTTGATTATGAATATGTAGGGGAAGAAAACCAATTATTTGTATTGATAATTTATCATTTGTATATAAACGCAATGAGATTATTCTAATGATGCTTAATCTCTAAATATATTATTTTGTGACAGTGTGAACACCAGACTTAGCCCGGTTCCAGACCCTAGACCCCGCCCATCCACGCAGCTTCAGGCTGATAATCAGGCTACACCAGACTGGTACATTTTTGTATTTAACTGAATACATTTTTTACTGTTGGAGGAGTTTGGAGAGTTGTGGAAATAAAAACCCATAAAAGACATCAGTATGAGGCGTGGACATTTGTTGAACCTGTGGCAGCTACAAATTGTACAGTTTGATTACAAATCATATTTATAGCCTTATACAGTTTCCATACTGTTAGCTGATACATAAAGATGTTCCCTTAATTGTGTCTTGTGTCTCTTTGTGATTACAGTTGATGTTGATGACCCATAATTATTGTATTTTAGTCATGTTTAATTCTTGGTTATTATTACTCCATCAATCGTTCTGTTTTTGTTGCTTAATCATTTTAAATAACGGTCACCTTATTTTAACTGAAGCGTTTGTTGTTCCCTTCAGATTGTTGTGTTGACATCCGTCACATCTTAAATAAACAGCTTTTAAAAAGACGTTTCGTGTGTGTGTGTTTGGGGTGTGTTTCAATCATAGAGGTATAAGTGTTTAACCCTCTTTTTGGACAGACTGACTAAAAAGACTAAAAAGTGCTGTTTGGACGCTATCTAGTGTCCATCAGCAGACACTATATCTGTCTGAGGATATGGGTGTAAAATGTATTTCAGATGTCATGGTGGAAAAGTGACGCATGTGCATACTCTATTGATTTTATCCCACTGTTAGGGTTGTTTTATATATTTTGTTTAAGACTTACAGTAGGGTGCCTTGCCCCACTGGAATACAGTGACTGATATGAATTAATAATATACTGGACCATACGTAAAATGAAGAATACCTTGTGATGTCACTCATGTCAGTGACCAGGGGGTCCACAGCAAAATGGTATTATTAAATATGAGAGATTACAGCTACGTTTAACTTTTTCATGTATCCTATGTAAGTAAAGCCTGATAAAAGTGTCAAACTCCCAAAATCCACCAGAATACTGGAAATTACATCTACTTTGTTCAAAATGTCCTGGGGGGGACCCCCAGCGTGGTCAAGAACCCCCCCCCCCTTGGAAAAATATCTCCTGTTGGAAGGGTCGTCGGGATCGGATCGGGAGTTGAACCCATTACATGTTGGCAAGCTGGATCACCAGTATATATGATATGCACCTGGACCGCTAGGCCAGCAGGCACCCCAAGATGATAAGTTTTGGGTAGGATCAGGACCCATAATTAGTCAACACAAATCTTGTATTGAGATCCACGGCCAAATACATTAATTCGGGGGTCCTTGATAATATATATAAAAAAATAAAAAGTTTGAGAACCACCGTACTACACTACACTATACAAAAAATACAGAATACTATTATTATATCAGTGGGGGAAATGCACTAATTGAGCAAATGTCAACATGAGACCAATATACTTGATAGTCATGTGACTCATGAATAATAATAATAATAATAATAATAATAATAATAATAATAATAATAATAATAATAATAATAATAAGGGTAATAATAATAATAATAATAATAATAATAATAATAATAATAATAATAATGATAATACCAGCTAACATCCCTGCCTTGTTGACATAATTATTTTAGCCTGCTTTACATTATGTTCTTTATGGTAGTTAGTTAATAACAATCATATTTGATTTATTGAAGTGAAGGAATATATTCAACTATTTCTTTATGCATTTTGCAACGCACTACCCCCACTGTGCGCACAACCATATGACGTCCATACAACGTTACGTCCATACGCCGTCCGAGTCGGACCTCACTAGTTGCAAAAACACAGCAAAAAAGGGGAAACAGCGCCCCCTGCCACGTCGTATGGACGTCCATAACGGACGTCCAAACGACGTCCGAGTCGGACCTCACTCTGTCAGCTTACTTACTGACTGAGGTCCTGACTCAGACGTCGTTTGGGCGTCCGTTTTGGACGTCCATACGACGTCGCAGGGGGCGCTGTTTCCCCCTTTTTTTGTTTACATGGCTTTTCCCAACCTGTAGCCTAAGTAACTCATGAAGACTATTATCTTCTGTATCTGTGATGCCAAAAATAAGGTCATTACAGTGAGGTGACAAAATCCAGCCCTGAAAATGTGTAATCAATGCCAACGCAACAGTTATACAACAAATTATAAAGAACACTTAGTTGATTATTTATCTTATCTTTTGACATTGTGTAATCATACACTGACTGAGCTAGTGAGCCCAGTATTAACAGAGTATGATTCAAATGCCAAATGAGCAACCCAAGCAAGCACACTACATATATGCTGGTTATTGGTTTAGTTAGTAAATAGATTTAGTGAGAAATTGTATTCTGTGGTGGACAGTGGTTCTCAAAGTGAGGTCCAGGGACCCCAGGGATCCTTGAGGGGGATAACTCTATGCCTGACATTTTACAAAATCAAAACAATCAAGTCAATGGTTGGTCAATCAAAATAAACCATCCATTGGCTTTTGTACAAGAGTAGAGCCCTGTGGCCTACTTTACAGCAGGGAGAGATAATTGAATTTCTTTATGTAAAATAACTGTGATTTGAACATGGAATCTCTGTGCTGAGAGTCTGAGCATTAGACCATTACACCATCGCTCAGTGACTCACAGCAGATGTCTCCAAGTATTGTTGACACATTCTGTTGTATGTTAGCTTTCAGTTAGTAAAGTTGAAATACTTCAGCATTTAAAGCTGCATAATATAATATTGTAACTTTCCTGTTCAACCCCAGATTTGACTTCTAGTGCTTTTGAGTTGTTCTTTTGTATTTTAGCCTTCGAAAATTTAAAGCACTCCATCAACTGTTGGAGGACTGGGATTTGAACATGAAAACTCCAAGGTGAAAGCCTGACAATTAGACCATTACACCATCACTCACAACGCATTTCAATGTGTTGTGAGCTTGAAGATCTGCTATTCTATAATTAGGTTGGCAGGTACTATCTGCGTGAAGTAGGCGGACGCTTTTTTAGGAGACCGGAAGCAGGTGGCGATAGCCACGCGAGACGCGAAACTATGCAGATACGAGAAGTAAAGCGGAGATGGTGTGTCTTGCCAATGTCAGTGGGGAGAGTCTTGCTTTTTTTCAAAGAAAAGTACCAAGTACCAAAGTAGAAATGATTCAATGACATGATAGACTACATGAACACACTGATGTAAATGCATTTGATTACATAAGGCCTGTTGAAGACCCCTAACCTAGTGTAAAAAATATTTAAAATCTGAAATACATTTTACACCCATATCCTCAGACAGATGTAGTGTCTGCTGATGGACACTAGATGGCGTCCAAACAGCAGTTTTCAGCCAGTCGTAGCAACAACATGAGACCAAAATACATTTTTTTCATGAAAGTCGCCTGGCGTCAGATGGTGCCATATAGTCTAGCAAGTAGGATTCGACTCCCGGTATGGGAACTCATTATACCATCATAATTCATGTGCGTGGGGATCTAATTTTAAACAAGCTTAGTGCTTTATGAGCCTTCCAGTTTAATAGACCTTGTATTATGAATATGTACTTCCTTGTACTGTTGTTCTCATGTCTTACTAAATAAAGTACATCAATCAATCAATCAAGATGAAACTATGGGAGAAAGAAAAGCTATTAACTATGTCATTCAGGCCTGGGCTGCGGCGTGGTGGTCCAGGGGCCTGTTCCTCAAAAGGTGAATTAGAGCTAAAGCCTGGCTTTACCACCTATCCTGGCTTAATTTAGCCAGGATTAGAGCTGAGTCGGTTCCTCAAAAGGTGAATTATCTTGAAGATTAGTTTAGCCAGTTCACCCTGGCTAAGTTTAGCCTTATCCGATTCCTCAAAAGAGAATTGAAGCAAGCCTAGCTTAGTTACCATGGCAATTTAGCTGTGAAGTTAGCCTGGTCAGGAGCAGGCTAACAGCCAAGCTTTATTAATCCAGTGCCTTGTTCTTCAAGTTTTGTGAAATAGCTGTTAGTCCAATGACTCCAATCATAAACCAATGAGTTTTTCTACACTTATTCAATTCTTATGCGAAAATCAAAGATCTACAAGCCCGAAATGTTTTTGTCTTATGGCGGCCGGGGGTCCCCGGCCCCCCATGGACCCCCTTCGTGGACCCCCGACCCCGTGGACCCCCGGACCCCCGTGTACCCCCGGCCCCCTGTGTACCTCCGGACCCCCGTGGACCCCCGGACCCCCATGGACCTCCGGACCCCCGTGGACCCCCGGACCCCCATGGACCCCCGGACCCCCATGGACCTCCGGACCCCCGTGGACCCCCATGGACCCCCGGACCCCATGGACCTCCGGACCCCCGTGGACCCCCGGACCCCCATGGACCTCCGGACCCCCGTGGACCCCCGCCCCCGTGGACCCCCGTATACCCCAGACCTCTGTTGGGGGTCAACGGGGGTCCGGGAGTACACGGGGGGCCCGGCCCCCAGTGTACTCCCGGACCCCCATGGACCTCCGGACCCCCGTGGACCCCCGGACCCCCATGGACCTCCGGACCCCCGTGGACCCCCGTGGACCCCCGTGGACCCCCGTATACCCCAGACCTCTGTTGGGGGTCAACGGGGGTCCGGGAGTACACGGGGGGCCCGGCCCCCCGTGTACTCCCGGACCCCCGTTGACCCCGTGGACCGTGGACCCCCGGCCGCCAAAAGGCAAGCTTTTCCCTTGTAGATCTTCGATTTTAGAAATTTGAAATTAGAAAATTATTCTAAGTGTTTATAATTATAATTCCAACATTCACTTAAACTCCTTATGTTTAAACCTAACTGAATTATATATTTATGGATTTGTATATAAATTAATTGCATATTTTTGGACAACTTGTGCATTTAATTTGTCGGCAATACTTTGCCACGCTTTCTCCCTGGATCTATATTTATTGCGGCCGTGTTTCCTTTCTTGCTTATTATAAATTTTACTTCCTTGTAAGATTCCATGAGCTGCTGCAGTGCTGCTGTTCAGCCACAGAGAAGAACGCCGCTCTGGTTTTGGGCTCCATGATTGGTCAAGTTCAAGGATTCTGCTATCGACTTTCATGGTCTTTTATAGAAATAAGTGAAGCCTGGCTTCATTATCCTGGCTCGACACAGCCTGGCTTGACAAGGCCTAGCTCAACAAAGTCGCTCCTTTTCAGCCTAGCTTGGCGTTCCAGGAACCGAATAAACCAGGCTATACGGACCCGACTTTGTCAAGCCTGGATTTGACTTAAATCCAGGCTTATTTAATTCACCTTTCGAGGAACAGGCCCCAGGCACCCTAGCCTACAATGCCAGCGTGACACCATGTTCGAGTCCCGAATCCCGATGACCTTTGCTGCATGTCTATATATTATTTTTATTATTATTATTATTATTATTATTATTATTACAAGGATAGTCCATGAGCCAGACAAGATTTCATTATCGAAAGAGTGGACAAAACCAAACCTATATTAAATTGTTCATAGGGTCAATACGAGTAAATAAATATATGATAACCTCTCCACAGGAGCAGCTTTTTCATGGTTATTACACATTTTGTTATTTTCCCCATACGTACATGACAGGTGAAAAAATTACAAAATTTAAAAAAGAGTTATCATAATGAAACTTCCTGAGTTGATAACTTACATGAAGACAATGATTTATCGTATTACAAGTTTTCTGAAATTGTATATTTAAATATGCAAATGAGGCATTAGGAAAATATGCCTGAATTTGCATAACTTTCCAGAACCAACTTTGGAACATTGGACAAAGCCAGGGTCAACATTCTTATTTCATTTTGTTAAGATGTTGGAGTCAAAGGTTTTTAACAAGGGAATATTCAATATCTGGCTCAATTTTGGGGCTCTGGCTCATGGACTAAATGCCTAATTTGCATATCTTAATATACAATTTCAGAAAACTTGTAATACGATAAATCATTGTCTTCTTGTAAGTAATCAACTGGGGAAGTTTCATTATGATAACTCTTTTTTAAATTTTTTCACCTGTCATGTACGTATGGGGAAAATAACAAAATGTGTGATAACTATGGAAAAGCTGCTCCTGTGGAAAGGTTATCATATATTTATTTACTCGTATTGACCCTATGAACAATTTAATATAGGTTTGGTTTTGCCCACTCTTTCGATAATCATTGCTCAATTTTGGGGCTCTGGCTCATGGACTAGTGGAGCAGTCCAAATGTCCCATAGCCTGCATGTCCCAGCCACCCGCCCCCACCCTGGTCATAGTGTTGAAATTCCTGGTTTCAGATAGCAGATCAACCAAAAAAAAAAACTCTCCCCACTTACATTGGCAAAACACACCATCTCCGGTTTACTTCTCGTATCTGCATAGTCTCGCGTGGCTATCTGCATGAACTGGGCGGACGCCTTTTTAGGAGACCGGAAGCAGGTCAAAACAGTGGTGGCCGCCATCTTTAAATTGTCCATAGCACTAATATTTTGAGCTGGACACAGCTGATTGGATTCAACAACATGTATGCCATTGGATTCAACCATGTATGTCATTGGATTCATCAGCATGTATGCCATTGGATTCAACCATGTATGTCATTGGATTCATCACCATGTATGTTGGATTCTGTATGATTCAACACCACGTATGTCATTGGATTCATCACCATGTATGTCATTGGATTCATTATGATTCAACACCATGTATGTCATTGGATTCAACACCTTAAATGAGTCAGACAGGACAGCATGCTGTCCCTCCATGTTGACTCACTTTAAATGTTGACAAAGTAGAGACAGAACAATTCAGATTCTTCCAATATGATTTATTGCATCTGTGTCCGTTGATAACACACCCCTGGGTCTAACATGGACAGGAATCTGGGCTAGCGTGGCTAACTCTAATAGAATGATGTGGCAGAAGAGTCAACCCATTGCTTCACCCCCTGTACCTTTTATACAGCAAAACATAATGTACTCAGAAGTATATGACGGAATAAAAAGGATGCAATTATGTTTACATACACCACATCTCTGTACAACTCTTTGTCGCATTGTCAAGCATCAAATGAAAAAATATAAACTCACAGGAGGTGCATACTCATATCTAAATAGAAAATATGCACACAACAAAAAAATGTCTTTCCTACGGAAAGACTTTCAGCACTTATACAATTGTGTAGAGACAGGTAGGTGTTATTACCTAGCATTTGACTTTGAATAATATAATGAATTTGAATGGCCTGAAGATTTCTTTCTCTTCCCCACAGCACCGTAACGTAACCTTAGGAAGTCGTCTAAACCAGTAACAGCAGTCAATACTGTGAGTCAGTTAGCGGTTATTATTTGTCACAACAGTAAGCTATTGAGAGAGGATTTTCCCAAGTTGATGCTTTAAATACTTTTGACAGTATTACGTGTGCACACTTCCACTGTACTGTGCTAAGCATCGCCCCCCATTCATAACCCTCTCCCCGTACCCATAACAACTACCTCATTCATAACCATGTCCCTTACCCATACGATGTGGTCCTCTGTAAATTAATGGGTGGGACACAAACACTAGCACTGCCAGGTTTTTTTTGGGTTAGATTGACAATGTGACCACTCATGCTAATATAACAAAACAAAAATCAATGTATGGACACCAGCCATTGTTTGGAAATGTGCTTTTCCCGAAAAATGTGTTCCTGGCCTGAGACCAATTTACTGGAAAACAGGTCCCTGAGATAATGTCATAAAATGGAAATGTTGGTGTTGGCTTTAACAAAACTAAAGGATGTCGATCAAACTGCTGCATTAATGACAGAAAAAGGAAATGTACTTAAAACAATATCCAAGAACTTGAATGTTGATGGTTACTTGAAGAAACCAGACACAATGTGTTATCAGTTAAGTGTTGGTTTGGGATGAGACCTTAGCCCCCTGGAAACTACAGAAGTCTCATTTGCTTTCCATTGCACATGGGTCAATTAGTATTGGTGAACAGAGATTTCAGCATATGGATGTGGTTTGTCACCAAGGTCAAGTTTAGACAATCAAAGGAAAGTATTTAAAGTCAATGTTACATTTGTTGCGAGTGATTACAACTTAACTGACACTGGATGATTGCTAATCGTTCAGATGCAATAAACCAAACACCTTTACCTGTAACAGAACACCTCTAAAATATGTCAGTCTGCACTGTCTCTGGTCCCTATCTGGCCCACTTCTTGAATTATTTACAATTATAAACACAGCCTGTCCTCTCCTGGGAAAGGCAAAGAAAGTGCCATTAGAGTTCTACTGTCAAATACCCCTTGTTTTCTCCCATCTAAAATGGTCAACGTTGAGAGTAGTAACAACAGGTGTAAACTGATCAAAAAAACAACAAGAACATCCAATTCGATGGTCCCCATCAGAAACCATGCTGAGTATCAAGAGAGGTCCCCAGAACCCAACGCAGAGGTCCTCCGTCTCCGTCTCTCCAGGTCCACTTTGTCAGCAAGGTTTTGCGTAGATCCAGCTTTGTCATTTAGACTCCAAAATGATTAAATCGATAACAGTCTGTTAAGCCACTGTAAAGGGCTCTGCCGTTTTGCTCCGATAAATTCCCCCCCCCAGTCACGCACTTCATGAATTTTAACTTTCCTGGAGAGCCCAAGAAGTCAACTACAAAACAGCCAAGAGAAACAAAACCCTTAGCTTAACCACTTAAACCCTATATACTTAATTGAGCAGGGTTCCTTCGGGGGCCTATCCATGGCCCCACTTCTTTTTTCCCCCCCCCGCTACACCGAACCTCTTCACTGAAAATAGCCGATAATGCAAGCTCACACAGCGCCATGCATTGCGAGCTTGTAGATGGGCTATTTTCGCCCAACGTTGCCTTATTATGACATGCCCAGAATAGGCACAACAAGGGTTCAAGTGGTTAAATCCCCCTGGTGTGTTGGCTCTTAATTATGAGCCCAAAGTCAGTACAGCGTTCCCCTAAATGTCAGCTGTCACACGGCAGCTTAGTCGGGCATGTCGATGCACAGTTTCGGGGGCGGGACAAAGTACTTCCCGGGGCTCTGTGTGATCACCACTCCCGTCTTCTTGTGAAACATGGGGGCGACCTTCGGCGGCGGCTCGGGCACCGGCAGGTCCTCGGCCGCCTCGGGGTCGTCGCTGCGCTGAAGGTCGTAGGACACGTTGCCGTACTCGCGCAGGAAGGGGAGGAGCTCCAGCAGGAAGTGGCAGAAGTCCTTGCGGATGCCGAACCACCCTGGAGAGGAAAGGGGAGAGTTCTTTAGGAAGATTTCTATTACAGAGCTGTAGCTCTGTTAGTAGTTAAGCTGTGGGGAAAATGAATTCATAGTACAGTATATGAAGCATGTCTCTTTATCAATAGATTTACCCTCCTGTGAGGGTACACCAGATGAACAAAAACACAACTTATGCCATTGTGGTAGATTTTTTCGGACACTTAGTCTCCTCGGTGGGCAATTTTGTCTAATGTGCCACGGTCTGCAAGAGTGTGCCAACAGCAACACAACAAGAACAATACTGGATGTTATCGGAAAAGAAAAGTAAAAATTGTAAGTCGGGGGTTTTAGCTTTATGTCTGGATTTATAGAATGAGCAGTAAGGCATAATCATGTATTGTATACGGGTACATTGTTATGTATACATAGTGCAGTAACACTTAAGCAATCTTTGATTATATCTGTGGTATCAAAATGGTATTGAATATCAATAGTTCTCGGGGGAATGTTTCAAAAGTTAAGGATTTCCAGTATGGTGACAACCCATGTGTGCACTGTACAACCCAAACCCAAACCAAACAAAGCAGGACAAATAGAGTTCTCAACGGGCCTGAAAATTAAGGCTCGGCCCTAACTGGGCCGGCCCGAGGCTCTGCCTGAACAATTACCATACTTTTAGGGCCGAAAACCCGGAAAGGTGTCATTATGTGCTTAATGTCCTCAAAGTCAAGCATCCAACAAGCTCTGAACTGAGCAGATTGGACCTTACAGTCCAGAGATAATGGCCAAAACATCTTGAAAACGACGATTTTCGATCGCCCATTTTCGATTGAGTTTTGGCCATTGTCGCCCGTTTTTCTTTAATAACACGGGCTAGGAAGGTCGGACTGCAACAAACTAGATACCTGAGTAAAGTTCACTTTGAGCTGCAGCCAACACATCCACTGCCATTTCTGTCGGCCTTACCGTGAGGCCGCTAGGGGCGGGTTGAATTTTCTATTTTGTGGGTAATAGATTGTCTCTTTTTTTTTCGTTTTCTTTTACGGAACCCGAGGCTCGGCCCGGCCCGACTAATTAGCATAATTTTGGGCTCGGTCCGGCTTCGGGCAGAATTTGATAACTCTAAGGACAAATACTCACAGTGGTTCCCTCCTTTCTGTCCGAAGGTGGTCGCCATCAGTGTGAGCAGGGACAGCCAGAGAGGAACGAACACACACACATAACTCAGACTGTTGTGGCCGTCCAACTTGTGCACCAGCAGGATCTGCAGGAGATATGAGAGCTTTAACCTCTTACCGCAAGTCTGATTTCTACACCCGTACGGTGGTGCCACGTGGCAAATATAGCCATGTCCCTGGATGTTCGCTTTAAAAAAAAGATATATTTAAAGATTTGCACATTTTCACAATAAAAAAAAAATAGCAGATCTACAAGCTCATGGCGCCACGCTATGAGCTTGTAGATCTGCCATTTTTGAATAGCCAAAGAAGTCTAAAATGACAGAGATGCATTCCCAGATTGATGCCATATGCTCAGGACATGACTTAAGCCTTTACTCGTCTGTTCATTGTCTGTTCTCTTATCTCTGATCTCTTTCCCTGGTGGCTCTGATGAGATGCCATCGTTGTTGTTGCCGCCTCCCTCTCTGACCACATAGTGGTCATATCTCTGCTGAATAGGAGATGCAGAAGCCCTGTGTGTCTGACATAATCCTATATCCAATTAATTTCTATTATATAATAATTTCTGCTTGGAGAGGTTCTTAGGAGCACATTTTTATTTGGACTGTTTACTTCAATTGTAATTGATTAGGAGCCTATTTACACAAATTAAACATAACATAAATTGTTTAAATAGTATTACATTAATTAAGTAACTCATTCACTGCCAAGAATGACTTCTGACGAGACGTCGTCCAAACGCCCACACTGCTAAAGTCGACTTATCACGACTTTTAAATTTTTCTCAGATTTCTGTTGTTTTCTAAGTGTTTTTCAAAAAACAAGCCACATTCAAACGGTCATAGCTCTGGAATGGAGGATCGTGGCCGGCCAATTTCTTTTCCCCGATTCTACTGGACCCCCGTGCGTCTAATGAGCCTGAATGAGGAGAACATTCCATAATTTTTCAAAGGTACAGTAAAATCGCCGTTTTCGCTGGCAAGGGGACGGTAGACGATGTTTGAACTCTGGCAGTGAATGAGTTAATGGTCATGATGCAACGTGTTGTGAGCTTGTAGAAGTAGCCTATTTTTACTAGCCTATTAGGACATGGCCTAATAGGCATTTAGAGGCCAAAATAAGAGATGCCAGGTTGAAACTGGTTAAAAGTTGCTAACTGGTTCCACCACCACAGGGACGAGTCAGCACTCACCTCAAAGGTGAGCAGAGGAACAACGATGGTCATCCAGCTGATGGCCATGGTGATGTGGGTGCGGCGCTGCTCGGCGATGATGTCGATGGAGCGGAGGAAGAGGACGGACCAGATGATGTAATAGAGGACAACCAGGCACAGGAAAGACATCAGTATCCACAGCGGGACGCACACCACCAGCCAGGGCCAGTGGATGATCCTGTCCAGCCTGAGAGCGATGAAGATGAACTGGAGAATATTCACAGAACACAGTACCTCCAGCTGAGAGAGAAAGAAAAAAGCAGAGAGAGAGAGAGAGAATAATTGTATCGGACAGTTAACCACTTAAATCTTCTATGCTTAGTACTTAGTTGACCACCGGTGTCAGGTCTGTACATGGTCTGGTCTTTTTTCCACGTACAGCACACTAAGATCTTCAAGCTCACAACACATCATGATGTAATGCGTTGTAGATCTGCTATTTTTGACATTTTGACCGTTCTGAGCTTATCTGATCTTGTAGATCGGCTACTTTTTGCAGGACCAGTGGACCACATTGGATAAGTGTTTCATTAGGCCTGTTTATCTGTTTATCCTGGGTTATATTGTGTTTACTTGTATTTCTTTTACCAAAATCTAATCAAATCGTACTTTTGAACAGCTGAAGAATAAAATAGGGTGGTTAGTTACTGCTAGAGCATGTTTACAGCATTGGTTCTTAAAGTGGGGTCCGGGGACCCCCAGGGATCTTTTGGGGGGGTTCTAGGGGGTCCCCAGCTAAATCATTTTAACCACTTTATCCATTCATACGTTGGCTATTCAAAAATAGCAGATATACAAGCTCACAGCGCGTCGCGAGCTTGTACATCTGCTATTTTTGAAGATTTTTGAATAATCTTGAAAGTGAAAGTTCTTCTGGGGGTCCCCGGCACAAAACATTTTCAGACGGGGGTTCACGACCAAATATATTATCAATTTGGGAGTCCTTGGCCTTGGCACGAAAACATTTGAGAACAACTGGTTTACAGAATTTACTGACTTAACCCATTGAGGCCTGAGGTTCCGATTCTGCAAAATGTCTTCTAAATCCTATGTTTCTATGTCAGTGGTTTTCAAACGTTTTCATGTGAAGGACCCCCAAAATGATATGAATTTGGCCGCGGACCCCCAGAAGCAAAGATTTGAGTTAACATTTTTCAAAAATAGCAGATCTACAAGCTCATAGCGGTGCCGCGCTATGAGCTTGTAAATCTGCTATTCTTGAATAGCCAAAGTGTAAAATAATGCTTTTTAGCTCAAATGAAAAAGTGACACAGACGCGTTCCAGGTCTTAATGGGTTAAGGAGGATTTCCGTTCCGTGTCCTGTACCTCCAGTGAGCGGTCGTGTCTGAACCCCCAGACGCAGGCGGCCACGGAGACGGGCGACACGAAGAACAGCGGCATGAAGACCAGCAGCCAGAAGTAGTTTCCCCTCGCCACGCGGTCACACACCAGCACCTCGAACATCAGCAGCAGGACGTGGAGACCCACCGCGATCAGCATGGCCTTGAACTCCACACACGTCTCTCCCTCGGCCCTGAAAGGGAAGACACATACACGGTCGGTTCAATCTATATATCGGTATACACTAGAGCAGGGGTCTTAAACAGGGGGTCCGGGACCCCTAGGGGGGATTTGGCGGACAGGGGATCCGCCAAATCTTTGTGTGGTATGATTTTTTTTTTTTCATTAACGACTTGAACCCTATAGCATCCCTTTTCTTAGGGGAACATTAGCCAAACTCCGTATTTTAGCTTTTTTCATCATTCTATGTCACACAAAAGTAGCAAAAATAGCCGATCTACAAGCTCAAAACGCGTCGCAGTGCGACACGTTTTGAGCTTGTAGATCTGCTATTTTTGCTATTTTGAATTGGAATCCAGATTTTTTTTTGCTATTTTTTTATTGGAATCCTGAAAAGTTACGTTTTTATTTAATTTCACATGCATTTAGTTATACTTATGTTAACTTTATGAACTTAAATACAAATACACTGGACATAAAAAAGACAGTAGAATTTTAATACTAGTCATAAGCTACTAATATAGACTTTAAGTAATTAAAGCGGGTCATGTTTGCGTGTTTGCAACAGCTGAAATCAATAATATATCAGTATTCTGATATTAACCTGCGGGCCGCATTAAGTGAAGGTGGGGGCCGCATGTGGGCCCCGGGCCACCAGTTGCCCATGCATGTTCTAACTTCAAAATATTTCCATGAATTTCATGACCGTGGGAACCCTGTCCAATTCAATACCAGCCTGTGGACTGTTAGCCTGGTAAACCCTCCCTCCGGAAATCTCAATTCCATTTCATTTCAGGAGTGAGTCTGGCCTGATCCGCCTGTCTGCAATATTGGCTGTGCTGGAGTTGGGCGGGAGTAATACCGTTGACTGACAACCCCTTCAGCCAATGATAATTTTTCCCCTTCAGCCAATCAGCAGTTCACCAGTCTTAATGTGACGCGACGGGACTTTTGAGACAGCCATACCCAAAATGGGTTGCCTTTTTCGGGTACAATGGTGTCACTGCCCGCCCCTACCGGTTCTCTAATTTTTTTTTTTTAAATAGGCTTTGTCATGATTAATTGACCACATATATGAAGTTAAACAACTAAATTCTATCCAAACGATATCTTATAAGTAAATTCCGTGCCTCAAAATAGAAGTTAGAGAGCTTTTTGAAGTAAAAAAATAGCGGAGAATTGGCCGCACAAGAAAAAGATGGCTGCCGTTCGTGTTTTGGGCTCACTCGAACTCGCCACCTGATTGGCCAACGTAAGCTGTCAATCACAGAACAATGAGCGACGACGCTGATAGGCCCGGCCGTTTGGCATACAGAGCCAATATTGCAGAAAGGCGGATCATGCCAGACTCACTCCTGAAATGAAATGGAATTGAGATTTCCGGAGGGAGGGTTTACCAGGCTAGTGGACTGTAGGGCTGTCAACTTTCCTCAGAAATGATATTCGAATATTGGTCTTAAAAATTGGCAGATATTCGAATATTATTATTATAAAAATATATATATATTTTTAGCCTTGGATTTTTATTTTTTATTTTGACAGAAACAATACAAAAAACAAATGTATCGAGTGCTCGGATCCAATAAAACATATATTTTGTTTGTTTTTATAACTTGATACATTGTTTTTTGTATTATCCATTTTTTTATATATTCGAATATTGATTTTCATATTCGAATATACATATTTTCCCCATATTCAAGGAATATTCGATATTCGAATATTAATTCACCAGCCCTAGTGGACTGTGACATTTACCTGTACTGGGGGTTGTGTGCCCAGACCCCTGTGCCCACTGAAGCTCCTATGATGACCAGTAGCTTCCAGAGCCAGATGGGAGTGAACACTGCCCAGTAACTCCACTGGATCACTCCATCCAACCGCAGGGACAGCAGCACGGAGAACAGCAACAGGCATGAGTAGATCAGGAACTTGCTGTGGTGTGTGTGGGATATGGGGGGGATTGGTGGGGGGCACAGAGAGAGAGAGAGAGAGAGAGAGGGGGGAGGGAGGTTGAATTTTAACCCATTCAATCCAGGTCACTTGAGAATGTGAAAATGTGTGCAAATCTTTTAACATATAAATAAATTTTTAACTCAAATCTTCGACTTCTGGGGGTCCCTGGAACAACATATTTTGAGATGGGGGTCCGTGGACAAATACATATCATTTTGAACCACCGATATGATAGCAACATACGTTTTTTTCCAAAAAAAATGTAAGGCTTTAGAAGACATTTGTAGAATCCCCAGAAGCAAATATTTTAGTTAAAATGTTCGCTTTAAAAAATACACATTCAAAGACTTGCACAAAATTTTCACGATTTCTTCCCCCAAAAAATTGCAGATCTACAAGCTCGTAGCGGCACTCTTTTTAATAGCCCAAAGTATAAAATAATGGTTATAACTAAAAACCTAAAATGACACAGTAAGCGTTCCCGATTGACCTGGGGCCGATTCTACAAATGCCTTTAAAATCAGTAGTTCTCACAATTAAAGGAGTAGTTCACCCAAAAAATGACTTATTTTCTATCAATTGCACACCCCATGAAGTCTTGAATCCATGGATATATTTTGGTTTTTGTGGCATTCCTAAGCCAATAATTTGATTCCCGTCTCCTACCGGCTAATGTATCCAGTAGGAGACACAAAGTAGATTATTTGTGTCTCCTACCGGATACACACCCGGTCATCAAATTATTGGCTTAGGAATGCCACAAAAACAAAAATAAATCCATGAATTCAAGGCTTCATGGGATGTGCAATTGATAGAACATAAGTCATTTTTTGGGTGAACTCCTCCTTTAAGATTTTTTTCAAAAAAGTTCAAAAATGGCAGATGTACAAGCTTGCAGCGCGGCATGAAGTGAGCTTGTATATCTGCTATTTTTTTAATAGCCAACGCAAAAATCTAAAATGACAGATGCTTTCCTGGTTTGTTAACGGACTAAGTGCACAAAATACAGCAATAATCCCCCTAAACCGTTTCAGCACAGCAAACTAAGAAAAACATTAAGCTGTGTGGTGTTGGGTTAGCGATGGGGATATTCCATCTGTCTCTACACAGGCAAGAGTACGTCAATGGAGAGCTAGGGACAAAGTGATGAAAAGAACACACGGCAAGGAGAGCATTCAATAGGTTACATATGAATGCCCTACATACAGTATGAATTAATGTAGCTTCTAAAGAGCCAGTGAGATGAGTTTAGTGCTGATCAACCCATTGTGATGTCATGTCATGTGGAGGGACAGCTTGTGCATAAGGCCCAATCAGTGATACAATACAAACAAACAAATGGCTATTAAATTGATTTTTTTTCTGAGGGCGACCCTTTCTTCCTTTAAATTAGGGCTGGGGGCGATATGGACGAAATCAAATTGATCATATGTCTGACCAAATACCTTAATTGAGCTTGTTGATCTCCCATTTTAAATCATGAATCATTTTTCATGATTTAAAGAATCATTTTTGCAAATCTTTGAATACATATTTTTTTAAAGTGAACATTTGTAACTCAAATCTTTGCTTCTGGCGGCCCCTGGAACAAAATGTTTTGAGATGGGGATCCGCGGCCACATTTTGGGTGGTCCTTGACATGAAAAAGTTTGAGAACCACTGCGCTAGGCGGTCAAGAGGCTGAGCACAAACTGGATCAGCCGCACCACCAGAAATCTATGATTGACTCAGCTTGATAAAACGACCTGACATCATAACATGTTATCATGTCATGATTTCTATATAGCCGTGGATCACATGACAGACATCTGTATGACAGTCATGTATCAGGGCTAGATTTCTATACTAGTGCATTTGCCAAAGCCTTCGTTTGGTTACAATGTTTGCTAAATATTGGTGTAAAACAGCAGCTCTATGAATTGAGGTACAAAGGACCTCAATGGAAACAAGCCATATAAAAGCTTTCTTGGGGTTTAAATCTTCTTAGCAGACCTTGTATTGAACTGTACTTTCCTGTATTTTTTTTGGGCAAACTGATAAGTATTCAATCAATCAATCAAACCTATATATGCATTTATGATTTATGAGTCAGATTGTACTGCTTACTGTATTTTTTAAAAAGTTTTTCTTATTTTTAAACTGTTTATAATATGTTCTGCATAGTAGTGAATATCTGTCTGTCATTTAATGTCACTATATGAATTGAGTACAACAGGATCCCAATGGAAACAAGTCATTGGCTTTTGGGGGTTTTTTTTTTATCCTTTTTAGTTGACCTTGTATTTGAACTGTACTTTCATGTGCTTTTTTCTGCAAACTTCTAAATAAAGTATTCAATCAATCAGATTATTAAGAAAGATCCAAAACCGCATATTTTCCACCAACAACTTAAAACTTTCAGAATGCACGTGAATATAACTCTGATTCACATATTCAAAGCAATCCAGGCCTGTAAAATATATGTAATAGTTGAAACACAACATAATGTAAGGCTGTAGTTTCTTTCTACAGTTCAAGGCTAGCGTTAGCATGTTAGCCTGGCCTATTGTAGGTAACAGTTAAAAAGTGTTTTAGCACAAGCTACACAATCTAAACGACATCTTTTATTATTAACAACCTCACAAATCAATTTAAGAGTTACATACGACCAATTAACAGGTTTGTAATTAAGTTATAATGATACACAACGGGTCCAAAACAGTGTGTTGCTGGGATCAAATCAACTTTAGCAGGCGAAGCGAACGTGCTAAGCTAATGCTAAGCTAACGTGCTAAGCTAATGCTAAGCTAACGTGCTAAGCTAATGCTAAGCTAACGTGCTAAGCTAATGCTAAGCTAACGTGCTAAGCTAATGCTAAGCTAACGTGCTAAGCTAATGCTAAGTTAACCTGCTAAGCTAAGCTAATGGGATGTGTTGTAGCTTACCTGGGGTTGAAGTCCTGGAACAGTCCTCTTAGATTCATGGTGGAAACAAGCGCAGTGTGTCTTTAGATGGACCTTTTAGTTTGGTTTACATTCTACACGTGTGTGTTATTGTTAGCTCCATGTTTCAGCTGTTTATTTGGTGAGGTTTCTCCACTCAGACAGAGAAGGTCGCCCCAGCACAGCAGTCAGTCTGTGTGTGTGTCAGTGTTGCCAGGTTTTGAGAGAGAAGTAAGCAAGTGGTCTATGTATGAAAACAAGCCCAAAAGAAGGCTATTTTCAAAATAAGAAAATAATAATCATGGAGAAAAAAAAATAGGTAATTTTGGAACAATTTTGAAACATTAAACTACACAAATCTTGAAAGGGGGTCCCTGGCATTACATTTTCAGATGGGGGTCCGCGGACAAATATATTAATTTGGGGGTCCTTGACATGAAAATGTTTGTGAACCACGGGTTTAAACAACATTAGGAAACAAGCCCAATTAAGCAACTACACTTTAGAAAACAAGGCAAGCCCAACAAACCGCAACCCGAAACTAAACGTCTTACTAAATAAAGTACATCAATCAAACAAGCAACTTTACAGAAAAATAAGCCCAAAGTCCCTTATAATAAGCAGACATGGCAACACTGCACAGCAGTCTGTGTTTGTTTTGCTTTCTGTGTGTTAGCTAGAAGCTAACGAAACCACGCCCCGCAGTCTGACGTCATTGCGAGAGGCTGTCGCAGATTAATAATGTATTTGAGATTGAAGCCAGGCAAAACATAAGAAAGCTGAAAGAACTGTCTTTTTGTGTCCACTCTTTAATGTTTTCTGTTAGTTAATCCCCCTGGCTCTGATGTCATATAGATGTATTGATAACTTATTTGTTTGTGTTTGTTTTGTATTGTATTGTATTTCATGAGATTATAAATAAAGATTTGTAAAAAATAAAATAATAATTATTTAATAATAATAAACAAAATGTATATCACCCTTCTCTTAATTTTGGCAAAATGTAATATTCATTGTACCACATTTGCTAACCAACGTCCAAATATTGTTGTAAAGCCTTATTATTGTCAACATAGACAATTCAGATATGTGAAACCGCCATTTAAATCCTGGAAAACATGAACAAATTAACAAACAACAACATGGACCTAATTTCATGTCCCATTTAAAAAAAATCATTAACATTAACTTTGACTTTCAAAATTGTCTGTTCATGCTTGGATGGATGGGGCTATCAGCTCAATGCAAGTGTGTGTGTGTGTGTGTGTGTGTGTGTGTGTGTGTGTGTGTGTGTGTGTGTGTGTGTGTGTGTGTGTGTGTGTGTGTGTGTGTGTGTGTGTGTGTGTGTGTGTGTGTGTGTGTGTGTGTGTGTGTGTGTGTGTGTGCGTGCGTGCGTGCGTGCGTGCGTGCGTGCGTGCGTGTGTGTGTGTGTGTGGAGGTAATTTGCCTACATTGACTTTGTCCTGACAGGAACCTGACCTTGCCTAAACGGTCTTTAGTAGTAATGTAAAGTATACATGATTTCTGTGAACATTCACACTACATCAGTATCAGACTTACATTAGTTTATGTCCAAAATTATTGTATTTACACGTTTTGAAACAATTTGTATTAATTGAAGTACAACAATACATGGCAAACTGAGGTACTCAATTTATTATATTTCAACATGAAATTCACCTAAAAAACAGATATTCCTCAAATTCCTCATATTTCCTCAAAAGAAAAGAATGGAGCTGGGAACTTTCCCTTTGGTCCACCCATTCCGGGGACATGTGAGCCGTGTCCAGTGAAGGCACAGTCAAATTGCATCCGCTGACCATCGTGGGAGTATGGGATTTTCTTTATATGCAAGTACGTGGAGAGGTAATTTGCCTACATTGACTTTGTCCTGACCTTACCTAACCATTGAAAGTCTTCTTCTTTTTCTTTCAGCCTCACCTAGGTAGACAGTAGGTAGACACAATGAACACCTGTTCTTTCTTTTTGAAATGTATTTGAATTGTTTGGGGAAATGTCTACATTTCAAACCAACCACATGCTCTGAGAGTCCTGCTTTAGTTGGCCAACCAGGTCACACTGAGCATTATTTTTTCTTTCTTTATTTTATTTCTCCAGTAGTGTAACTGCATTTTGACCTGTTATTTTGTAATTGTAATGTTGATATTTTGTCAATAAAAAATATATAATAATAATAAAGCTATTCATAAACTAAAGACCAAAATTCCAAGGGGAACATTTTATTGGAGGTCACATACTGTCTGGACACAGTGGAGAAAAGCATGGCTCCTTCCTCATGAATATTGCACTTCAAATAGAGCAAAAGAAGTACATTTCAAGCTGCTACACAACATTTATCCAACAGTATCATTTCTAAATGTGCAGACGTTGATAGTTCATGTTCATTTTGTGCTCAAGACATAGAAACGGTTCCCCATCTATTTTTTAATTGCCATATCTCCCGTAAATGTTGGACTGATTTAGAAACCCAATCTTTTAATCCTGTGAATTTGCTTTATTTCTTTTACTCTGAATGATATAATTTGTTATTACTGTAATCCGGAAGATGGTGCGCTTGAATTTAATAGTATTCTTCTATGTGCTAAATTCAATATTCACAAACAAACAAACAAAATGTATTTTTTACCTAACTTCACCCAATTTGTAATTTAAACAGCTCCTCTAATCCTCTCTGATCCTAGTAAATAACAAACCAAAAAAAAAAGAACTGTATTTGTATGTATGACTCAGTTTTCCCTGAATCCTATACTTAATATTATTGTTACATTGTATTGTTATTGTCTGTTTTATGTCTGTACTGTATTGTTCGTATCTTTCATGTTCAAGTATGTGCTGGTTTATTACCTGAAATCTTTGTACTAAGAATTGTCATTTAAAATAATGATAATAGTATGAATTTATACATTTTGTATTATACCAGCCTTATTCAATTTACAATTTTGCCATGTAGTGTGAGAGCAGAATAAATGGCGTGAACCCTAGGCAAGGTAAGTCTATTTGTATAGCAAATTTCAACAAGACATTTCAAATATTTGCCTCTGGGGGTCCCTGGAACAAAATATTTGAGATGGGGGTCCGCGGCCAAATTCATATCATTTTGGGGGTCCTTGACATGAAAAAGTTTGAGAACCACTGCTCTAAACCAGCGCTTCTCAAAGACTGATATTCAAAAATCAGGGGTCGGCAACCTTTTTCACACTATAGTCAGTATGCCATATGATCAAAATATTATATTTCCAACAGACTTTGACCGTCCATCTTACATAACTATCTTTATTTTTATTTTTTTTCTTCTTTTGAAATATTTTCTTTCACATCAGGACATTGTAATGATCATTTGACTCGACCTACTGTCTACATTTCAATATAGCAATGCAGTGATTTTCTAAAAAGAAAATACTCCAGTACTGTATCATCTATACTCAAGTACTGGGGTTGAGAAGGCTACTTTGTCCAACACTGGTGTCCAGGACGGGTAGGCTACATGTAGGTGGGTGTGTCCAGCTAAGTAGCTGTCATGAGAACAGAGTGACATCCTGCTCCTCCTCAGACAAACCAACCACATCTTTATCTATCATGCTCTGTGAGTCCTGCTTTAGTTGGCCAATCAGGTCACACTGAGCACTTGGCTACAGAGTGGACATTATAACAGAACTGGACTCTGCCTTCTCTACTTGAACTGAAGAAACAACTTGTGAAAATGATGAAGAGGAGCCCATCTAAGACCCCCCTGTCCCTCCTCCTCATCATTGCCGCTATTCATTTGGAGGCGTTTGAGCAAATGAAAAAGTTTCACTATGTGGGCGAGGAGAAAACCTGGAGAGAGGCGCGACGGTACTGCAAGGAGAATTACAACGACCTGGCTTCTGTTAGCGTTGAGGAAATAGACCAGCTGGACGATTTTAGGAACATCAGAGCCAGCGATGACGCGTGGATCGGTCTGTACAGAGACCCTGGGAACATCTTTGTCTGGAGGTGGACAGGAGGAAGGTTAGTCGCTGTCTTCTTCTTCTTCACTTTCAACCTGGTGTCCCAATTTTGGGCATGTCATGTCAGGTCAAGCTCAGGTCCCAAATTTTCCAAATGTTTTAAAAATGTAGAATAATATCGAGCCTAAGTGGTTAAAGCCAGTTAATCCATTATCATGAAAAGAACTCCATTACAAGTAGAAGTCCGGAATTAAAAATTGACTTGAGTAAAAGTACAAAAGTATTGGCATAAAAATTACTTAAAGTACCAAAAGTAAAAGTACACATTATGCAGAGTGTCCCATTTCACAAAGAAATATTTTGAAAATGGCAGATCTACAAGCTATTTTCAAATGGCCAAAATATATATAGGGCTGAAGTGGTTAATGTATGTTTTTAAATAATAATCAAATTCTACAAAATAACTAGTAACTTCAAGTTTTCAAATAATTGTAGTGGAGTAAAATTATAATATTTGTCTCTGAGATGTAGTGGAGTAGAAGTAAAAGTACAGAAAATTGGATATACTCCAGTAAAGTAAAAATACCTCAAAACTGTACTTATAATTACACAGACACTACTGAATGTACTTATGTAATTCAGCATTTTAAGCTTGATTGTTGATTGTTTTATTTTCCACAGCGGAGACGCTTCAAGTGACACAAACTGGGCAACTTTGGGAAATTGGGCTCGGGGACAGCCGAACCACGACGACTGTGGCTCCTTTTCCTTTCCCACTAACAGGTGGCACAGCACCCGTTGCTCTCTTCGTCTTCCATTCATCTGTTTTGTTAACACTAACCCTGACCCTAACCCCACCACCACCCCGGTGAACGAGAACGAGAACGAGAACCCTGTCCGCGACCCCAACCTGGTCCTGGTGAAAGAGAACAAGACGTGGGAGCAGGCTTTGGAGCACTGCAGGGACATCGGCGTCGACTCCTCCAGCCGACCCGATGACCATTACGGAGACCACCAGTATGACCTGGTGAGCCTGCAGTCCGAGGACGACCACCGCCACGCCAGGGACAGGATCCAGGAGGCCACGACCAATGAGGTTTGAGGATTTGGCTCGAGACGTCACATTGTACAGTTGTTGCCTCGTTCGTACCAGTGTTGATTTTGACAGCACATTTTTATTTTAGTCAGTCTTTTGAATACAATTCCATTTCGTTTTAGTCATATTTTAGTCGTCTGAAATGTTTTAGTTTTTGTCTATTTTTTGTCGACTAAATATCATAAGATTTTAGTCGACTAAATCTAGTTGATTTAGTCGACTAAAATGTATTTTGGCGGTGCCTTGATAGCGTCGTAATGGCTGATTTTACACTTGGTTGCATGCTGAAAATAGCCGATCTAAAAAGCTTGTAGATCTGCTATTTTCAGAGCGCAACCTTACCAAACATAAAATGACTTGTCTTTTAGTTCTACTGGATCTCTTCTACACTAGTCACTCTATAACATTTTAGTCTAGTTTTCATTTGTTGCCGAAATTGTCAATTCTTCTTTGTCATTGTCACTAATGACTTCTTAGTTCTAGTCATCGTAGCGTAGTATTTATGTAGTTTTCGTCAGTGAAAAAAGGTTGTCGACGAACATTTTTTGTCATAGTTTTAGTCGACGAAATCAACACTGGCTGAGTCCTAATTAAATCAAAGTAACACTCGAGGGAAGTTTGTTTGACCTCCTTTGCTCTCCCTCTCCATGTTGTCGTCCCCAGGTGTGGACAGCTCTGCGTTTCCTGGCGGGGGAGTGGCTCTGGGTGGACGGCGAACCGCAGCGGTACCAGAACCTGCCGCTCTGTCCGGCCTGGGGGCGGCACTGTGGGACCCTGCCTAAAAAAGACCTCACAGCCCAGTGGCAGATCAGGGACTGCATGGAGAGAAGGAACTTCCTCTGCATCAAATCCCCAGCATAAACAGCCAGAGGGCGAGTAGCCACGCGCACGTGTTTGAATTAGTGGTCATTTATGTAAAGAACATGACTACAGTGCTATGCAGATGTTATTTAGATATACTGTACATATGACACCTACTGTATGAACTGAATCACGGGTAGGCAACCTTAGGAAAGAGAGTGATCACTGGCACAAGTGTGTGAGAGAGAAAATAAAATATTAAAAAATATATATATAGTCAATTAAATTAAGTTCCCTCACATCTGTATACAAATGACATCCTGCACATAATTCTACATTCATAAAAAACTCTGACTTCTGACTGGGGAGGGAGTCTGTCTGGGAGATACAGTAGGTCGAGTCAAATGATCATTACAATGTCCTAAAAAAAAACATGTAGATGAACAGTCAAAATCTGTTAGATATTTTATTTTGATGATATGGCATACTGACTATCTAGAAAATAAAAACATGGCACCTTGTGTCAAAAAGGTTGACGACCCCTGATTTTTGAATAGTCATTCTTACACATCTCATTCTGCTAACTCCTAATAAAAGTGAAATTAAACTGTTCCTCATTTTGCTGAGGACCCCCTGGAACCCCCTCAAGGACCCCTGGGGATCCCCGGACCCCACTTTGAGAAGCACTGGTTTAGACAGATACTAAGTTTGATGTTTACCGTGTATCCTAGTAAGTTACTTTGTAGCACTAAATAGTTTTACTACTGTCGTTCGTTGATTGCCTTTTACTGAGGTGTTTTAGTCAATTCTTCCTGCAGCACTATAATTTTATTCTCTTATTTTTAGTTTCAAGTCATTTTTTATTGTGTTCAAATGTCCTTGTATAATGTGTATAATGCCCTGTGCCTTAAGACTCAATGCGTAATGTTTTATGTAAAGCACTTTGAAATGTCTTGTTGAAATTTGCTATACAAATAAACTTGCCTTGCCTAGGGTTCACACCATTTATTCTGCTCTCACACTACATGGCAAAATAGTAAATTGAATAAGGCCAGTAGTATATATTTTTTTTAATAAATTCATGCTTCATTGCAGATTAAGTATGATTATTGCCAAATGTTTGCCCCAGAATAGGGATGCTAGCGTTCATGTGTTTTTTTTTAGGAAGAAAACCCGGACTGGATCCACAACTTCAAATTGTAAAATGTAAAATTTATTTTCAGGAGAGTACATGGTCTTAGTCACTGTCACACAGAGCAACCAAAAAATCTTTTCACTGGACCTGGCTGAAAGAAACACGTCTGAAAGTGGACGGGAAGGGACTTTGGGCTCCCGGATCAACACTCTGGGCCTGCAACACAGTGAAAAGGGGACATCATTTAGCTTACAATTTGGGGTAGAACAAGAGCTGTGATTATTGTGGTATTCCCATATATTCGCCTCATCTCAACCGACTTTTACACGGTTTGGTTCATTACAAATGTCAAAACAAATTGGGTTTTCATACCAAAAACCCTCATCTTACACAGATAGTAACAGTAATGGTTATAAAACAGGAAAACGTTTTAGTCTCAGCCGGTACTTCTATACAACTCAGGTATATTTCTGGCAGTGGGCTCAGCAATGGCATCAGAGGTGACCATAACCAATGGAAGCTATATGTTTTATATGAGTTAACATCATGCACCATGTCACTGCTTGTGTTGCTACAAAATAACTCTCTCATTCTCAGTTAGTGAAAAACATTTATGGAAGTCTACTAAATAATAATAATAATAATAATAAACTTTATTTGTATAGCACCTTTCATGACATGAAATGCAGCTCAAAGTGCTTTACAGAGCAAGAATACAATTACAGTTAGAACCAATTCAACAATAAAGCAAAAAAAATAAAAAATAAATAAAATAAAAGCAGTAAAATGCAGTAAAATGCAGTGGCCCTCGCCACTACACAACTACAACACAAATGGATATAACTTAAATGTAGTGACCACTGTCCTCTACAACACAGCTAAAGAAATATCCACACTTCACACAATTGCCAATATTACATGTGTACCTTGTGTACCTTAGTAATATATCTTCACACAATTGTCAATATTACACCTTAGTAATATATTTTCACTTAGTAATATTACACCTTAGTAATATATTTTCACCATGTTTACCACGTGTGGACTAGCCCAGGGGATCTGCTAACTTATCACATCCAAACCACACACCGTACACCCCTGAGAATGATATCGGGGTTATACAAGATATATAGACTAAACATAGACAAAAGGATCTGCCCTGGAGGGTCCACCACGTGTCGACGTGCCCCAGAGGATAATTCACTAAATCCTCCGGATGGAGTTATCAGACTCTTGTCTTTTAACTACCGTGACTCTCTCTTCCACTCACACAAAACAAAAGCAAAGGCATAAAACAACATTAAAATAGGGAATACAGTGAGGAATTAAAAATCAACCAAAGAATCTGCTAAAAGCAAGAGTGAAGTAATAGGTCTTGAGCTGTGCTTTAAAGCTATCGACTTAGTAATATATTTTCACCATGTTTACCACGTGTGGACTAGCCCAGGGGATCTGCTAACTTATCACATCCAAACCACACACCGTACACCCCTGAGAATGATATCGGGGTTATACAAGATATATAGACTAAACATAGACAAAAGGATCTGCCCTGGAGGGTCCACCACGTGTCGACGTGCCCCAGAGGATAATTCACTAAATCCTCCAGATGGAGTTATCAGACTCTTGTCTTTTAACTACCGTGACTCTCTCTTCCACTCACACAAAACAAAAGCAAAGGCATAAAACAACATTAAAATAGGGAATACAGTGAGGAATTAAAAATCAACCAAAGAATCAGCTAAAAGCAAGAGTGAAGTAATAGGTCTTGAGCTGTGCTTTAAAGCTATCGACAGAGGCTGCCTGTCTTAAGTGTAATGGGAGTTTATTCCACACTGTCGGTCCGTAAAAGCAGAATGCTGCTTCACCGTATTTTTTATATGTCATTGTAGGCACCTCGAGCAGGTCAGCACTTGAAGACCTGAGGGCCCGGTTTGGAACATATCTCTCTAGGCAGTCGGAGAGGTAGGAAGGTGCCAGACCATTTAGAGCTTTATAAACTATTAAAATAATTTTAAAATCAAAGCAGGCATGTACAAAGTACGGCTTACTTCCTAAAATGTAATATTGATGTAATATTCATATTCATGTGAAATGAATGGACAGATGGGCTATTATGTGAAATAATTCTATTTCATTAAACTCTGAAGACACTTTTTCCACAACTGGTTACATTTGAACAAAAGAGTGTAAATATAATATAATAATATAGTGCATGCATGTGAAAAAGGATGAATTGTTTTTGTTTTGTTCACAGCACAGATGAGTGGCTTACATTTGGCAACACTGCCTACAAAAGACTATTGATATTGCAATGTAGTTCAACAAAGTAAAAGTATCAATACCACAATGTAGAAATACAGTCTGGAATTCAAAATTTAGTAAAAGTACAAAAGTATGGTATCAAAATGTACTTAAAGTACCAAAAGTAGAAAGTACTCATTATGCAGAATGAATGACCCATTTCACAAGTTTTCAAATGTATAAAATGTATAAAAAAATATTTTGAAAATAGCCAATCTACAAGCTCACAATGCGTCGCATCACGACGTGACTAAAGTTTTCAAATAATGGTAGTGGAGTAAAAAGTACAATATTTGCCTCTGAGATGAAGTGGAGTAGAAGTAAAAGTACTGAAAATTGGAAATACTCCAGTAAAGTAAAAATACCTCACAATTGTACTTAAGTACAGTACTTGAGTAAATGTGATTAGTTACTTTACAGCACTGTTTGTATGTGACTTTCTTATGGTCCAAAGGTACAGGATGACAGGAGATGTTGGCAGCCCAACGGCATTTTTATATTTTCAATTAGGGATGGCCAACCGATAACAGTTAACCGTTAACCGTTAAGAAATCGACCACCGATTAATACTAACGACTAACGATTAATCGTTAAAAAAATATATATATATTTTTTTTTTAGGGCCAAAAATGTTCTTGAATAGTTTTTTGGCCAAGTCTACACCTGTAACCACACGTAACTTCCACTTTATTCTTCTTCTTCCTCGTCTTTGTATTGGTATTGTTTGTGTTGGAGCGCCTCAGTGCGGCTGCAGAGTTCATGTGCAACCTCTTCCAAAGAGAGATAGAGACACTAGAAACTCTGCTTGCGACACAAAACAAACTGTGTAGACTTGGCCCTTTGAAATAAAATGTATATATATATATAATTTTTTTTTTTTTACATTTTTCTTTTCTTAACGGTTATCGATTAATTAACCGTTAAGGCCTAACGGTAACCGGTTTTTGGCCAACCCTATTTTCAATTATGAAAACATTTTGGACGCTCCTGTACTAAAGTGTCAAAATCGTTAGATTGAACATTAGGAACATCAGGTCAGCAGATGTCAGTGAACTGACCTGGGCTTTGCTGTTGTTGTTGTTGTTGAAGGTGACGGTCAACCCTGACACACTCTTCACCACCTCTCTCCTGTCTGATCAACAACAACAACCAATCAAAACCTTTATTTCACTCAGAGAGAGAGAGAGCAGCACATTGTTTATACCAGTGGTTCTCAACCAGTGGTCCGGGGACCACCAGTGGTCCTTGGAGGGGTACCAGGGGGTCCCCAGTAAAATTAATTAACACAGCGTCACAATCATTTTAACCACTTAGCTTTGTCTATTCAAAAATAGCAGATCTACAAGCTCATAGCGCGGCACCGAGTGCCGCACTATGAGCTTGTAGATCTGCTATTTTTGAAAAATCTTGAAAATGTGTGCATATCTTTGAATATATATATATTTTTTAAAGCGTCCCTGGCACAAAACATTTTCAGATGGGGGGTATTTGGTGGAAAGCCACACAAAACCTGCCACACTGTCACGGCTGGTAAAGATAATGACAAAAACTTTTGGAAGGTTGGACAATCAAACCAATTGGTTTGCTTGTGCTTGGATTAAAATTGGTATCCCAACCTAAAAAACTGTATCGGGAGACGGAAGAAAAAGAGATGGGGGGACAATCTATAGCAATATAGAGCTTTAACCTTTTACATTTTTATTTGTAAAAAAAAAAAAGAGGAAGAAAATCACTTACCTCACCTTAAAAGTTATTTCAGATACGGTGTGTGATTAAACATAACAAATATAGCAGTACTAAATTAATGAATATAAAACTTCCTTACCGTGTCTAAGGAAGACCTCCCTCCTCTTCTTCACCTCCTGGCGACCAAGGCTGTCAAGATCATGAAGTTTTGATTAATTGTCACAGAAATAATTGCGATAGACCATTTAATTGTGGGTTTTGTTTGGCATAGAACACGATACATAAATAAAAATTACATTTCTGTTTGGCTTCGTAAACAGCAATTCCACAGGGCGGATATAGTCTCGCGTAGCCAGACAACTATTCCACAATCTCTGAATGCTATACAGAGTCTGGAACTACAACTCCCAAAATCCGAGAGAGGAAACTGGCACTTCCGTTCACGAAAATATATTTTAAAATATCTTTACACTTTACTTTTTCATTTCCATTTCTGCTTAAGCAGCAAGCTATGTATACTTAGATGATTTGTATTTATATCAGGATAAATTTGCGCGACTGTAAAGACGAAACGGAAATGGAGAGGAGGCTCCACATCCGGTTTATATTCTAATCATGATCAGAGTCCCAGACTGTATGCCGGAAACATTTGAAAATTGTGGGAGGCAACAGTCTGGTAACGCAAGACTAGGGCGGATATGACAAATAACTTAACCCATTAAGACCTGAGGCGATTTAAAAAAAAATCTAAATCCTAACAGTTTTTTGAAAAAAAATCGAAAACATATTTTTTCATGATTTTTCAAAAATAGCAGATCTACAAGCTCGTAGCGCGGCACTCGGTGCCGCGCTATGAGCTTGTAGATCTGCTATTTTTGAATAGCCAAAGAAATCTAAAGTGACACAGATACGTTCCAGGTATTAATTTAAAGGTAGGGTAAGTGATTTTAGGTGAAAACTAAACGATTTTTGTTAAAAGGTTAAAGCACTATATTGTGATAGTAATCATTGCTATAGAGTGTTTGTTCAGTAACAGGAGTCTCCATGTCTCTCCAGCTCTTTGATAAACACAAAATACATTTTCAGGTAGGTGACAAAATGTCAGCCAATCAGGAGAGAGTACCCATTTATCAGCTTCATCTGTATAGTGTTCCAGTTCCAATTGTGTCTGCTCATTTCTTTGTGTCATCACTTCCAATTTCACTTGTTTAATCCGAGTTCTGTATCCTGATTGGATAGAATTGGTATCCTGACCTGAAAATGCATTTTCTGTTTATAAATAAAGAGCAGGAGAGACAGGGAGACTCCTGTTACTGAACAAACACTCTATTGCAATGGGTACTATCAGAATATAGAGCTATTTAACACTTATTTTAACCAAAGAAAATCACTTAACCTACCTTTAAACTAACAAAGAAATTACTGATATATTTTTTTTTAAATAGCGGAATTACATACAAGCCTATCTACAAGCTCACAAGTTATTTTTTTAGCTATTTTTTGAAAATGTTGGAAACGATTATGACGCTTATCCAAAATAATGGCGATTATCTCAAATAGTTGCGATTAGGCTACTATGTAATAACTGTGGAGAGCCTACTGGTGATCGATTATTCTGGTGGTCACTGTGGTGGTGGTGGTCCTCCTGGCTGGGGGTCCGAGCCAGATGGTCCTCTGTGGTCTCACTTCTGCCCTCCTCCTGTCCTCCTCCACCTCCTGGTGAGAGACAGACGACACCCCATCCCCATCAAACCATCAGTGGTGGAAAAAAGTACTAAAACATTTTTTACTCAAGTAAAAGTATCAATACTGCGATGTAGAAATCCTGCATTGAAAATGTACTCGAGTAAAAGTACAAAAGTATCAAAATGTATTTAAAAGTACCAAAAGTAGAAAGTACTCATCAGGCAAAATGTCCCATTTCACAAGTTTTAAAATGTAGAAAATGGATACATATCTTTTGAAAATAGCAGACCTACAAGCTCACAATGCGTTTTCAAAAGGCCGAAATGTACAGTATATAGGGCTGAAGTGTACGTTTGGTTATAATAATCAAAATCTACAAAGTAACCAGTAACTAAGTACCGGTAAGTGAAGGAAACAAGGATTTAGAGTTAGGGTTAGTCCATCCTTTAGTCCAGGGGTCTTCAACGTTTTCAGGCCAAGGACCCCCTAGCAGAGTGAGAGATGAAGCAGGGACCCCCTCTATATTGTCTCAGATTAAACTTTTTTTGTTTACTTGGTCTGCTCTTTTTCTCCTCTACACCTATACCTCTTTGCCAAAAATAGCCGATTTGGCTAAAGTTCTCCTTTAGCCAAAAAGGTTAAGGTAAAAAAAGAAAAACATATCACACAAAGATTTGGCGGACCCCCTGTAGTAACTCTGAGGACCCCCTAGGGGTCCCGGACCCCCTGTTGAAGACCCCTGCTTTAGTCCAAGTGGATATTTGTCATGTCATGAAATTCCCACAAGCCCTTATGTTGTTGAGCGGAGTCCCTCAGGGCTCCATACTAGACTTTTCGTTGTGAGCTCGTTGATCGGCTATTTTCTGCGAAACTCTTCCCCAAAAGGGGGAAGTGAGATATCACGTTCATGAGGTTGGGACAGACAACCTGGAAGCGTAATGGCTCCGGCCATATCTCTGTCGCTATAGCATAAAAATAAAATCCATTTTCTTTTCATAAGCCATTAGCTTCAGCCTATAATACCTGTTAGGGCAGCCTAAAATGATCTAATACACAGTATGTAAAGTCTCATTGTGGATACTGTTGATGAACTAATCAAAATTATTAACTAAATCCAATAATATTTCTAGTATATCCTCACCAGGAACCTTTGCAGAAAACGGGCATTCTTTTTTTTCATTGACTTCATCAGCCGGTCAACGTTGAAGGTCACAGATGGTTGAGGGTCACACGGGGGCTGTCAAATTAGACAACACACACACACACATATGCTTAAAACTTAAAATGGCACTTTTGTTAACCACTTGAACCCCCAGCATCCCTATTCTGGGGGGAAACGTTCGCCAAATATAGCCGATCTACAAGCTCACAACGCGCTCAAACGCAACGCGTTGTGAGCTTGTAGATCTGCTATTTTTGGAAGTCGTACTGAATTTGCAGCTCAACAAAAAGCTAGTGTATGATGGAGGACAATTTCACGATAACTTAAAAGTTTTTTTATCACGATAAACGATAATAATGATTATCGTCCCATCCATACGATGTACCTCCTCATCCAGTGTGTTGTGAGTGAGAGATGATGGTGATGAAGAGTAGTTGTTGAGGAAGCTGCAGTCTTCATTGTGCATGACCACATCACCATCATCCTCTTTGGCTTCAAACAGGACGCACCTGCACACACCCCTCTTCTGGTGTGTCCCTGACAGCCCTGCAGGGGGTGGTATTATTATTATTACAGAAACCTCTTTTATCCATATTTTTGACTTTTTTTTTGTGTTTTTTCGTAAATTAATGCCCTACTTCAGTGGTTCTCAACCAGTGGTCCGGGGACCACCAATGGTCCTTGAGGGCTAAATGATGGAGAGTTGGTAACCAAAATGGACCCTTATAGATCTTTAACTCTTGAGTGTAAAATGAAACCAAATGGACCCGTACGAGAGTTAGATTATTGTTAAACATCTGCATTACTTAATTAAATAATTGGTATTTTGATCAACGTTTGCCTGTTATCTCTCCTATTGGTACCAACATCAACACAGCATGGAATTGTGGACAAAAATCATATCCAACGACAACAAAAAATTCAAAGTCTTGGGTCTGAGAGTCTAAATCTCATCAAACGGTGGTTCCGTGGCTCAAATGCGGGAAAAAATGATGGACCTTGATATGAAAAGGGTTGAAAAAAACCACTGTCCTACTTGATCATAGGCTACTAGTACAGCGTCACATAAAAGCATCAAAAGTAGCAGATCTACAAGCTCGTAACGCGGCGTTTTTGTCCCTCCCTGCGTGCGTGTGTGTGTGTGCGTGCGTGCGTGGGTGCGTGCGTGTGTTTAGACCTGAGGCCGATTCTAAAAACGCCTTCTAAATCCTGACCTAAGTTTTCTGATCATTTTTAACTCAAATCTTTGCTTCTCGGGGGCCTTGGAACAACATATTTTGAGATGGGGGTCCCCGGCCAAACACATGTAATTTTGGGGGGTCCTTGATATGAAAAGGTTTTGAACACACCACTGTACCAACATACATTTTTTCAGAAAACTGTGTAGCCTAATTTATGATGATCAGATTGATTGATTAATTAGGATAATAAAGCAAGATCAGAGCACGACACACAGTCCATTGAATCTATAGACTATCAAATAAACGTTGAATGTTCAGTTAAACATGTCTTTGACACAAGGCTTCTTCAAAACTATATAACAAATATTTTTTTTAAAATGGCAATAATCTTTCAATCTGTAAACAGATTGGAGGATGCAGCATGTTGTTGGTTAATTGACATCAATGCAGATCAGGACCTCAGTGGAAATAAGCCCTCAGGGATTTTTCTGTTATCCTTTTAGGCAGTGGTGGAAAGTAACATTTACTCAAGCACTGTACTTCAGTAAACGTTTGAGGTACTTTTACTTTACAGGAGTATTTCCAATTGTCAGTACTTTTCTACATCCACTCCACTACATCTCAGAGGAAAATAATGTACTTTTACTACACTACAATTATTTGAAAACGTATAGTTACTTTGTAGATTTTGATTATTATTACAAAAAATACATCACCCACTATATACATTTCGGCCTTTTGAAAATAGCGCACAATGCCTTGCTAATCAATGCATTGTGAGCTTGTAGATCAGCTATTTTCAAAAGATTTGTATACATTTTGCAAACTTGTGCAAATTTCTTGATACTTTTACTTAAGTAAATAAATTACTTTTTCCACCACTGCAATCAATCAATCAACTGGTTTAATGACGGTTAAAACATTCTTCTCAGACTTGACTCTCTGCTCTCAACACTTAAATTACATTTACATAAGCCTGATTGAATGATCAGACAGTTTAATTGGTTATAAATTACCGTGGGGTGTTGATGTCGCCATGTTGTTTGCCGGGTTGCAGCTGCAGTCTGGGTCAACAATCAGTGGACAGGAGTGTTTGAACCAGACCCATAGAGAGAAAGAGTTATGACACGCTCTGATCTCGCCGCAACGCAGGCCTCCATCCAAGGACTAAAGTTCCAAACATTGGAACTATCTCATTGAGATGGAACGATCATTTCCGCATTCCATTCTTACAATGAGAGCCTAGAGTCGTCACTCTCATATTAGATCACGCTAGTTTGAACCAAAAACTTTCAGAATCACGTGTGATGATGATCAGGTGATGATAGGACTAATGGTTTTTGGGTAATGGAGTAACTAAGTACATGTACTCAAAGTACTGTAGCCTACTTAAGTACCATTTTAAGTACTTCATTGACTTACCAAGTTACCAGTAGGCTAAAATCTATATTTCTACATTGTTGTGGCATTTTTACTTTTACTTATCCACCTTTTTGTAAATTAATGTCCCATTAAATATAAAGGTGGTGTTATATAGCCTATAGCTATATATATGTTTTAAGTTAAAGCTCTATATTCCAATAGTAGATCTATCTATCTATCATTCATTACTATAGACTGCAACAATCCCACACCCAGAGACTACATACTATGTAAACTAGTTGACGGCTAGTTCTGGTGCAATATTTGTATTGAGCCTGTCAAATAAATAAACATGTGCAGGCCACCTGTTGATCAGAATCAGTTTTATTGTATTATTCTTTACACATTGGTTTATGGATTTTACCTCAAATCGGTTATTCTACAATTCTACAAGACTTGTACAAAAAAGAAATGTATGCAGGGCTAAGAGCAAAACAAAAATCTACATGGTTTACAATTACATTAGGATGAAATTAAATATGCGAAACACAAAAATACCACCAAACTGCTGCTCCCATTAAACCAAAGATTTTGTCTTTTTTCCCCAAGTTACGTGCACTTATACTTACAATGACATGATAGATTTTACTGTAATGAAGTGACAGCTTGCTTTTTCCAGTGGGAATATCAGCACTGAAATGCTCTAAAACTTAAAGTTTGGCTCTCCTTCAAAAGGCACACAGTCAAGGTGCTATTCTACCTCTGTATTTTTCCGAGACCAAAATAAAACCCAAAACAATCTTGGCAGGCAACAGTCAACAATACTGCACAGTTCAACCTGTCAGTCAGTCAGTGTTCAGTTATCCGAGACAACATTAAATTGGTCATTATTACAGATAATTAGTTCATTGATTCCTCCAGAATTACATACTGTAGAAAGATAGCAAAGGTGTGACATTACAGTGAAATTAATGAAAAAAAGATTGATAAATAATAAATGTATCATACATATAACTTTGCAGTTTAGGAATCGTTTCATCAGGTCAAGAAAAGTACAACAAACTAACAAAAGAAACGAAACACAGAAAACTATGATAAAAAACAAAAACAAAATAGCAACGCACACTAACAGCTTGTAACAGAACATAAAGAAGCAATGGTTCTCCGTGTCAGGTCAGTTCTATCAGTCTAATCAGAGTCTCATTTAGACCTGAGACACCAGGTGAATACAATTAAAAAACTAAATATTTTGGTATGCAGAACTGACACTGATAACCACTGTAGAGAGGAATGACAAACGACACAAAGTTAACATTATAAAGTGACTCTTCCCAATTCAAATAGTATCATACCTGGCTAAAGAGTACTGGCAAATAATTGCCAAGACTTGTTGCACCATACTTCGCCCCAGATTAATGGGATTTGCCATGTAGAACAATGCAATGGACAACAAAGAGTCAAATGCAGAAATAAATCTGCAAGTCAACCGGGTGAAGGTTATTGTGATTTGCCAATTTACCTAACCGTGTCTGTTGTCCAGATGCAGTAATGCCCACCCATCTGGTACGCCACACACCTTATTAAAACAAATACTAAGAATTATTTGTAAATGCTAGTGTATAAGTAGGGTTTACTGGTAATGGTTGAAGCGACAACAAAACAAGTGGCACGTTTCCTCTTTCAACTGCTCTTCAAAGTGGACTTGCAACACAAAAGCAAGGAAGTGAAGGAATTTAAAAAAGCTTCACATTTGTAGCCAAAGGGTACAATAAAATGATGCATTTACTCAATGCAAATGATCACTTTTAAAGGTGAGAATTTAAATCTGCTTATGTGTAAGCATGGCATGATTTCACAACTATACCGAAATGAATCAGACTGACTTTCTATACAAAGCCAGCAGCAACCTGACAAATCATACTTATTTTCATTGTCATATCAAAGAAGTTAAGACTTCTTGCATCCTGTAAAACTGTGACTTGGCATGCCTTGGCAACCATTACAGATTACCACCATCACCCCTCCACGAGAGATCTCCACAAATCTTTTCTTTAGCAGGAGGAACCCCCTTTTTTTAATACCAAAAAAGGCAAAACACCTTCTAAGAATTATGAATGAATGAGGCATAATGAATGAGGCTTTCCTTTCTATAAATAATCTCTGTCCATTCCCCTTTGTGATCTTGAGATGGCTGCTGTTGTCTGCCCTCTACATTGATCACTGTTTACGGACTGCATTCCTTTCCGCTGAGAAAAAGGAGCAGGTGATTGACTTCATTCATGCTTATATGATAAGTGATCACACAACAAACAGAACTGCATTCCTGCTTGAAATTATGCATCGGTAACTGGAAATTAACCAAATCAACTCCCTACAGACACTCCACTGTACTCATCATTATCAGGCTCGGAAATTAGCAGCAGCTGCAAAAAGAAACCGACCTTCTTGTTGCCACCCCATTCATCGCAAGAGTTTTTTTTTCTTCCTTTATCGTGTGCAGAGCGCCAGACCACAACATGTGAGAATTAACAATTGATCTTGATGTGTCTATTTAGACATCCAGGAGAGCAGGGGTCTTCAACGTTTTCGGGCCAAGGACCTCCCTAGCTGAGAGAGAGACCCCCGCTACATATTGTGTAAAATTGTGTTGCAGATAACACTTTTTCATAGATAGCTGGATTCATGTTAATGTGTATTTTCAGATAGTTAACCTCTTAAACCTATATATTTAGTCAACTTGACAGTGAGCTCTGTACTTGGTCTGCTCTTTTTCCCCTCTACACTGACTCTCCCAAAATAGCCGATCCACAAGCTCACAACGCCTCGCAGCGCGAGGCGTTGTGAGCTTGTGGATCTGCTATTTTAGGCTAATGTTCCCCACCACAAAGATTTGGCGGACCCTCTGTAGTAACTCTGAGGACCCCCTAGGGGTCCCGGACCCCCTGTTGAAGACCGCTGCAGTAGAGGATCAGATCAGGGCCACATAAAGAGGTACAACAAAAAAAACAGAAAACCTAGTGGCTCCTGAACTGGCAGTACTACTCTATACCCCCATGACCAGCCAGAGCTGAGCGGAGCCAACATAGAAACGGTTTCCTGCGGTTGTGTTTAGAATGATGTACGGGTAAACATGGTCGTGTTTAGGCATTCGGCTAGAGATGGTTAAGTTGAGGTATGGGGGATTGGTGTGGTTATGGGAGGGCGGTTCACAACTGAACCTGCGCAAATCCTCAAACCCCTGGATTCGAGCTTGTAAAAATTGTGTACTGGTACCGACCGGTTCAGGAGCCCAGAGGGGTCCAAGCGACACAAAACGAAAACAAAAAAAGCCCATTGTAAATACAGCCCAAAAAAAAAACGGTATTTACTCCTACCCTATGTTTTCTCTCATCGTTCTTCTATCCCGCCCATCAGGGCAACACCTCAAAGCAAAAAATCTGAACCTCATTTATGTCCCTCGCTGTCCCGTACCACTACTAGGGGTGGGTTCAATTAATCGATACGGCAATAATCATATGATCGTATTCCTTGCCGATAATCATATCGATACAGAGGCTACCATGTCGATGCGGCTCGAAATGCTGTGTGTGACGCGGCTTTCAAAAAAACATCAGCATCAGCCCGACAGGGACAATATACATGATTTAAACTTTTGCATTTATCCATGAAGACATTTATTTTTATTCATTTCTTTGCTTTTTGTTTTTCAAATAGATTTGGAAACTTTACATTTTCTGACAATATATTAGTCAAAATAGTCAGCAATCGGTGGTCTAGGACTCATTTAAAATGAGTACATTTAGTAGGACACGCAGGCATTATTCAAAATCAACCAGTGGTGATGCGACGCATTGTGAGCTTGTAGATCTGCTATTTTCAAAATATTTCTATACATTTGAAAACTTGTGAAATGGGACATTTCGGGCATAATGAGTACTTTCTACTTTTGGTACTTTAAGTACATTTTGATACCAATACTTTTGCACTGTAACTCAAGTAAATTTTGAATTTCCGGACTTTTACTTGTAACAGAGTATTTCTACATTGCGGTATCGATACTTTTACTTAAGTAACAAATGTGAGTACTTTTTCCACCCCTGAAATCAACGCATATCGCGATGCAAATCGTATTGTGGCCTCTGTATCGTGATACATATCGATCGTGAGGTTGTAGGCAATAATACCCAGCCCTACGTACTACCCTCCTCCTCCCCTCTCCTCGAGCCAATTATAACAACCGCCCACCACGCCACGCCCCCCACTTTTCTTGCTTCAGTGCACCAGCTCCAGTTGTCCGGCGGAGAACGGCAGCACTCCGCTGACGTAGTAGGCGATGCCCAGCGAGAGGAGAGCGATGACCACCAGCAGCAGCAGCACCCTCCAGAAGCCCAGGTCCTCCACGAACTCCTGCCAGGTGGTCCTGAAGCTGGACAGGACGCCCTCGCTGCTCTGGAGGTTGGGATTCAGCAAGGAGTGGCTCTCCATGGCACTGAGGGGAAAGGGTGAGGGGTTGGAAAGCAGGTTAACAACACAACACAAATTAATGAGGTAATGTACAATTTTATAACGGGCACCAAATGTATGCCCTTGATTCTATTTATCCATCTCTTTAATACAGAGGTGCTCAAAGTGAGTTGTGGAGCTCTGATTTAATTTGGAGTAATGTAACCATTACATTCCAGTCATTTAGCTTACAATAAGTGCATTCATAGGTAGGGAACGAAACTACTAATCACCAGAAGTCTTAAGTGCATTCTCTTCTAAAACAAGCAACTAAGAGTATACCTAGCGCTAAGGTAAAAGTGCAATATATCAGCTACCTACTTTCTTTAACAGATGAGACAAGTAGGAAAATCAAATGAGCATGGTAAGAAGGAGCTGTTCCTTTCACTGCCCTATAGGCTAGCACCAGGGTTTTAAACTAGATGCGAGCCGCTACGGGGAGCCAGTGTAGAGAACGGAGAAGGGTAGTTGTGTGGGAGGACTTGGGGCGGTTGAACACCAGACGGGCCGCAGCTTTCTGAACAAGCTCCAGAGGTCTGATGGCAGACCATGCTGAGCTTTTTGTCTTAAAGGTTTCATGACGTTCAGTTTTACCACACATTAAAAGTCTTTGTCATGGTCCTTCAAACGTGTATAGAAAGTTTTAACAAAAAATTCCACTCCATTGATCCATGGCAGGTGTTTTTCTCTCACATTTCTAAAGCCTTTTCAACTGCTATGAAAAAAGAAATCTTTGCCTGCGGGTGTCGCTGGTGAGGGATTTTGCCTGTCAATCATCGCTTCTGCTCCGCCCCCCCCCCCCCAAAGGAAAGGAGAGGGGAGGGGCGAGGAGGAGAGTGGGCGGGATTAATCGGCTGTGACCTCACTGCCGAAGGGCCAAGCTCAGATTACTTTTCAGCTTAATTATTCAGAAAACCCCAGACCACAGAAAATCCAATGAATGTTCAAAGTTCAGATGTTTTGGGTGTAATTGAGGTCATAAAACCCCCAAAAAAACATAAAAACATTAAAAAAGTGAAAATGAATGTCATAGAACCTTTAACCACTTTCAACCTGGCATTCCTAATACAGCCATGTCATTATAGGTGACGATTGTGAAAAGGGGTCCAACATTTAAAAAAAAATTGCAGATTTACAGGAGGCCTCCGTAGAGGTCCACGTTTTTCTGATACAGTGGTCCACCCATGTGACATCAATAGCCAATTCTTAGCATTCTTGTGCAGACGCCATCCAGGGCAACTCTCTTCTCATCCATCCATCGATACAGTTGTACACTATTGTTCATTATCAGCATTGGTTCTCAAAGTGGGGACCCCCCCCCCCCCCCAGGGGTCATTGGGGGGGTGGGGTAAGAGGGGGTTCCCAGCAAAATTAGTTAATTTTGCGTTCAATTCAGTTTAAACCACTTGAGCCCGATATACATTGGCTATTTGAAAATAGCCGATCTACAAGCTCATTGCGACGCGTTGTGCGCTTGTAGGTCTGCTATTTTCAAAAAGAAATCTTGCAAAAATGTTTAAAATTTGGAATATTTTTGAAACATTTTTAGCACAAATCTTGTATGGGGGGTCCCTGGGAGCCCGCGGCCAAATACATATCAATTTGGGGGTCCTTGACATGAAAAAGGTTTGAGAACCACTGCTCTACAGTACTTCTCTTGCCCTGTAACTGTGTCTTAACTGCCGTGCTGCCTCTGGCGACTGGATTCCCCCCCCCCCCCCGCAGGATCAATTAAGTCCTTATCTTATCTTATCCATCCTTTACCTCTCACTCTCGGCCATCTGCATGGTCTCTAGTTTGGTGGAGTGGGGTCCTCGGTTGAAGCCCTTCACCTCCTGCTCCTCCAGCCCCTCCAGCAGACGGATGGCGTCCTTGTTGACGCCGCGCCTCTTGGCCAGCACCAGGGGAGTGGAGCCGTTGTGGTTGCTATGGTTACAGGGGACAGAGCCATTGGGGGAGAGAGAGGTTGTGCCGTCAGGGTCAAAACATCAGAACTAACCCTTTACCGTTGTTCCCATGCTAGTGTGTGCGTCGACACATTATTTATATCGTCACTGGCGGACAGAAAATGGCTCCAAAATAGCTGATCTACAAGCTCGCGACAGTTTTTTTTCTGGCAGTGTGCCGCCAGTGCCAGTGTTTTTGAGCATTTTTACTAGCCTTTCAAGAGGTGTTGTATTGGCACTGAATGAGTGAAAGTGTTTAGGCGTGTCTTTTTTCCATTTCCTGAACAGTTACGGTTTTGAACATACAAGGTTTTCTGACCGACAACAAGGATGCTAACTTTTTTTTTTTTAGAGAAGCCAATTATTTGCACCCCTTTTTTCTCCTAATTTGGTCATAATGCCAATTAAATTAGACATAAATATTGCTGGGTAGGTACACATACCAGCGTTGATTTCGTCGACTAATACTATGACGCAAAATGTTCGTCGACTACCTTTTTTCACCGACGATAAAAACTAAGCTATGATGATGAAAACTAAGACTAAATATATGGACAATACATTTTAGTCAACTAAATCAACTGTAGATTTGGTTGACTATAATTTTATATTAAGTCAACTAAAACTATTTCAGATGACTAAAACTAAATGGAATTTGATTCAAAAGACTATGACTAAAACAGAATCAAAATTTGCTGTGAAAATCAACACTAACACAGACAGACAGCTAGATACTAGATCAGGGCTACTCAACTTAAGATGGCTCAGGGGCCACTCAGCAAAATACCAAAAGTCGAAGGGGCCGCCATAAAAATGACGGTCCTATTTTGGATTTTCCGTTTTGGAACGCACAAGAAAATGTACATTTTGACATCATATTCTTTTCACTGTATCAGTTTATTTTGTGTTGTGTGTATGTCCAGTGGCAGACACCTATCCTGGGCGCGCGGCAAAGCCGCGCGGCCGGAAAAATTTTGGGGTCAAACCCCCCCAAAAACCCGAAATGCATAGAAAACTATGCATTATACCTGTAACAATTGACGCACCTGTATGTATGTCTGTCTGTTTGTTTTTGAAAAATGTTTTAGCAACCCATATATTTGAACGGAAATGTATATTTTTATCATGTGCTTAAAAAAAAAATTTTTTTGACCATGAGGGGGCCGCCAAGACGCTGCGATCGGGCCGCATGCGGCCCGCGGGTTGAGTAGCACTGTACTAGATAGACAGGCAGGTAGGTTAGGTTGAGAAACAGACATCTGTTCATCTTACCCAGTGGTGGAAAGTAACTAAGTACATTTACTTAAGTACAATTTTGAGGTATTTGTACTTTACTTGAGTATTTCCAATTTCCAATACTTTTACTCCACTACATCTCAGAGGCAAATATTGTACTTTTACTCCACTACATTTACTTGAAAACTTTAATTACTAGTTACTTTTCAGATATAAATTATGATATAATGAAACATACACTAACCACTTTAAACCTATTTTAAACCTATGCTATTTGAAAATAGCAGATCTACAACGCGTTGTGAGCTTGTAGATCGGCTATTTTCAAATATTTAGTACTTTTACTTTTGGTACTTTAAGTACATTTTGATACCAATACGTTTGTACTTTTACTCAAGTAAATTTTTTATTCTGGACTTTTACTTGTAACAAAGTATTTTTATATTGCAGTATTGGTACTTTTACTTAAGTAAAGAATTTGAGTACTTTTTCCACCACTGATATTCTTACCAGATGTCAATCTTGAGCCCGTTGGACACCAGGAACTGGATGGTGTCCACGTGGCCGCACAGGTGCAGCGCCGTGTTCCCCTGGTAGTCCGTGGCCAGCAGGTCGGCGCCGAACTTGTGCAGGAAGCGGCATATGTCCACGTTGCCGCGGGCGGCCGCCAGGTGCAGGCCGGTGCGGCCGCGGTTGTCGCGGATGTTGGGGTCGCAGCCCGTCTCCAGGAGCCGCTTGGCGAAGGTCAGGTCCCCGTCGATGCAGGCCTGCAGCAGGGGAACGTTGGTCTGCGACGAGTCGTTGATGAACACGTAGGACATGTCCGAGTGGGTGTCCGAAAATTCCAGCGTACCTGTTGGAGACATTTTTTGGAACGTACAGTTATGTAGGAGCAGCCTCATGTATGATTAACCCATTAAGACCAGGAAAGCATCTGTCATTTTTTTATTTTAACCACTTTAACCATCATCTTATACTTGGGCTGTTGAAAAATAGCAGATCTACAAGCTCGTAGCGCGGCACCGAGTGCCACGCTACGAGCTTGTAGATGTACTATTTTTTTTGTCGTTGAAAAATCGTGAAAATTTATTTTTTAAAGCGAACATTTTTTACTCTAATCTTTGAGTCTGGGGGATTCTACAAATGTCTTCTAAATCCTAACTTTTTTTTTTTTAGAAAAGAAAAACTTATGTTGCTATAATATCAGTGGTTCTCAAACTTTTTTCATGTCAAGGACCCCCAAAATTATATGTGTTTGTCCGCAGACCCCCCCCCCCCCCATCTCAAAATATGTTGTTCCAGGGACCCCCAGAAGCAAAGTCAAAATATATAAAATTACAAATTAAATATAAAAAATTAATGTGTATTCAAAGATTTGCACACATTTTCAAGATTTTTCTTTAAAAAAAAAAAGAATAGCAGATCTACAAGCTCGGTGCCGCTCTACTGGATTTAGTTCTACTGGATCTCTACAGGTCCACAAGAAGGAACCTGCTGTGCTTAAAAAGAGGCATCCAAAGCAACAGAGGGCCTTTCAATACTTTCTGATCTTAATCGGTTTGGATTGGAAGGAGATCATGGAAGACTCAGTTATAGAGGATAATGAGGAGTAATAGACCGTTAACGACCCACATGATAAGCATGGAAATCACTAAATGCACATAACGTGTGAGACACCGCAGCTGGCTGACGTCCACATTCTGCAGGCGAGGAGACAAAGATCTGCATTGACAGCTCAAGGCACGACTACAGCAATATCTGACTGTGTCAGTGAAGTCAATGCGCTGGAGGCTAGTCTCTCACTTGTTTTTGGTGGTGGTTGTATTAATTTATCTCAGATAATATAATCAAGAGTCCACACATAGTGTGATCTCAAAGCAACGTCAAAGCTCGCGACTGAAAGATGTTGTCAGGCCAAGCTGAAATGGGTCGATGGATCTTTAATCCATGGTTACACATTAGCCTCGGATCAAGAAGACTATCACAGATGTATTTCATAGAGTCTTGGCTTTCGTACAGTATCTAAGCAAAAGTCAGACTCGATTAAAAAAACATGATAGTCTTGAAGTGTATCTCAGTGATATAATTACTCATACAAGCAGTGCAGTGCATCATTCTTCTTGGGCAGAAGAACAGTGTGTTCTTCTGCCCTTGATTGATACCTGACGAAAACCAGAAAACCAAACAACATGACATGTTTGGACTAATGTCCTTCATCTTGGCTGCACAGATTTTGCCCAAATAATATAAGAAAGAGGCAAAAACTGTGAAAATAGCCGATCTGCAAGCTCACAACTGTTGTGATATTGTAGATCAGATTTGTAGTCAAACAGAATGTAATGCCTCCTCAACTCCTACATTTCCAAGTCCCCAGTTCAACTATGATTCTTATTTCTGGGGGTCCCAGTTCAACTGACTCTTATTTCTGGGGGTCCCAGTTCAACTATGATTCTTATTTCTGGGGGTCCCAGTTCAACTGACTCTTATTTCTGGGGGTCCCAGTTCAACTATGATTCTTATTTCTGGGGGTCCCAGTTCAACTATGATTCTTATTTCTGGGGGTCCCAGTTCAACTGACTCTTATTTCTGGGGGTCCCAGTTTAAATATGATTCTTATTTCTGGAGGTCCCAGTTCAACTATGACTCTTATTTCTGGGGGTCCCAGTTCAACTATGACTCTTATTTCTGGGGGTCCCAGTTTAAATATGATTCTTATTTCTGGGGGTCCCAGTTCAACTATGACTCTTATTTCTGGGGGTCCCAGTTCAACTATGATTCTTATTTCTGGGGGTCCCAGTTCTACTATGATTCTTATTTCTGGGGGTCCCCCAGTTCAAATATGATTATTATTTCTGGGGGTCCCCCAGTTCAAATATGATTATTTTGGGGGGGTCGCAGCCTGAAAAGGTGGAGAACCACTGCTATAGTGTACGTTTCTAAAACAGACAGACAGACAGACAGATACATAAACCCAAGTAACGGGCAGTCCAAACAAGCTAGTTGAGCTAGCGTCCGCTAGCATGCTGCTAACGCTTAGCCGCCTATAAGCCCCAATAAAACAGCTCCATTTAAACTGAGTGCATGGTTAGAAACACAGACAGCATCGTGTTAAAACACGGTGAAAGCGGTCCTAACCTGTTGGTGTGTTCCCAATTCAGTAGAAAAATAAATAACACGTCGCTTCGTGTCGAGCAGCAGCGCTTTTCTTTTTGCTTGTTGTTGTTGGTTGCAGTGTTGCCAGATTCTGCGATAGGAATAAGCAGCCTAGTTTATGAAAACAAGCCCCAAAAGAAGCCACATAATCAGCCCTTTTAAACCTACAATGCGTCGGCTATTTGAACATAGCCGATCTGCAAGCTCACAACGAGCTTGTATATCTGATATTTTCAAAATAAAATCTTGGGAAAAAAAGTGAAACATTGGTTATTTTTTGTGAAAGATTTATTTTAACAACACAAATCTGGTACAGGGGTCCCTGGCACAACATATTTTTAGAAAGGGGGTGGGTCCTTGGCTTTTGATTGATTGATTGATTGAAATTTTTATTAGGCAAAAGAATGTAAAACAACACAGTTACATTTATAATGCTTTTGTCTAAAAGGTCCGGCCAAAAAAGTCCTTGCGGACTTGTTTCCGTTGGGGTCCTTGAGTTAATTTCATAGACATATATAGTAGCAACCAAACAGTTCAAAAATCAACATGAAAATACAGATAATACATAAAAAATACCACTATGTACAAAAAAAGCATTTAAAAAATATATGTACAAAAAAAGGGGGGGGGAAGCATGGAAAAATAAAAATTATATACAAAAAAAAGCATGAGGAAATACAAAATATGTACAAAAAGAGGAGGGGGGGGGGGGTCGTCTGTCTACAGGGAAACTGGTACTAGCTCCTCTTTCGGCCTCCAGAAAGATGGGTTTTTAGGGCTGTTTTGAATGAGCCCAGCGAACTGCATTTTTTGAGGGATGGGGTTAGACTATTCCAATCCTTAGTGGCTGTGCTATAGAAGGAGAATTAATTTGCCCATGTTTGTTTTATGGGTGGGTGGTACCAGATTGTTGTTTACGCTCCCTCTAGTTTCGTGGCTGTGGGTGTCACTAACTTTTTTGAGGTATTTATACAGATATGCGGGTATAGGGGGCATATCGGGCAAATCTGCATTTACAATTTTGAAGACCAGACCCATTTTTAGTTGTTTAACCCTGTCTTCCACCCTGAGCCAGCCTAGGCTGGCAAAGTGAGTGGGAGAGAGGTGGGTCATGGGCCCCAGTCCGAGAAGTAGTCGGATCAGTTTGTTTTGGGAGGTTTGAAGCTTAGTCTGCAGTGACACTGAGGTGTTGGAGTACCAAGAGGAGCTAGCATAGTCAAAAAGGGGCTGAATCAGGGCCCCCGAGAGGGTCCTGAGGGCCTGAGGGTTGACAAAAGAGGAAACTCTGCCCATAAATCTGGTTCTCTGGTTTACTCCTTTGACCACCTTTGTTGCCATGCTTTCACCTGTCAGGTATTTGTCAAGAATACATCCCAAATAGGTAATCTCTTCTTTGCTAGTGATGATTGTGTCATCGACTTTGACCTTGAAGTCATTTACCTTCATTTTACTGAGGGAATGTCTGGTCCCAAATAGGATGGATTCAGTTTTCCCAAGGTGTAGAGACAGTTTGTTATCGGTCAGCCAGGTACGGATTTTTGAGAGTTCAGAGCTGAGAGCTTCCTCAACTTGCAACTTGTCCTCACCCGAGATCCGACCCGAGACCCGAGGCTTGCCATCATGGCAAGCCAAGGACCGGACCAGTGGTTCTCAAGCATTTTCATGGCAATGCCATGAAAATGCTTGAGAACCACTGGTTGAAAGAGCATTTGGAAGCAAGCCCAAAATAAGCAACTACGCTTTAGAAACAAGCCCAAAACACCGCCAACCACCAATATTTTACAAGCGACTTTACAGAAACCAAAGCCCAAAGTCGCTTATAATAAGCGGACCTGGCAACGCTGGTGACGACGACGCTACAGCTGGGTACAGTCCAACTAACTCCCATTGCCCGGAGGGATGCTAGCGCCGGGATTGGCTACTTGGTGGTTGCCAGGCAACGGCCATGGACCTCACACCGTGTTTACAAACTGCTTGCCGAATGTTGAACGCTTTTAAATAAACGAACATAAAATAATAATAGTAATAATAAATAATAAGGTAATCATTATTATTATTGTTAATTATTATTATTGATAAAAAATATAATTAATTATAATACATTATAATCATCATTTCAAAAATAATAAAACTTGTTTGGACTGGAGCGCTTGCATTGCATAGACGTTTAATTTTTTTTTTGCGGGAGTAACGTGACCAACAGTTCCAACCTCTACAATCCTCATAATAATAATGTGTTGATAAAGAAAGCGCGATACGTGAACCACGTGATCGTGTCGCGTCGCTGCGAGATCAAAGCTGTACGTGTTACTGTACACAGAGAGACGGTGCCCATGACATTGTGACGTCACGTTGCAATGTTAGTTGACGATCATAATTGCTACGTCACAACGCCATGGCAGTTGACAAGATGATCACCATGGTAACATGGCAGCCAGCGACGTCTCTGATTGGCGGAGCTCTCCCTTAAAAGGCACTTGTTTCATCAACGTTGTCAATCTCAGTACGATAATCTCAGTGTGCTGCAGGTCACAGAGGAGAGCAGATCAGAATTGGATAGATAGATAGAGCAGTTATTACTCTTTTTGCAAATGAAGGCTGTAATGGCTTCATTCATCTCAGTCCCGTTGAAAAGGTCGTCCAAGGTGGACTTGGTTGAACCGCTGTCTAACGTTGTCATGGCGGCATATCCTGCCGGTGAAGCCAGAGAGGGTCACCTCTCCTCCGTGAGGCAGCTGAACGGACTCCGCAAGAAGGCCCTGGCCGGGGGCCCGCACCGGCCGTCCCTGGACGTTCTGCTGAGGTACCACGCCCAGCTGTGCGCCGTCGAAGCCAAGTTCCCCTTCTGCGGCATGTGCCCGACCTTCACCTGGAACGACACGTTCCATAAAGGCCCTGTGTTTTTTGGCCGTTCGTTTTTTGGCCGTTCGGTCCAGCTCTCTCTGGCCAGCGTGGCGTATGAGAAGGCCTCTGTCCTTTTCAACGCGGCGGCTTTGGCGAGTCAGATCGCCTCAAAGCAAGACCTGTACCTAGTACCTAGCAGGGGCCGCATTGAAACCGCATTGAAACACTTCCAGCTGGCTGGCAGATTATTTGCTTCCATCAAGGACACGTTGGCACTCAACGTTGGGGAGACAACCATGGACCTCTCCTCTGAGACGTTGGACACCCTCTGCGCCACCATGGTGGCCCAGGCTCAGGAGGTCCGGGTCCTCCTAGCCCTCTCTACATACAACCATTCCACCATTGCCAAGTTGGCCAACAAGGCAGCAGAATTATATGACGTTGCGTTCCAAAACAACAAGAAGCTTCCTAAGAAGTTCCAGCTGATGCTGGCGGCCAAGCGCCGCGTCATGCGGGCCATAGCCAAGCTACACTAGAGCGTCCTGGCCAGGAAGAAGAAAAGAAAGAAAGGAAGAAGCCCCGGGATCCAGATGACCACTGCAACTCCATACAGTGATGCGACTAAAGGCTCCTCCTACGTAAGGCCACCACCAGCAGCGGCAGCGATCACATTACAAGACTGTTGGCCGATAAACAACCAAACAACACGTGTTCCTCATTGGCCAGCATTAGCGACTGCACGTCCCTGCAGTGTCCAGAACAACGTAATTCCCAGTACCCCATCCTCCAGCTCTAATAGGTTCCTGTTCCCCAGCAGCGATTATACGTTCCTGGAGTGTCCAGGTTGCCATATTGAATACACCGTAATACTTCCGGCACTATACTGGTTGCCGAGGAAGTTCTGACGTATGCTCCATACAAACTGATGTCCACAAGTGTCCATTGAGTTAATAAACACATGTTTTTATTTTGTAGCCTAGTAGTGCCATTCACTATAGTATACAATAAATAATAACATAAATAAATGCACACAGACCTCCAGCTCTCATGTAACACAGTCGGAAACTATAAATCTATTAGCTCCTTCCTATGTTTGCTCAAACCATACGTACCAACCAGATCCCTTAGATCATTGGTTCTCAAAGTGGGGTCCAAGGACCCCCAGGGGTCCTTGGGGGGGGGTCCCCAGCTAAATGTGTTAATATAGCATCACAATAATTTCAACCTTTTATACTTTGGCTATTCAAAAATAGCAGATCTACAAGCTCATAGCGTGGCACCGAGTGCCACGCTATGAGCTTGTAGATCTGCTATTTTTGAAAAATCGTGAATATTTGTGCAAATCTTTGAATATAATATTTTTTAAAGCGAAGATTTGTAACTTAAACCTTTGCTTGTGGGGGTCCCTGGAACAAAATATTTTGACATGGGGGTCCGTGGCCAAATACATATCATTTTGGGGGTCCTTGACATGAAAAAGTTTGAGAACCACTGCCTTATTATCTGACAAAGGTCTCCTCATTAAGCCCAAGACAGACTCTAAATCAGGTTATGGTGCATTCAGCCACTATGGTCCCACTCTGTGGAATTCTATACCAGCTGATGATCTAAGGTCTGCTACAACACCTTCTTTTAAAAGCAAACTAAAGTGTATAGTTATACTTATTTTGTTTTTGGACGGACGGTCACTTTATTTTAATTCATTCTTACTGTATGTGTTGACAATATGTACTTTTGTGCATTCTGTGTCATTGTTGACCGTTGCATTTTCTCGTTAAATTGTTTTTGAAGCACATGTTGAAATGTGCTATATAAATAAATGTGACTTGATAATGTTATCAGAATACTTGCAGGCCAATCTATGACATCAGTATAGTAAGCGAAAAATGTACAAAATAATAAATGATGATAAATGTTGTAGATAAATCTCACTAGTAGAACTTAAATTAAGTTAAATTAAGTTAAGGCTTAAATTAAATTACTCAAAAGGAAAAGTTCTAGTCTTGTGCAAGACCAGAACCTATACTTATACAGTTCTAAGTACTACGCAGAGTTCACTATTCTAAATCCCGACTATCTGAGATCTATCCATCTATCATAGATCAATTTGAAAGATGTCACGCTTCTCCATGCAACCTGAGTCACATGTTTTTCCTTTGGAGTGATTACTTTGCCATCCTGTCAAAGGTTATAGGATTTGAAATACAGATAAACCCTCTCATAGCAATATTTGGAAAAGCTGGAAAAGAGTCGATTTTCTGTCAAGGGCAGCCCTGCTAAATGTCTCCATAAACGGAACCCTTTTATTAATTACTTTACAACCTCACTGAATCCCCCCTTCTCTCCCTTCACCTCCCTCACCCTTCTTTATTATCATATCTTTCTTCTCCCTATCCTTCTCTCCTTTTTCTTTTCCCCCTCCTAATTAAACCTTGATTGTCCTTATTCAGTCCATTTTGTTTTGTTTTGCTTCAATTTGTTTTCTGAACATTGTTTATTTAAATCCTCATACCATGCAATAACTATAATGTCCAATACACCCCAAAAAAAAACACACATACGGATACTGCTAATTACATTGCTATTGTTGCTTATATTGTTGTTTCTTTCTTTTCTTTTCTTTTATTAATCACATCTCTTAGTTTTTATGCATGCATACAGAGATAAAGGGGGAAAAAGAAAAAGAAAAAAAAGGAAGGAATACAAATGTACACCTGTACTTCTGTATCTATGTACTTTTTTCCCTAATAAAAATATTTCTTTAAAAAAAAGAAAGTTACAAACGTAAATGAGCCTCCTGCTCTGCTATATAATGTAAAAGAAATATTCCCAGTTACTTTTGATACTTTATTTCATACTGTTGTGTGAGCACAAAAAAATAGACAGTACAGTATCAGACATGTCATCACCAATTCCGGCTGGAGATCCTCTTTGAGGAAAATTGCATATTCTTTTTCTGTCTCGTAGGCACTTTCAGTATACATAGAAGAATAGAATGTGGATCGTTGCATAATTCAGTTCTGGCCTCTCCAGTTTCTCAAGCTTTGTGCTAAACATGATAGAATCAAACAAGAGCAAAGTAGACATTAGAAATACGATGACCCATTTTTCTCTTTTAAGTTGTCTGACTGCAATAATCATTGGTGAATGACATTTTTTCTTTTGTTTTGTCTTCTCAATATAAAAAACATAATCCTAAAGGCATTTTATTGAATGTACATATCTCTCAACCCATTCCCTCCCCAGATATTTCAGTAAATACACCCAGAAAGCCAGGGGATAATACAGTGAATTAAGGTAAAAATAATTACAATCTAGATTACAAACAACAGACACAGACAAAATGAGGGGAGGAAAAATAAAAATAAAAAATAAAAAAAGGAAATAAAATGTGTACATACTGTAGTGATAAACCTCAGGGCAACCGGTAAAGAGCTATGTGCTAAACACAAAGGCCATAGTGGTTAACAAGTCATAATGTAGCTTTCACTGTCCTGGGATAACGTATGAGGGACTGGCCTCGTATGCACAAATGTCACGATAAGCATAACACCCTATAGACACTAAGCTGATACCAAAGCAAAAAAAACAAAAATTCTGAAATACCACTCACACTTGTGTGTAGGGCTGCAACGAATCAACGCAAGCAAATTCTAATAGATTGTTCAATAATCGACTAAATTGATTAGTGCGATTAACCACGTAAGCCCTATTTAACACTTGTTCGTACAACAGTGTGGTCGTTCAAAAAAGAGCTGTCTGCTATTTTCTGAAATCAATTGTAGAATGTGTTTTTTATAATCAATTTAATTCCGATTAGTTTCCATTAACTGTTGCGCCCCTACTTGTGTGCAGCAGCAGATGTTCTCAAAAACACAGAAAACATTAGTGAGTTACATTACTTACATTACTGCAACTCATGTGTTGAGGATATATGCCCATAATACTGCATGTAATATCAATGATGTGATAACAGTAACATCTCTAGTACCTCTTTTATCCAATGACAGTGAAATCATACCGGGACAGGTAAAAGCAAACAACACAGAATTTACGACGACATAGACATCATAGAGCTTTGCATGTGACGTACCTTGCTGACTAATAAGCGTGACAATAAGCACTATGTACAACAACAATAAACATATTCTAGCAGAGAGTGTGTCCTATATTTGAAACGGATTAAATTCCTTCCTAATGCAGTTTGCCGTGTGTTCAGTTTTGGCTCGAGTTGGGATGTGTAGTTATTAAAGCAGGGGTTTCTTTCAGATGGCCCTTATTTTTGGTCACATGGAGAAAAGACTGAGCTGTGAGCTTTTGCACCACAATTACAAGAGGTGAAGATAGTAAGAACCAAGTGAATGACTTAAAATAACATTGTTAGGAATGGTCACAAGCTAGGGCCAGTTACATTACAAACACCATTTGTTTCACTGTTGCTGGGAGAGAAAAAAATACACTTGACTGAAATATTGGTCTTCCTCTCAAATTGAGTTTGCACACGGTTGAACGTTTAGGTGTTAAACACCCACAAAGTATGATCTCTTTCATAACAGTAAATTAAAAACTAAGAATTGTCTCTCGTGAAAGGTTTTGACCCGATGACAGCGATACCTTGGTATGATGTATGGTAAAAAGAGATTATTTTCAATCCACTTGAAGGTGAAATGACCACTTGTATACCACTCACATTGCCTTGTTTCTGGTTACAACCCATTATAGCGAATCCCATCAGTGCAACATGTTCCCAATACACATGAAAGAGTTCTATAAAGCCAGTCATTACTGGAACTAGCTGTTGCCTTGTTTTACCGTTGCTGCTTTGAGAAAGTGCTAGTTTATGTTTTTTTGGATGTGTTTTGATTAAAAAAATAATAATACTTTACTACTGCTTTTCAAGTTGATAACCAGGTTATTGTAGCACCAAAAGTGAGCATGAATGTATCTCTGAAATAATGGTAAGATTGAAAAGTTAGGGGCAAAATAAGTTGAGGTACTGAATCAGAAAGATACAATCATATACGACATAAGATCAAAATGGAATTGATCCCCCAATAATTCAATTTCCCCTATGGCATCAATAATGTTTAATTCAATCTTTTAAATAACTGAGTTTGTCCTGGTAACAGTTATTATGGTAGTTTTGCAATAGTTTTAATGGCTGACATGTTATGAAAATAAATGTATCTGATCCACAACATCTGAATTGACTAATTAAAGCTTAAATAAGAAAGCTTAATTGCGTGGAGTGTGTGTGTGTGTGTGTGTGTGTGTGTGTGTGTAAGCGATGCAGTGCTATCCAATGGGCTGGCAATCTCCGAGGTAGCCGAGATTGACTCTCGGAAAAAAAAAAGGAAAAAAAGAAGAAAACAATAATAACAATCCATGACGAGAACACAGACATGAAGTCAAATCACAGAACACAGAACAATAGCACCAAGTGTCAGTTTTCATCTACTGAAAGAGCAATCACACCCCTCTCCCTCCATTTTTTAAATCTCTTTCTCCTCCGTTATTCTTTCATTCATAAACGAGCGTCGAAAACACGTTCTCAAGGGCCCACATTGCTCCCCCCTCCCCCCCTCCGCACCCCCCCCGCTTATTCAGAGACCAGCAGGAGAGGGGCATATTTTCATTCAGTCAAATAAATGTATGTATATGTATGTGTGTGTTCAATTTACAATAACAATTTAGCCAGTTAGCAAACTTACATGTGTACTTGTGTGTGTGTGTGTGTGTGTGTGTGTGTGTGTGTGTGTGTGTGTGTGTGTGTGTGTGTGTGTGTGTGTGTGTGTGTGTGTGTGTGTGTTTTATTAATATTCTCTCTATAACAGTGGCGGAAAGTAACCAAGTACATTTACTTAAGTACTGTACTTAAGTACAATTTTGAGGTATTTGTACTTTACTTGAGTATTTCCAATTTCCAACACTTTTACTTCTACTCCACTACATCTCAGAGGCAAATATTGTACTTTTACTCCACTAGAATTATTTGAAAACTTTAGTTACTAGTTACTTGTCAGATATAAATTATGATATTATGAAACATACATTAACCACTTTAGCCCTATTTTATACCTCGGCTATTTGAAAATAGCAGATCTACAAGCTCACAATGCGACGCGTTGTGAGCTTGCAGATCTGCTATTTTCAAAGATTTTAGCACTTTTACTTTTGGTACTTTAAGTACATTTTGATGCCAATACTTTTGTACTTTCACTCAAGTATTTTTTTTATTCTGGACTTTTACTTGTAACAGAGTATTTCTACACCGCAGCATTGGTACTTTTACTTAAGTAAAAGAACTCGAGTACTTTATCCACCACTGCTCTATAATCACATCACGACGGCATCGCCATCATCTCTCTCTCTATTTTGTGCCATTTTTATTTATCTATTTATTTTTTTGTAGCTTTGTGAGGTGTCGATCCATCACCAACACCCCCAATATATTTCCAGTCTCTCTTTTTTTTCTCCATCCGTCATCTTTCCCTCCCCCTCCACTAGGGGCACTACAGGAGCAGCACCCTCCCCCTCCACTAGGGGCACTACAGGAGCTTGCTGCACACTTGGCAGCGGCTGACCCTGGAGTGCTGCTGGCCCTCCTTGAGGGTCTGCTGCTGGGGCGGGTAGTGGGCGAAGTCCTGGTTGGCCTCCACGGTGGTCAGCCAGAAGCTGTACTTGTTGGCGAAGTAGTGGCACGTGCCCTTGGCGCCGTTGCACTCGATGAAGGGCGTGGCGCGGAAGTCCTCCAGGCACGACCCCGGGGACACCAGGGACTGGCCGCCGCCCTCGGCGCCGGCGGCTGTGTGCTGGGAGGAGGAGGAGGAAGGAGAAGCAGGGATATTAGTTCACAAAAACTGTATATCTATATATCCTAGACCATACCCGTCCGGGGATATGAGCACCCAACAGTATGTGCAGTTTGGGTTATGCACTGTGCACAGACAGGCCATCCCATAGCTCGGGAGGGGCGTAACCATGGCATAAAAACGCTAATGAACAGCTGACATTTGGGGAAAGTGAAAAACAGGCTTCGGTGTTCCGTGCACATGGTAATGGTCAATGGCTGTGTGCAAGTGCGGATCAATTGCTCCAGCCACTGAGGAGAACCGGGCAGAAGAGATTTTGGGGACGCACGCACGCACAGACAGACGCTCAGAGCTTTGTTTAATTATTGGATATATATATATATATAAAAATTATTTAAAAAAACATTGGAAAAAAAATTGGCTTTACATTTTTTCAACTGTTTTGCATATTAACAAAACTCACCAAAACTAGCTAAAATCACAGAGAAAATGTGCTTAATTTTAGTCAAAAAAAATCTTCAATAACAGCACAAATAGCAGATCTACAAGCTCTCAATGTGTCGTACAACTAATTTAGAAAATCTTGGAATCATTTGGAACTTTTTTCTTCTTTACCAAATCTCTTATGGGGCTCCCTGGCACAAAACCTTTTCCAATGGGGGTCCACGGCCTAGTGCATGTTAATTTGGGGGTCCTTAAGAAGGACTGAACAGGTGTGCATGTTTAAACTGACCTGAATAAGATCCCACTGCGGATCGAAACGTTGTCAATCTTTCTCAAATAAAGTTGTCTTTGCCATAATATAGTTGGCTCTACCTTCCTAAATGTTAGTCTTTTTGGCCCAGCACCTGTATGTATGCTTTGAATTTGGGGGTCCTTGACATGGAAAGAAGTTTAAGAACCACCGCTGTATGACGTACCATGAGGAAGGAGTATCCTATCCACAGACTCCTCCAGCCCGGCGGGCAGGTAGGGATGGTCATGTCCTGGCTGTGAACCGCCACTGCCTGCGATGGAGCCTCACACACCGAACACCTGCACGGGTCATCCAGCAGAGGGCAGAGGTCAGTTTAACACAGGGTCAGAAACTGGCAACTCTCCTCACAAACCAAATCGATCAATTCAGGTTTAAAGTAAAAAATGAACCCCATCCAGGTCTTTCATCGCCATTAGGATCACGATGTGGGCCAATCGAGAAACAGTTATACTAAGTTATACCAAGCATGCAACTCATAGTCACTCATAAGTACAATTTTCTTTTGTCTGAAATACCTGCAGTTTAAGGGTTGAAGAACAATTAACAATATGTATTTGGTGAAGATGGCTATTTGTAACAGCTTTGACATGAAAACATGCCCCTCCCCCCAAAAAAAAGATAATTTTAAAGGAGTAGTTCACCCCAAAAATTACTCATTTTCTATCTATTACACACCCCATGAAGCATTGAATTCATGGAGATTTTTTAGTTTATGTCACGTTCCTAAGCCAATAATTTGATTAAGGCGGAAAGATGCTGATGTATCCGGTAGGAGACTCAAAGGAGTCTCTTTGAGTCTCCTAAATACACCCGTCATCAAATTATTGGCTCAGGAATACGTCAGAAACTAAAGAATCTTAACGCTTGTGAAACTTGAATCCCCCAACGACGCTTTAAAAAAGAAAAAAGTCTCTAATTTCATAAGCGCCCACGGACACCATGCTTACCTGCTGATGTACTGTGGTATCTGTTGCTCGCCCACGGGCATCATGGGAATGGGAGCGGTGGTAGAGAGCCAGTACGACTTGTCGTTACGGCTGGCGTAGTAGCAGATCTCGTTGGGCGAACAGTACAGGAACGGAATGGTATTGAACCTGGGGAGGCAGGAACCGGCTAGACCTGGGGGAGGGAGGGATGGAGTGAGGGAGGGACTTTACACCACTGGTAACATTTAGCAAGTAGCTATAACTAACATGTCGAACAACATCATATAAATAGTGTGCTTGCACATTCATACCGAGGTCCTGGTTGTGAGCCTTCTCCTGTCCCTCCACGTAGAGCAGACTGTACCCGTCCCAGAGCTTGGCCATGCCCTGAGGGCACATGGGCACCTGGTCGTTCTGGCTGTGCTTCACCAGGGTGTAGCCGATGCTGGAGCTGCGACCCACGCCGCCCGGGGCGCCGGGCAAGCCAGGCTTACCGGGGAAACCTGGTTTTGGGGTGGAGGGGTCGGGGTTTTGGGGGGAAACAGCCAGAGATTAAGGCATGCAACGATTCACTCGACTCACGGTACGATACTATAGGTTCACGATACGATTTGTCACGATTTTTTAAACATACATTTATTTTCCAGACAAATGACATTTTTTTTTTTTTTTTTTACATTATTTCTCTTAAACAAATCCAGTATTTTGTTGCATTGCGATACATTGTTTTATCAAATCGATTTAAATTGTCACCAGTTTGAATTGATTTTAATCGATTTACGGTAAATCGTTACATGCCTGATTAGATTAGATCAGTGGTTCTTAAAACGTTGTTATTTCAAAGACCCCCTATAACTCTGAGAGTGCACAAATGGAACCAAACGTCCATTTGTACACTCTCAGAGTTACAGACCTCTAAGGGTCCGTTTGGTTCCATTTGTACACTCTCAGAGTTACAGACCTCTAAGGGTCCGTTTGGTTCCATTTGTACTCTCTCAGAGTTACAGACCTCTAAGGGTCCGTTTGGTTCCATTTGTACACTCTCAGAGTTACAGACCTCTAAGGGTCCGTTTGGTTCCATTTGTACACTCTCAGAGTTACAGACCTCTAAGGGTCCGTTTGGTTCCATTTGTACTCTCTCAGAGTTACAGACCTCTAAGGGTCCGTTTGGTTCCATTTGTACACTCTCAGAGTTACAGACCTCTAAGGGTCCGTTTGGTTCCATTTGTACACTCTCAGAGTTACAGACCTCTGGTTAAGGACTTTAGTTGATTTTTAAATCTCTGTGTTGTTATTCATGTCCTCACCGTTTGCTAGTATTTTAATGAATGTTGTTTTATGCTTTTGCTTTTATTTTTTTGCTTGTATTTGTACTTTTTCTGTAATTGTTTTCTTGCTCTGTAAAGCACTTTGAGCTGCATTTCATGTCATGAAAGGTGCTATACAAATAAAGTTGATTATTATTATTATTTAAGCAATATTACACGAGAGGGTGTGCTTTACCGTCATTATTGTCACGCCTGTGATGCGGTTCAGGAACGAGGCGCAGCCGAGTTCCGCGTCCGCATCACAGAAGTGACAATAATGTAAGGTAAAGCACACCCTCGAGTGTAATATTGCGATTATACAACAGTTACCAACAAAACACATCCAAATGTATTCATATTGTGGAGCAATTCATAATAAAAATGTTTCGCTATTATCCGTTTCCCTGTAAAGAGAAGAGTTTTTCACTGAGACATTAAATAGTCCCAGTAGCAGCGCTTTGAGTTAGAGGCACCGTCTCATCAACACAGCCGAGCTATCAAGTGCGCAGTGGAATGAAATTCCAGTGGGCTATATGCTCCGTCGTACGACCGTGTTACGTGGCCAAAATAACTGATCTACAAGCTCACAACGCGTCAAGATGGCGATGCGTTGTGAACTTGTAGATCGGCTATTTTTGCCGTGCGATACCTTCGTACGATAGAGTATAACATACACTGGACTGTTAAGGAAATGGGAGTAATTTTACTTTAACACAGGAGGATATTTATACAGTATGGATGTTACCATTGAAATAAAGCACACTTTTTCCCAGTTATTCCTTTTATTATAGGATTTTTGGCGATTTAGTGTGCTCTCTTCTAACCATTGATCAACCGTAAGTCCACCAAATAAGTCAAAATTAACAACATAGTCCATTTTCATTTTGTTCCCCGGTGGCGGCGGTGGGTACTGTCTGTTTGTTTTCCTACCGTGGGACAGCGTGACTTCACAGCACAGCTGTGCGATATATGGTCTAATCAGGTGCGGACTGCAGTGCGGAGTGATTTATTTAATGTGATTAGGCCCGTGATATGATGCTGGTTTGAATCACGGCTAGAAAGCTATTTCAACCAATCAGATTGCTTGGTCGGAACTACCTGTTGTATAATAAATAATAAATACCAGGAAGAGGTCAAATACATTTTGACTAGAGAGACAGTGAGACATGGAGCAACACTGAGATATAAATGAGAGAGAGAGAGAGACAGTAAAAAAGAGAGAGAGAGAGAGACCTTGTTCTCCAGTTGGTCCAGGGAATCCAGGGGGTCCGCCATCTCCAAGAGGTCCGGGTGAACCGGCAGAACCCATCCTACCGAGCGCACCCGCAGCACCGGGCCGTCCCTTACCACCTGCATGGGGGCAGGGGCAAATGATCACACAATTAGTATGAATGAGAGAGAGAGCTTGAGACTAAATAACGACAACAATAGAGTACAGACAGAAGTCCTGACGTCACTCGTTCATCCCCTGGGTCGTAGAAGTACTTTGTCTATGGAGAATAACATCGGGTCATCTTAGAATCGTCTCATATAAGAATTGTGGTCCAAAAATAAACAAAACTGTCTCGGCGCTATTGTCAGGGAGGAGGCTCTGTATCGTTTATGATAGTCAGTCACTCATATTTGATACAGTCTGTTTCTGGCGAAAATGTAACTAATTCAGAATGTCTCATTTCACAACTTTTCCAATGTATAAAAATCATTTGAAAATAGCCGATCTACAAGCTCACAATGCGTCGCGACGAGCTTGTATGCGACGCATTGTAGAGCTTGTAGATCGGCTATTTTCAAATGGCCAAAATGTATATAGGGCTGAAGTGGTTAATGTGTGTTTTGTAATAATACTCAAAATCTACAAGGTAACTAGTAACTAAAGTTGTCAAATAATTGTAGTGGAGTAAAAGTACAATATTTGCCTCTGAGATGTAGTGGAGTAGAAGTAAAAATACTGAAAATTGGAAATACTCCAGTAAAGTACAGAGTACAGAGTACAGAGAGTAACTGTACTCAGTTACTGTCTACCACTGCCCAGACAGTGATGCGGTGCTATTATGTTGTTCCTGTGCTTTTGAGCCCCCTTTGACTCACCTGCTCGGCCGGGCGTCCCAGGACCGCCGGGTTCTCCAGCATCGCCGGGTAACCCGTCGCCCCCGTGGCCTCCGTGGTCTCCAAAGGTCCGGGTAACGGGCATGCTAGGTACGGCGCGGCCAGGCACTCCCTTACGACCAGGGGCTCCTGCAAGAAGAACGCAATGCAGAGGTGGAGAAGGATTTAGACCTGGACATATGTACTGCTAAGTATGTTATATCATATCTCTAGACAGTGGTGGATTTATATTTTTGGGCGGTGAAACCGCCCCTATAAGTGAGGTTTGGATATTTGTACAATTTTGTACAATTTTATTTGTACAATTTGTACAATGCACCGTGATTGGCCAATCACAGTCTATTCAGGACTGTGATTGGCCAGTGTCACATGACACATGTGCATAGCCCTATATAAGAAACCATAACTTGAAAAAAACCATAAATTTGTTTTTTTTACTTAAAGGGGTAGTTCACCCCCCAAATAATTCCCTTGAATTCATGGATATTTTTTTGTTTTTGTCGCATTCCTTCCTTTATTATTTGATTATAATAAATGTGTCCCCATTGATTCCGGTAGGAGACACAAATGCATTTGTGTCTCCTACCGGAATCAATGGGGACACATTTATTATAATCAAATTATTGGCTTAGGAATGTGACAAAAAAAAAAAATATCTATGAATTCAAGGCTCCAGATGGTCAGTAATCGATAGAAAAAAAGTTATTTTGGGGGTGAACTACCCCTTTAAAGGGATAGTTCACCCCCAAAATGACTTTTTTTCTAGCGATTAGTCACCCCCATGGAGACTTGATTCATGGATATATTTCTGTTTTTGTCGCATTCCTAAGACAATAATTTGATGACCGGCAGCGGTTCCATTAGGAGACACAAAGAGTCTCCCTTGTGTCTCTATACCGGAAGACACAAGGGAGTCATCAAATTATTGGCTTAGGAATTCGAAAATGTAAATCATTTGAAAACAGCAGATCTACAAGCTCACAACTCGTTGCGTTGCAAACGCGTTGTGAGCTTCTAAATCGACTATTTTTGAATTATAAAATAGGTATAAAATAGGGCTCAAGTGGCTTCTGTAATAATAGGCCGTGTGGTGACCCACCAAAAAGTGCCTAGAAAATGAATTTCGTTCCCACGACTTGGATCTACTTTTTCAATGCATTTTTGCATAGACAATACCCTTGTGGACTTTGGGTTAAAATTTCTCCGCACAAAATCCTGCAGTATTTTTTCACAAGCCAGAAATGTGTATAAAAGTGAATAACCAAAAAACGAAAATCTTGTGCTGCTGTTTTTGCTTGTAAAATGTGTTTTTGGCAACACAAAATCTTTCTCAAATGTCATAAATACATGTACCTAACACCTGAAACAAGTGTTGGTGCCTTAGTGTACTCATATTTGAATTTTGATCATGAAATGTAGAAAGAAAACGCTTCTACTGAAGTGATCGGCGCCCAGCACAATGAAACATACACATAGTACATTTAGATAAAAGCTTATATTTCATACATAGAAAATGTCACAACCTACTGTGTACTGAAAGGTAGGGGAAAAAAGCAGCACTCCTTGGCCCAAACTGGCTGAAAATCAGCCCCCTAGATTGGAATAATGCCAAAAATGGACTAGACTAAAATAAATACACTAAAGCTCCAAATTATTACAACATATGGTATAAAATATTTATTAAAATACCACAGTGTGTCAGAGCATGTGTCATTTGTACATCAACCCTCCCACCCACCCACAAGATCAGGCCTTCTGTGTCACTCACAGGTATGAACAGAGAAATGTTGGTTGACAGTGCAACGGCAGCAAAATAGTATACAAATATGACAAAATATTAAAGTGCAGACTGCATCTCCTCTGGATGACCACTGATCACACCATTAAAGGATTTGGGGCACCAACTTGACTCAATGCGTATGTCTTGCAGCATCACCAAACCTTTTTCCTAAAAATACCTAGGAAGGACATGTATGTATGTTCAGAGATGTTGCACTTGGTAGGGCAGTGAAAAACCAGCTGGGGGAAATCAGGGGTCAACCTCCGCTTCAATTTATCCTGCCTGCAACATAAAATGTTAGGGAAAGATGAGCACAAGTGTGTAAGTAAAGATGTATTCACAATGATAGCCAATTTAGTTTAAATATACTCTTTTGTGAGGGAATGCATCTATAATATACTTTTCAGCATAAAGGTTTTTGTTTTGTTTCCCAGACACACACACACACACACACACACACACACACACACACACACACACACACACACACACACACACACACACACACACACACACACACACACACACACACACACACACACACACACACACACACACATTTTAACCATTTATTTATGTCCACATAAAGGAGAAACATACAGGGACACAAATATTATAGGTGCAGTAAGGTTACATTCACATAATCCTGGAATATGTTTTCATGATACAATAGGCATGTCACTCAGTACTCTATGGGTATAAGTAACACCGTCTCCGCCAATTACAACAGAGACAGCACAATACTTTGCCAACCTTTTTGCCTTCTTTTTGGGCATCCCAAGTTGTTGAAACCCTCTAACAGCCAGTATGTGGGTATGTCCTATAGGCTGCCAAATATAAAAACAAATAGTCTGCACCTAATAGCCCAGCTCTGAGATGGTATGTAGGAGTGGTTGGTATTTAATGATCTTGGTCATAAAGGCTTCCTCTAGGCTAAAGTCAAAGGTGCAGGCTATCTAATACAGACACTTCCCTGGACTCTTTATCAATCACAACATCTGGTGTATTAGCTGTTAACGATGTAAAGATGTCTGAGTTATCACAGAGATGGAACATGGATGAAATGACACGGGAATGTTTAAAATACAGTAATAGCACCCATACAATCATAAAATGACAAATCAATATTTGACAGTCCAATATTGACACGCATGTTTTGTTTACAATCTCTTACTTGGCCATATTGCCAATTAGCTTATGGGCTTTATCAGCACTGGTGAGATGCAGTGGTGGACAGCAAGAAAGGACAATTACTTGAGTACTGTAGGTTTTTTTAGTACCTGTACTTTCAGTGGTGTAAAGTAACTAAGTACATTTACTAAAGTAGGCTACTGTACTCAAAGTAGAATTTTGAGTTAGTTTTACTTTCACAACGTGATGTGTTTTGAGCTTATAGATATGCTATTTTCAATTGATTTTTTTCATGTGATAACATAAAAAATGATTTCAGTCTCATGTTAAAATGTGTCTCCCCCCAAATAAATCTATTGAAAATAGCAGATCTACAAGCTCACAACGCGTTGTGATGCGTTCTGAGCTTGTAGATCTGCTATTTTCAATAGATGTTTTTATCTGATAACACAATAAATTATTTCAGTCTCTCATGTTAAAATGCGAGTACCCCCCCCCCCCCCCCCCGTGTGTGTGGCTCACCTGCTGACGTTTCTGTTTGAGAGAGTTGATCCTTCTGCCGTTTTCCTCTCACATTAATCACATTAATGTCTTTTTGTCAATAACACGCTGGTAGAATGTTGCGTGAAACCCAGCGTCCTCAGGAGGCTTGTAAGAACCCATATCCACACAATGTTGACGTTTATAAGTAACGTTGACACACATTCTGTAGTAGCCCTGAAACATTCAACCATGTGTTTGCACTTTCTCCATTAACGGCCCGTACATCTACATAAACGTTCATATTTCAGATTTAAAATGCTTACCTATGGCCATGGATGTTAAAATTATGTACGGGCCCAGAGAAGTACCTATATCTTCCGTATTGTTCAATAAAAAGCATGTTAATCCGATCGGTGGCCATTTTCACCATATCCTTTCAACCACGCGACCCTATCGGATGGGAGGTGTATTGCACTCTGATACATTATAAATCAATGAGAAAATGGCCACCGATCGGTTAAGAATACTCTTTATTGAACAATACGGAATATACGGGTACTTCTGCGGGACCCTACAGAATTGTGACATTAGTGGCCATGCGGTAAGCACTTTATATTTGAAATCTGAACGTTTATGTAGATGTACGGGCCGTAAATGGAAAAGTGCAAACACCTGGCTGAAGTTCGGTCGGGACAGACGACCGTCGTGTATCCATGGCTAGTTGTAGTTATATCCCATCTTGTCCGTGTAAATTCCTGAACCTCTTCTTTCTGGACAGACATAAGATTCATATAGCATCGGTTCGAGTCCTTTTGACGTGCTTTTGAAGGATATTTTCTTCGTTTTGAGTTCTTTTCGTCGGACGTTAGCGTTGCCATGGCTGTTGTTGCAGGAAATGGTGAGAGTAACGAGGCGACCCCATTGGCTGTAACGGGAATCACGTGCCAAAAACCGCACCACCCCTTTGAAAGTATTACTACGCTGCTAAGAAAATAGTACCGACTTTTAAACACTGATTAAAAACAAAATGCGCCAAAACAGATGGCGAAACCTTTGTTTCTTACTTACTACCAATAGATCTTTTTTAAGAAGCAGAGATTATTTAGATCCACTTGATGGGAACGAAACTGAACGAAAAGAGCCTAGACAATAGGGCCTATAATAATCAAAACCTACAAAGTAACATGTAACTCAAGTTTTCAAATAATTGTAGTGGAGTAAAATATTCAAAATTTACCTGAGATGTAGTGGAGAAGAAGTATAAAGTATTGAAAAATACTCAAGTACCTAAACATTTTACTGATGTACAGTACTTGAGTAACTTAACCCATTAAGACCGGGGACGCGTCTGTGTCATTTTAGATTTATTTGGCTATTCAAAAATAGCAGATATACAAGCTCACAGCGCGGCACCGAGTGCCGCGCTATGAGCTTGTAGATCTGCTATTTTTGAAAAATCGTGAAAAAAATATTTTTAATATATTTTTTCA